>NC_056735.1:1298224032-1298544032 GCF_019279795.1 Protopterus annectens
AAGTTGCCCATGGATGTTTGTATGAGGGAAAATAGATCCTTACTAGTGCTGCTCAGACATGACTTCCCTTTATGGAATTATGCTCTGTCTTGCAGTAGCTTCCATCATTTGTAATACAATCTGTCTATGGCTGGGGTCCACCAGACAGGATGCTGTCCCTTTGTGGAGAGTGTCTTGGTCATATATGGGATTGCATGATCCATGCATTCTCGGAGATGTCCGTAGAAAGCATTTGTGTAGGGGTCAGCATTGTGGGTTGTGTCTTCCACTGGCCCAGTGGGCTGAAAGGATACCATGTCACTGTTACAAAGTGTAAAGTTTGCATCTGCAATGTTATTCACTATAGTCGTTTGTGCTGGTGGTGGAGGTGGGATATGTATATCTAGGGCAATTAGTGTGTGATCAGCTCATAGTAGTTGATGATGTAGGCCATACAGTACCTAGATACAACCCTCCAGAGTGAGGAGGTGCTCTGGACCTGAATCAGTGTTTTGACTGCTGGGGTTTGGTAGTATGTCGTATGGAGTGTGCCAGGTACTGTTGCACAGTTGCTGGCTGAGCAATGATACCTGGCCATTTACATGTGTATCCACAAACAGACAGACAGATGCTATATATGTGAGATATGTTGTATCATAACAGTCGAGTAGCATGTGTAGTATGTTTGCCAAATTCTGCTGACATATATTGCTGATATCAGGTTATTTTATTTTTCAGGTACATGGCTCACCCGCGAAATCCCGCTTACTCTACAGCTGAGGATGAGGAGATACACCAGAGCCTGGTGCGGGATTATGCAATACTCTTTTCCCGCACCAGCCAGAATCAGCAGGAGAGGGCTGCACTGTGGAAAGACCTGGTCCGTCGGGTAAATGACATAGGCACGCATAATAGGACATATGAGCAGGTACGACATCACTGCAGTGATTTAATCAGAAATGTCCATCAGCGTGCGTCGGATATCCACAGGCAACAGGTCACCACAGGTGGTGGGGTGGCTACACATCCCCCACTCACCAGACTGGAGGGACTACTCATGAGTGTAGTGGCTCCAGTCCGCCAGCAACAACAACAGCAGCAGACATGCATCGTGATGGAGGCTGGAGCCACACAGCAGCAAGACTATGAGCGTGCAGGTAATATGCCATATGTATAGTTGCCTGTTGTGTACACTGGTAGTTAATGCATGTGTGAGGTGTGTCCTTGGTTTGTAGCTGTCATCATAGTATTTAATGTGCAAGTGTGATATCCTCAATATTAGCAGCTGACCTGTGAAAGGCAACTGTTGTACTACTGACCCGTATCATACTCAGTAACAATGGCACAGTTGTGCCCACTGACATTAGTTTCCTCATTTCTGCAGGTCCCTCCGGTGTAACAGCAATGCAGCCTATCCATGCTGGTGAGTGTGTATTAACAATACCTGTATTAGTCTTGATAGTAATAGTAATATTAGGCTCACTTAGTAGTGCTCTTTGTATGCATGCAGGTGTGTCTGTGTCTGTGTGTTGATATCACGCATACTGAGTAGTGTACAATTGTGTGCAACTGTGTGCATGTGTATGTGTGCATGTGTGCATGTGTGCACCTGTGCATGTGTGCATGTGTGCATAGCTGCATGTGTGCATATATGCATGTGTGCACCTGTGCATGTGTGCATGTGTGCACGTGCGTATGTGTGCATGTGTGCATGTGTGCACCTGTGCATGTGTGCATGTGTGCACGTGCGTATGTGTGCATGTGTGCACCTGTGCATGTGTGCACGTGTGCATGTGTGCATGTGTGCATGTGTGCATGTGTGCATGTCTGGACCTGTGCATGTGTGGATGTGTGCATCACTGGTAATGTGTAGACATTGTAAACTGTGTTTCCTGTTTCCCTCCCACAGGTTCTGGTGCTGCTCTGGTGTCATGCAGCAGGGAACCTGAATCAGGTGCCATGGGTACTGATAATGATGACATCTGTGTAATGGCACAGGAAGGTATGCCAGGGTCCATCATTGGTCAGCCGATTGACAGTACACAGCTGTCAACCTTATCAATGCGCACAGTTATCCTGCCAATACACCCTTTGTCACCAATGTCCCTAGGTGATGGACAGCATACAGTGGGCATTGACCAGGGTAATGTGGTATCTGTGGCACATGCCTCCCCACACAGCAGCCATGGGCATGGCCCTGAGATGGTACCACACAGACAGATGTCCAGGGTTCTCGTGGGAGCATCCGTGGGCATACTGCCCCTGTCAGATGTGCCCACAGAGGTCTTACAACCTCAGCTATGTTTCGGGCTGTCATGCAGGCACAGTCACGTATGGAACGGTACACCAGACAGGGTCTGAGGGAGCTGACAGCATGTCGCACAGCCATGACTGACAGTATGCGTGACATTGCGGCTGCCATCCGTAATTTCACCGATGTCATAGACAGACATTGTGGGGACATATTAGACTGGTTCCACAACTACATGTCCATCAGCCAGGGCGATGGTGGACGGTTGAGGCGTCGATGTGAGCATATGCCAGCAACAGCAGCAGCTGGCAGTCGTCATGGATGACAACAGGGCCACGGCCACCCCCATAGTGCCAGCAGCAGCCCCAGCAATGCTGGGTCTGTGCTGTCATCAGACCGCCCCAGGAGACCATGTGCACTTGGCTCTGGCCAGGCCCGACAGGGATCTGTGTCCATTCAATGAACACCTGCTTCTGATGACAGTACCCAGTCTGGGTTGGTACTGGATATGGTCCGTAGCACCCTTGCAAGGCACAGGTACCGTGTCCCTGGCCAGAGACACTGATCTGTATGACCTGGCAGGTACAGTCTGTGGCTGTCCACAAACACCAGTATATGGCAGCCATGAGGTGGAACTGTGTGCATCCATACATACATGCGAATTGACAACACCTAGGGCTACCGCATACATGCACACACTGCATCAACATTGCCCCACCTTGTACTGCTGTCCCTCACCAACACACATACACATACATGTCAATCGGTGGTATCGGTGGCTGACTCAGGCATACCAAGTTCACACCCTGTGCATATGATGAAACTGTGCCACCTCCTGCAATCTGTAACATCAGTGCAGGTACAGGTTAACATGTTGCTGATGCACAGGGTGACTACATAGATGTGTAGTAATAGTATCATGTTGTTAACAGTACTGTGTGCTGGAATAATTGTGGGTATATCACAGCATGCCTGATGCAGTAAGGGTGTGATTGTTATGTACTGTTGTCTACACCCATGGTAAGTACCATAGTGTATCATCTGCACATGTTGGCATACTGGTGGTAAGGATGTCAACAGAAGGCTACATACATAGGTAGCACAGGGGATAAGGTAATGAATGTATTAATATGCAATGCTGGACATGTAAACTGCAAGTGGTATGTTGCCCACACTGGACTCTGCAATGCGGATGTTTAAGGATGTTGATATGTGTGCAGTACTACACGACTGGTACAGGACACACAGGAGCACCCTAGCACCTAAAGCTCACATCTCATACCATGCTAGACAGCCCCAACACACAGAACTAACTGTCACAGGAGGGAGAGTCCCCATGCATGTTAGGGATACTGTGGTGGCAGGCCAGGTAGTATACATCCTACTAAGTATGGAACCACTGAGTGAAGGCTCAGTGTCTGTTATTTGACATGTGTATTACTGCAGGTATGAGCACATGGGTTTCCATCCAGTTATTGTACATCCTGACAGTACATGGTCTGTATACTTGTGTGCGCTGAGACTGGACCCTAGCCACTGACCTGTGTATTTCCATGTACATGTGCATAGTGCCTGCATATTTGCAGTGTTACCTACTGGAAGTGGTACAGCTTGTTTGTTGTACAATGGACTACATGCAGCCCTGCTTACTGTAGCTTTGTTTGCATGCATGTTTGCTTGCTATTACCCTGGAATACTGATCCCACCTGCAATGCATAGTTACAGAGCTTCTGTGGACTCCTAGTGACATCTGCATAGCTTACTATATGTATGTCCATGTCTCACTTGACAGAATGTCACTGTTTGTCCTGTTCACATGTACGTTGCCTGTGACACATTGCATATGACTTACCTGGCATTTGTCCACGTGAGCAGTCATATATGCTACTGCTAACTAATCACAGGCACTACACCTTCACATATTCATCTTCTGTTGAACCACCTGCTTCGCTAGGGACGGCTTGCACCTGTCACCCCTGGGCTTTCGGATATTGGCAAAGGCTCTTGCTACCCCCATAGTGCCTATGTTAGGCAAGGCTCAAATGACAAACCCACCTTCATAGGTATCACAAGGGATAAGAAAGTAAGAGTAATGCTACCCAATGCCAGAAGTCTAAACCTCAAGATGCATGCACTTGAAACTCTCCTTAGCATGGAGAACATTGATATCTGTGCAGTAACAGATGCCTGGTTCAGGGCTACTGAGAGCACCCCAGCACTACCAGGTTATACCTCATACCATGCTTTTCAGCCCCAGAACTTGGAACGAACCACAAATGGAGGGGGAGTATTGATATTCATCAAAGATATCCACACCTCCAGGTTGGTGGCAAAGCACCAAGCATCAGAGACTATCCATGTGCAACTAACAATGGGTGAAACTGCCTTCCAGGTTATAGCCTGCTACAGACCACCCTCCCAAACCCAAGAACTGCACTCGGCCTTCCTGAGAACAGTGGAAATATGAAGGTCTCCCCAAACACCATTATATTGGGCGACGTTGGGAGCATGACTCTACCTTCAACACCCTAGGCCAAAGATTCCTAGAATATATGAGCTCAAATGCTATGGAACAACTTGTTACCACTCCCACAAGAAGGGGAAACATACTGGACCTGATCATCACCAACATGGGGACTCTATGCTCCAGACCAGAAGTGTATCCCTCACTGGTAAGATCAGACCATGAACTAATCTCACTGGATATTCACATCCTGACCCCACCCCCTGCCCAGAACACCACAGTGAACAACTTCTCTAAAGCAAATTCACACTCCTCAAAACCTAGGTGGAAACCTTCAAAGCCCCCGGGCCTGTGGAAACTACAGACCAGACTGCAGATTCCTCTATAAATGCATTCTATGGACACCTTCAGGAATGCATGGATCATGTGATCCCGAATAAAACCAAGACCCAATCCTCCAAAGGCAGACATCCTGTCTGGTGGACCCCAGCCATAAACAAACTACACAACAGAAGGAGGAAGCTACTAAATGATACAGCAAAATCCCAAAAAGGGAAGGCATCACTGATCAGTTTTAGCAAATAACTACAGGCACTCATAAGATTGTCTAAGGCCAGCTTCGAGAGAAATTGCACAGGACACTAAGGAAAATCACAAGGCTTTCTTCAGTTATGTTAGGAACCTGGGTGGTAATACCCAGATATGCTCAGAGGTAGTCCAAAATGTCAATAGAAACACCAAACCCACAGACATTGCCAACATTCTAGCTGACAGGTTCAGCGCAAACTTCTCCCACCCCCCCTCCACACCAAAAAGGCAAATATGTATCCCAGCAGAGTGCTGCCCCCCTGACATCACAGATGTTCAGGTAAGAGCCGCCCTCTCCAAAGCAATACACACTGCATCAATGGGACCAGACAGTGTCCCGGGCTGTGTCCTACATGAACTCCAAGAAGAGCTACAACCAAACATAAAACTACTGTTCAATCCCAGCCTTACTACAGGATATGTGGCCAAAGAGTGGCGTACAGCAACAGTGGTCCCTCTACAGAAAGGTGGTGCCTCAACGGATCCTGGACACTATTGCCCCATAAGCCACACTAGCTCGGTCTGCAGAGCTATGGAAAGGATCATCATGGACCTCATAAATAAAGATATTGGGGACCTACAGACACTGGATCATACCCAGTTTGGCTTTGTTAAGGGCAGATCCTGCCTCTCAAACCTGGTTGATTTCTTTGAAACAGTCACCAAGGCCATTGACGAGGGGAAGGTGGTCCACACAGCCTACCTGGACCTCGCAAAGCCTTCGATACAATACCCCACTCGGGCATTCTAGAGAAGCTCACCAGCTTAAATATAAGCCCCTATGTCACTAGATGGATTGCACACTGGCTCAAGGACAGAACCCACATGGTTAGAATTGCTGGAGCCATGCCAGACTCCAAACCAGTTACAAGTGGTGTCCCACAAGGCTCAGTCCTGGGACCTCTCTTGTTTGGTATATATTTATCGGAGGTACAGGCCAACATGGAAGGACTGTGGCTGACCAAATATGTAGATGACTGCAAACTGGCCGCCATAATTGACTCTCCAGCTGACACAAGCATCCTCCAAAAGGGCCTCATAGAAACAGACAACTTGTGCCAGAGCCATGGCCTCAAGCTGAATGCAAGAAAGTGTATAGTCATCCCCTTTGGCAAAACAAAGTGCCCACAAAGTACCACATAGATGGTAATCCATTAAGTACAGAAGAAGTAATTAGGGACCTGGGGACCCAAGTTGATAGCAATCTTTCATTTGACAACCACGTGGCCAAAGTGGTTAGAAAGACATTTTATATAGCCCATCCCATCATGAAGGGATTCACATCTAGATCAGGGGAGGACATCGTGCCTCTTTACTCATCCCTCATCAGGCCCATAATTGAGTACAATCCCCCTGTTGGGATGTACCTTACCAGACACCTGCAGCAACTGGAAAGACCCCAAAAGTACCTCACCAAGAGGATCAAAGGGCTCAAACAGATGCCATATGCTGACCGGTTAAAGAAACCCCAGCTCTACTCAGTGGCATACCGCCTGTTCAGAGGCGATCTGTGCCTGATGTATAAAGTCATGTCAGACCCGGAATTAATGGGCATGCTGCACCTGAGAATATCCAAATCCCATCAGGCTACACGCTTGAGAGACTTGAACCTCAGCACTGAAATAAATAGGACTTGCTGGAGGGACAGATTCATAACCCAGAGGCTCACTTCACTCTGGAATAAAATCCCAGTCCAGGTTAGGCAGAGTCCCTCATTGACTCTCTTCAAGAGGAAGCTTGATGAGTGGATGGGACATTGTAGGTGTACCCCGGGTATCACTTCTGTGTCACTGTTAGACAGCGGCACAGTATATTAACCTCGGAAAAGGGCATGGCAAGATATATTTACAATGGATGGCAACAGCCAAACACATTCTGGCTAAGTTCCTAAATGTAGTATGAACCTATGAACCTATGAACCTATGTACCTTGTTCCCCATTGGCCCTATGTGCTGTTAATCACCATGGCAATCACAATACTATGGTAGCATGTGCAAAGGTCAGTTGTCAGTCACCTCTATGGTACAGTTGTGGAATATGTGGGTCATGTGGCAATGTCACAGCTGCCACATGTACACAGTCAACCCTCTCCCCTACACATGGACGTACAACACATGTATGAGCTGGAACTACATAGCCAAACTGGGGACTAAACACTCTGAACCCAGTACTGGCATAACCTGTCAGGTGGCATGGAATACTACAGTGACTACAATACCAGTCTGATGTAGACCTACACTGACAGCAATACAAGCACGTGAACACACTGGGTCATTCATGGAGCCTAAGAATAGCATCCTGCATGAGCGGCAGACACCTCTGCAGCTGGCACACAGGCATACGTTATGCCTGAACACATCACGCATAACACATAGCACACAAATACTGTGTGACAAACAGTCACAGCCTGTACGGCTAGACAACACACCTGCCACAGTTGTGTTAGGTACCTTTATTGTCCGGTACAGTGAGGTCACGCTCACCAGGCTGGACAAGGTGAAGGTCACAGTGATATGCCCGTGGGGCACTATGGTCCACCACATAACACAAGCATACAGGTCAGTCAGAGGCATGGACACATATGACTCAGTCATTGTCCATGCCACATACCTTCTCCTGCTGTACTTATAGGATGCTGACATCATCAGTGTTTAAAAAGGGGAATGTGCATCCTGTAGTGTGTTCTCCTAGTTGCCAAAAGGGACATTTCCCTCACACAAAATTGCACACACACTAACCCCCTCATCCAAACACACACACATGCCATTTAGAGGATTCCAACCACTACCTAACTATGCTATAACACTTAAGACAGACGCATTAGCGAAGTGCACTAGTCGCATTACTGAGAAGTTTTTCTTCTCCTGCTGTACTTATAGGGTGCTGACATCATCAGTGTTTAGAAAGGGGAATGTACATCCTGTAGTGTGTTCTCCTAGTTGCCAAAAGGGACATTTCCCTCACACAAAATTGCACACTCACTAACCCCCCTCATCCAAACACACACACTTGTAGGATTCAAACCACTATGTAACTATGTTATGACACTCGAGACGGACGCATTAGCAGAGTGCGCTATTAGTGCTACTGGGAGGTTTTTCTTCTCCTGCTGTACTTATAGGGTGCTGACATCATCAGTGTTTAGAAAGGGGAATGTGCATCCTGTAGTGTGTTCTCCTAGTTGCCAAAAGGGACATTTCCCTCACACAAAATTGCACACACCCTAATCCAAACACACACACTTGCCAGATTCAAACCGCTACCTAACTATGTTATGACACTCGAAACAGATGCATTAGCAGAGCACGCTATCCGCATTACTGGGAGGCTTCCCTTCTCCTGCTTTACTTATAGGGTGCTGACATCATCAGTGTTGAGAAAGGGGAATGTGCATCCTGTAGTGTGTTCTCCTAGTTGCCAAAAGGGACATTTCCCTCACACAAAATTGCACACACACTAACCCCCCTCATCCAAAAACACTCACTCATCATTTGCAGGATTCATACCACTACCTAACTATGTTATGACACTCAAGACAGACACATTAGCAGAGCGCGCTATTCGCATTATTGGGAGGTTTCTCTTCTCCTGCTGTACTTATAGGGTGCTGACATCATCAGTGTTTAGAAAGGGGAATGTGCATCCTGTAGTGTGTTTTACCAGTTGCCAAAAGGGGCATTTTCCTCACACAGATTTGCACACACACCAACCCCACTCACACACACCTACTGAGCATTATTCAGGATTCAAACCCCTAACAAACTATGTTATGACACTCAAGATGGACGCATTAGCAGAGCACGCTATTCACATTACTGGGTGGCTTTTCTTCTCCTGCTGTACTTACAGGGTGCTGACATCATCAGTGTTTAGAAAGGGGAATGTGCATTCTGTAGTGTGTTTTCCCAGTTGCCAAAAGAGAAATTTCTCTCACACAGACTTGCACACACACCAACCCCACTCACACACACTGAGTATTTGCAGGATTCAAACCCCTTCCGAACTATGTTATGACACTTGAGAAGGACGCATCAGTGGAGCATGCTATTCTCAGTATTGGGAGGCTTTCCTTCTCCTGCTGTACTTATAGGGTGCTGACATCATCAGTGTTTAGAAAGGGGAATGTCCATCCTGTGGGGAGGCAGACGCCAAGCACACTCTGGCTAAGCTGTCATTCCCTAGGGCAAACAGCCTAGTGTTGACCTCTACACCCATATGTTTAATTGTCAAATGCACATTATTTGTTGCTGATAGACTGTTTGCAGGTCTTTATTGCCATAGCATTCCCTGTTTGTATGAACAACTTGTGTATCTGTGGAAGATGTTTGCATATGGGAGGGATCCACTATATCACATATGTCTCTGTAGTAATTTAACTATGTGCACTGGGCAGATTGCTGTAATGTGGTTGGTTCCTGGAATAACACGTACAAATACCAGATATGTGTGGCCAACTGCTAAACTGAGATTTGGCCTAAGTGTGTGAGCATGCTCAGTTCAGCCTTCCCATGGCATATTGTCTGACATATGTCTCATTTATCAAAGTGTGTGAGCATGCCCAGTGTGAGCTTTCCATATGTTGAACTCTGCAGCCCACCACTTTTGTGGATGAGTGTGAACTTCAACAAATAACTCCTGTTTATGGTTGTGTGTTGTGTGTCATGTTGTGTAGTTACTGTCCGACTGCTTTGTGTGTGAACACAACAGGGATTATACTGTGCCTGCAGGATTTGCATGGGATACTTTGCATACAGTTGTCAACATCCTTTCATACTGACCTAACACTGTAGTACCGTATAGTGTACTGGTTCAGTACTTTGACTGTGGTGGACAGTATCCTGGGCTTTAGTCCTATCACTACTTTACATTTCCATAGTGAGCACAACAGCCTGGTTAGGGGCCAGTTGTGCACATCTGACCATGTTGCATTATGTTCAGATATGAACTGCTTAACTCATTAACCCCAAGTAACGTCCCATGGTCCCCCTGTGCTTAATTCCGAGCGCGCTATGAGACGATAGGAAATCCATCATAATAACCCCAAGTGCCTTCCTACAGCGCAACTCAGTTTACAGCCTGTAAATGCAAGCAATAGGTGAAAAATAAGATGAAAAAGTAATTAAACATTGTTAGTTACCATCACAACTTAAGATTTATAGTGGAGTTACCTGATGGTCCTATTGGACTTTTTTGACAAAATCAGCTTTGAATGTTCCATCTTTTTTTCGTGATTCCAGCAAAGCCAGCTCTATCTTCATTTCCTCAATCAGGCGGTGGCATCCAATTGGATTCTTACAATCCAAGCCACCGCTTGCATAACTCCTCCACCCCCAGTTGTAACTTTTCATTGTCCTAATTTAGTTTCATTTAGTTAGCTCATGTGTGTTTATTTTATTTCTATTTGTTCACTGGTTAAGTGTACTAGCCTGTTTTTTTAGTTTTCAGCATAAACTACCATGGACAATAAAAGGAAGCAGCAAAATCCCTTAGTTTATGTGCTATCGATCTTCGGGCTGTGAACCATTTTGCTGTGGTGCAGGCTCCCCCTCCAAATACATTCCACAATTGCAGTTCCAATATATTTCTTTCTATTTTGTTCTGTGTCAGCACCTGGACAAGGAAGATTAGCTCAACATGTTAGGGGATATACTTTCTTTTATGCGGCTGAGTGCTGTGTACTGTTACCAGTAACCTACACCCACCCTAACCCACAGTAAATTTTGGCTTGTCGAGAAGCACAGCAATTGAAATGGACACCAGAGAAATCATCCATTTTACGAGGGATATAAATCAAACAGGTGATGGCATTAAAATTACAACAATATTTATCATACAAAATGCCAAAAGTAGTAGGCAGGTGTAGTAGTTCATGCATAGACTAGGCAGAATAATTGTAGAGCCTTGGTTTTACCGTGCATAATTACCCGGTAACTATTTTTTCGTTGTACGAGAGTTAACCGTGCTCAGACATGCCACTGACTGCCATCTGCATGTTTAGCCAAAATTTGTTTTAAATGCTTTTGTGTTTTCTTGTGAAATATTGTTTCCTGTTCTTACTAAATAACATGTATGGTTTCACGACAGCTGTTGCACTCCTCACAGTTAAAATTATCTGCTTTTTTACCTTGTTTACCCTACATAACGTAACCGTAAAGCTAACAATTATATTGAACTTATGTTGCATCGTAGACAAGTAACGGAGTGTTTGTTTTTGCACACTACCTACGATCATAGCACACCGGTTAAATCAGGTACTGCCCAACTAAATGTTTAATGTACATGGTTTTAATGACAGTGCATCAGTGTTTTAGTGAACAGATGTATAAGCAGTGTAATAGAAAGTGTTGAACACATGTTTAATAAATGTGTTGGCGGAAAACACTGCTGTACATGGTCTGGCATTTACAAGGAAATTGAAAGGTGACATACCAAATCAAGAAAATACAGAAGAAACTCAGAAAAACATCTAAACTTATTTTTTTAATTGGTTATATCTTTAACAGGATTTCTGGCTTTAAAGTAAAGCAATCATGAAATAATTGTAGAAGTGAAATGCGTGCATTAAGTGTGTTGTATACATTTTTCTGTGTGGAGCAGTGGTGCATTATAGGTGTAAACATTATCATATAATTTTGAAGTCATGTAAAGTTTATATACCAGTGGCACGAGGATGGAATTTTTATGAATAAGCAAAATGTAAGTGCTATATGTTACACTATTTACTATGATGTTTGAAGCATAGCATTAAGTCTTCCATCTCCCAAATGTGGAACAAATGGGCAAAATGTGGAACGCTTACTAGCAACTTCAACTAGAAAGATACTGTATGGTTAAAGTCTATTACTTTGTACTTATAAAAAGTTTTTTTTGATGAATTAGTATGATTCAGTGTTGTAGTTTATATATATATATATATATATATATATATATATATATATATATATATATATATATATATATAAAATGTGTGTGTAAGGCTAATGACCACCATGTCCTTTGTAAGCCTGGCTTTACAAACCAACCTAGTTGTGTCCCTGTGCATCTTGGGTGTTTGTTAGGAAGTGGTATGTTGGGAAGTTTCTAGAAGGTGTGTGTGTGTGCGTGCACGTGGGGGGGTACATTAGTTTGGGCATTACTGTCTGCATCTACCTATCTGCGTCATGGGGGCCGGACCAGGGGTGAATTTCTAATTTCTCATCCATTGGTCAAGGTTATGCTTAGATAGAGTTAGGGATGGACTCTGCTTTACATGGATGGGGAGTCTAAACCAGAGCATGGGGATCTCTGGGATACACTTTGTCTTGCCAACATATCCTATTTGTCACCAGCAAAATTTAAATCCTTGGATGTAGTGGTCAGTGCCGGATCTTAAGATGCGTTGTATGCCAGGCATAGATCACTTCTCTGTAACCTGCAGGAGACCGAGTATAGAGCTTTGGCTTTAAGGTGATCAGTAGAGGACAGTGTGTTAATACCCTGTATTCTCCTGGTAAGGAACCTTTGTGGCTGTTTCAGCTGTTGCATATTTCTGGTCAGGCACATGACAAAGGAGTCATTATACATAATGATGGGTTTGATAAAGTGCACTATGATTTCCTTAGAGCTGGATGTCATGCCCTTAGTTATACAAGGGCAAGAGACTTAAATACAAGGGCAAGAGACTTAAACCTTAACATGGCTATTAATAGGATGTGCTGGAGGGACAGATTCATCACCCAGGGACTCCCTATGCTGTGGAACAAAATCCCGGTACATGTGAGGCAGAGCACCTCGCTGGCTTTGTTCAAGAGAAATCTTGACCAATGGATGGGAGATCGCAGGTATACCCCAGGGATAACCTCAGTGTCACTGCTTGACAGAGGCACAGCAAAATAATGGGCATAGTATCCTTCAAACTAAAGGGGTGGCAAAAGCCACAAAACTCTGGGCTAGGCTTATAAATGCCCTAGGGCAGTTAGCCTAGTATGAACCTATGAACCTATGCTTGTCTGCCTGCCGTCTGTTGAGTTTACTGTGCTTAAAGTTATCACCTACCCACATTATACTGATCCTTAAATGTGCAAACTTGCTTGAAACCTTAAGCTGCAAATCTGGTGTTGCTTCTGAGGGAGGTTATCAGGTTGTAAACATTTCAGTAGAAATGACTCTGTTATATACCTGTTGCCCTTGTCCATTATTGATTTCCAGAATTAATATTTGTTTTGGAAATAGTGTGAGTTGCTTAGATATCAGCTACATATACCTCTAAAGGATTTCCATGCTGAATGCTCCCCTCAGTGTTTTGCATTCTTCCTTTGTGTCCCCCTCCTTTGTTTGTAAAACTATGTTTGGTTTTGCTGCCATTCTGTGTACTGTTTCTAAAGAAATGCTGATTCATTTTTTTTCTATATTGGCCTAACTATAAGGGTTCAGCTTCAGTCTATATTCAAAGTACATAGTGTTCTGGGTTCAAGATTTGCCAGTAACTTGCATGGGGGTAACACAACAATTTATTCTAGCAACTTTCCAAAATTATACAAGCAATGTTTAAAATGTGTCCCTGGTTTTTGACCTTTTGCCCCCCCCCTAAAAAAAACATGAAATTAAAAATAAGTGCTAGAAGCTGTGCAAGATGCCTATGGCTTACACTACTGTCATTTTGTTTATAGTTTGGGCGTGGAAGTAGCCTTTTATGATGGAAATGTTCTGAACTGGGCAGTTTTGTAATTAATGGTTCATGAATTTTCTTTCATCGCCTACAGTACAGTCTACTGGAAAAATGTTCATTCCTACAATAAATTTAAATTGCGCTGTGTTATACAAGGAATATAACTTAATAAAAGTCAAGAAGGTGTATCAAAGAAAAGAATGCATGTATGTTTCTTGTTTTGTGTGCAAGGGGCCAATGATTTGAAAACAAAAAGGTAATCTTTATCCATCACTGGCCAGATGCATTTTCTTTGGATGTGGTGCAGGTTTCAATGCTGTTTCAATGAATGTGAGTTTCAAGGGCACAGAAGTTTTAATGCCAAGTCTATTTTCATTGTGAGACAGCAGTGCTTTGTTTATCAGATGTCTGTTAGTGTTTGCCCATTGATGTGCTGCAAAATGTAAAAATAAAATCCAAATAATCATTGGAGAAGTAAAGCAGTATGCAGACATTAGTGTTAATGGTAAATGAGGCGAAATAGCCAGGTAATGGGACATTGGAATAGCTGCAGGGGGACTCCGGTGCCATATTTTGGTTGTCTGTTCTTCAGTTTGTGTTTGAAAGTTGGTATCCCACAATTCCATCGGAGTGGGTGGGGTTACGTAATTATATATGCAAATTAGATGTTAATCAGCATACAGATTTGTACCTATTTTTCATGGCCCTTGTCCAGATTTTTGATGTTTCCAGGTTGAAAGGTATGATTGTGAAGATGCTGGACATATTAGTTTATGGATCATTCTCATCCGCAATTATTGTTCTGGTCTAATGGAGAGCTTACACTTACCTGAATCCGACCCGTAACTTTCCACCAGAGCGCTGAAAATACCGAAGCAACAGAAATGGACAACCGAATTCTTTCCCTTGGAAAGAATTCGGTTTCCTGTTTCTTCGATATTTTCAGAGTTCGCTGAAAATGGGTCGATATTAGAACACTCGACATTTCAAATGTTCGGTGTTCTAATATAGACCCTGGAATTTCTAGTAAATTTTTGGCTTTGGTTTTCATTTGATGGTAAGTTCTTGGAAACACAATATTACTATTAAATACATGTGTAATATTTATTCCTTGAAGAAGGTCACTGTTTTCCAATGTTATAACAGCCATGTTGGTTAAGTAGACAACTATCATACTTTGGGAAAAGAGGACATGACCCATGTTCTCGATATACACAGCTCTGAGTTAGTGGACATGACCCATGCTCTTGATATACACAGGTTTGCAAGTCACTGCAAATTTTTCTGAGGTGGATTGCCTGAAGTGCACGTCCATATGTGCTTTCTTGCTTGTTTGTTTATTTATTGCAATTTGCTAAATGGGTAGGTGGGCTGATACAATTGTTACCAAAATACCAGCACAATGACTGTTTATTAGTTCCAGTGGAAAGACTGATGGCTCTGCATTGCCAGACATCATGAGCAGAATGCATTCTAATAGCACTATAACCAGCATTCATTTACAATCACACACTCAGTAAGCCACACAATGTCTATATTTACCTGGACTTCTGAAAATAGATTCCAAACAGTACAGGGCCCAGCAGAGATCCTTGTGTTATGCCACGGGTAACTGGTCTAGTTGAGAAGGTCCATGATGATTCTTTCCATGGCCTTGCAGCTAAGGATGGTTAGACTTATGGGTCTATAGCTCCCAGGGTTGGCAGATGGGCTTCTTTTGTGCAAGGGGATTACTGTTGCTGTTCTCTGCTCTGCTACACTGTTGTACTCTCATCTACTGTCTAATGGAGGGATATGAACTTGGATGTGTGAGTGAGAGGAAAGCCTTACTGAGATATATGTTTTTACTGATTTTACATTGATTTTACACTGATTTTGAACAATATTCTGCCTTTGTCAGTCATGTGTAGAATTTAGGTGAGAGGAAGGGCTCAGATATATATCAGTTATACAACTTTTACTGAATTACTCTGGTCTTTTCCTGACCGATAATGACTCACATTTCCATTACACCTGAACCAGGAATGTGATGAATGTTTGCTCAAAAGGTCATGTGCAGCAATTATCAACTTTATATGAGCACGCAGAACCTTGCAATAATGAAATGCAAGTCATTATCACATTATCAATTTACAATATCTGCAGTACAGTGTAACAATGAGTCATTATCACTTGTCAGATAAACCCATTAGCAGCTGCCACTGTTATTTACATTGCTAAAAGTCATTATCACATTTCAAGCACAGGTGTGGGACACTCCCGATGCCTTCTAGTGCCAGATATTTTTCAAATTTTGCTGTATAGTCTGATAGTCTGCTAGGTAACTTGTCAACATGCTGAGTAAAACCTCATTTGAAGATGGTAAGTGAACTATCTGTATGTTCTACACATGTACAGATATCACATTTTGAAGACAGTATTAGTACTTACAAGAAAGATGGAAAAAGAACTGAAGATATGGATGGGCTAACCAGGTAATGCATATGATATGCATATATATGTAGTCTTCCAATACATCTGTCAAACATCAGTAGTAATCTGTTTGCATTTTCTTTCCTGTGCAGGTTCGTCCACCTTCTGACACTGACATGGTTTCACGAGCAGGAGAATTACAAGTGAGAGTGTGGGTATGTGGCCATTCCTACATTTACTGGGCTGCCAGCCACGCCTTCATAACTAAAAACCAGTACAACTTCAGCTTCCTCACATCTAGCGGCAACCCCCCCCCCTCATTCTTAATCAACTGCCTACCCTCCAAAACCCTGATTTTTTTCTTGCTACAGACACACACACACACACACACACACACACACACACACACACACACACACATATATATATATATATATATATATATATATATATATATATATATATATATATATATATTTGTGCATATGTGTGTATATGGATATATGGATATATATGTATGTACATAATGTACTTGCACATATATACATTGGTCACACGCATATATATATATATATATATATATATATATATATATATATATATATATATATATATATATATATATATATATATTGATATATATATAAAATTTTGGTGATTGTGCGTATCTCAACATTTTCCTGAAGGGGTTATTTGAATGAATGTTTCATTTAGGGACATGTGTATAACATGTAGTAATGAAGATGTTGGTAGGGGAAAAAAATTAATTTGTGTACCAGGGAAGTGCTTGTGCATACATGGTCAGACTGCTGAAGATCGTAATAGAGATACGGTGTAACAAGTATAGGTTATCTATAGCAAAGGTTTCAGTGATGGTTATTATAATTTTTTGTTTATGTATCCAGCTTTCAAGAATAATTTATTATCTGTTAACAATATGCACATAGTGCACTGAGGAAAACTGATGAGTCTTATTGTAACCAGAGTGATGGTCAGATACAATAACTGGAATTATTACTTTTGTGACTAATTCTTACATGGATGAACCAGATAAGTTTGACATTTCTGCTTGCATTACTGTACTTCCGCTTATACTCAGTAGTTGGGCATGTTTCCACGCTTTGTCAGTCATGGGTGGAAATTAGGTGGTAGGAGGAAGGGCTCAGTAACATCCAAGTGTTATACTATTTTGATTGAATTATAATGATACAGTATTTCTACTGAATGATAATGAATGTCTCTGCACTCCACACTAACATGTATTAGAACATGCTAATGCAAAGAATGCTACCCCTGTGGCTAGGATGGAAGATTTTGATGGGCTAACCAGGTAATCTACAATCTGCCATGACAGCAACACCGCAGAAGACATTCACCTGTTCAGAAGGGATGGCGTTCACCTAATTGAGGAGGGCATTGTGTGAGGAGAGCTATGCAGGATTGGTAACATGCAGCTTATGAGAATAATGGAAAACACCCATGACCAAGTAGGGCCAGTATAGTAAGTAAAACTCTGTTATGAAATGTGTTGTGTAAAATATATTTATCTGAGTTTGGCAAATAACTGTGGTAAGGAGTTGGTGAGGATGCTGAGAAAGAACAACTGTTTTAGGAGAGTGCTACCACGTACAATCTAATATGTCAGTGACCATCCTGCAATACTTCTTTTTTAGTCTGCTTTTATCAGGCATGTGTAGAGTTTAGATGACAGGAAGGGTTTACTAATACAGAAATTGATCCATTAGGTCCATTGCTGAATGGACACATGTAAAAAGAAAAGGCATAGGTAAGGCAGACTGCTGACACTGAAGGAGGTTGTGAGACTGCAGTGTTATCGACTGTCTGAGTGGGTAGCCAGCACAGCTATCAGACAGATGAGATGGCCTTGCCTGCCACTGTCCCATGCCTGTCCTGGGTTCGTTAGTGGAGTGGCGGTCCTTACCTTGCTTTTTCTCTTTACATGTACCCATTCAGCAGTATGTTGGCTACACCAAGTATGTGTATAATTACAATCATATGTGTCTACATGGTAAAACAACTGCTTCTGAATGCTGTACACATGTACATATATCAGTTTTGTTAGGATTTAGGTTATGGAAATTATGATTTTTTCATAATTTGGTAAATAACTTTGCAAGCGAGCATGTCAGTGTGCCACGTAATACCTCATTTTGAAGATAGTATTGATAGTTCCAACATGGTAAAAGAATTGTGCCTGTATGTTGCACACATATGCAGATATCAAAGTTTATTTCGGACATAGGTTATGGAAATTATGATTTCTTTCATATTTTGGTAAATAACTTTGCAAGGGAGCATCTGAATGTGCTAAGTAATACCTCATTTTGAAAACAGTATTGATAGTTCTAACATGGTAAAAGAATGGTGCCTGTATGTTGTACTCATATGCAGATATCAAAGTTTGTTTCGGACTTGGGTTATGGAAATTATGATTTTTTTCATATTTTGATAAATAACTTTGCAAGGGAGCATCTGAATGCTCCAAGTAATACCTCATTTTGAAGACAGTATTGCTGGTTCCAACATGGTACAAGAATTGTGCCTGTATGTTGGACACTTGCAGATATCAAAGTTTGTTTAGGACTCAGGTTATGGAAACTATGATTTTTTTTCATATTTTGGTAAATAACTTTGCAAGGGAGCATCTAAATGTGCTAAGTAATACCTCATTTTGAAAACAGTACTGATAGTTCTAACATGGTAAAAGAATGGTGTATGTATGTTGTACTCCTATGCAGATATCAAAGTTTGTTTCGGACATGGGTTATGAAAATTATGATTTTTTTTCATATTTTTGTAAATAACTTTACAAGGGAGCATCTGAATGTGCCAAGTAATACCTCATTGTGAAGACAGTATTGATAGTTCTAACATGGGAAAAGAATAGTGCCTGTATGTTGTACTCATATGCAGATATCAAAGTTTGTTTCGCACTTAGGTTATGGAAATTATTATTTGTTTTCATATTTTGGTAGATAACTTTGCAAGGGAGCATCTGAATGTGCCAAGTAATACCTCATTCTGAAGACAGTATTGCTGGTTCCAGCATGGTAAAATAATTGTGCCTGTATGTTGGACACGTGCAGATATCAAAGTTTGTTTGGAATTAGGTTATGGAAATTATGATTTTTTTTTTCATATTTTGTTAGATAACTTTGCAAAGGAGCATCTGAATGTGCCAAGTAATATCTCATTTTGAAGACAGTATTGCTGGTTCCAACATGGTAAAAGAATTGTGCCTGTATGTTGGACACATGTGCAGATATCAAAGTTTGTTTGGAATTAGGTTATGGAAATTATGATTTTTTTTCATATTTTTGTAAATAACTTTGCAAGGGAGCATGCCAGTGTGCCAAGTAATGCCTCATTTTGAAGACAGTATTACTCCTTACAACATGGTAAAAGAACTGTGTCTGTACACTCTACACACGTACAGATATCACAGTTTGTTTAGTCTTGTATGGTTATGAAAATTATACATTTACAATACTTTTCATTATTATACAAAGTTAGATAGCAAGTGGATAGGAGCGAAGCTAGACAACAAACAAATATGGTTCAAATCCAACACAAAGCCCTTCAGAGTTCCAAATATTCCAAGTAATCCAAATAGAACCACCAAGTCCTGTGGTATATATGTTCTTTATTCGACAGACAAGCGCTTTCGCTGAGTACAGCTTCTTCAGGTCAATTCAAAAAACAAAGTCAAGTCCCATAATATATAGGTAATCCAATTAAATTACAGCAAAGTCAATTAAACATTTAAAAGGGAAATGTGATGTTAATAAAAACATTTAAAGGGAAATGTGATGTTAATAAAAACATATAAAATAATGCTTCAAATTAAGACCTCTAAAACACTTATGATAAAAACATATATATGAGAACATGTAAGGGACAAATATGCATATAAGTGGAACTGTATATGTTTATTAAAATAATGTACTAATGTGTACAAGACTCACAGATATGAGAACTAGTCTATTATGGTGTGGTGTGTTTGTAATTCGGGCCACCAGGAATGTTTTTCTGTGTTTATGTCTTTGGTTTGCAGTTGTGATAGGTCTATGTGGGACTGGGTTTGTGGTGTGTGTGGTTACTTTCTCCTCCTGACTAGTTTTGGGAGTACTGAGTTGAGGGAGCTCAGCCTCCAGTTTGGATAGATGGTTGCATCTCTCACATATATTTGTATTTCTTGGGGGGGAGTTGGGGGTTGTCTGTGTACTTGGGGCAGGTGTAACATTGCCTCAAGATTCACAGATTCAACTTGTTGTGGCTGGCCTTAGTGGATTGTATGTGTGGACATATTTTATTGCCATACTACTGATCAGTGATTACTTCTTGGTTTATGTTTGCTCTATCATGTAGTAGCTTCCTCATTCTCTTGCATGGTTTGGTTATGGCTGGTGTCCACCATGCCAGATGCCTGCGTGTATGGCATTGTGTCTTGTTTTAATTTAGGATTGCATAATCCAAGCATTCCTGGCAGTGTTCATGGAATGCCTGTATAACAGGTTCTGAGGTGTGGCCCATATTTTGCACCTGCACAGGACCTTTAATGGATTCCACATCAGTTTGGAGGAGTGCAAATTTTGCTTTACACATGTTTTTCACTGTGGTTTTCTGGCCAGGGACTGTGGTCAGGATGTGTATATCCAGTGTGATTACTCTATGGTCTGGTCTTACCAGTGAGCAGTACACTTCTCATCTTGCCATCCAGTATCCATGTTGCTGATTATCACATCCAGTATGCTTACCCCTCTTGTGGGTGTGGTACGTTGTTCCTGGGCATTTTAGTTTATGGATTCTATGAACTTTTGTCCTACAGTGTTGGAGCTAGTATAATGCTCCCAGTCTATGTCTGGGTATTTTCAGTCACCCAATATAATGTGGTTTGGAGGACTTGATATATTCATGTATTCCAACATAGGCCAGGTGCAGTTCCTGGTGTTGGGACGGTAGTCTGTAGCAGGCTATAAACTGGGGGACAGTTTTAGCCACTGTTACTTGACCATGGCTAGTCCATACTGCTTCTTGTTGTGGTACCAACATGGGTGTGTGGTTATCCTTGACAATTATTGCTAGTCACCCTCCTTTTGTAGCTTGTTCCATGTTTTGAGGCTGTACAGCACAGTATGAGGTGTAACCTGGTAGTGTTACGGTGCTGTTGTGAGCCTTGACCCAGTTTTCTGTTACAGCACAGATATCAAAATTCTCCATACTGGGTGAGTTTAGACTGCATGCATCTTGCTGTTTAGACTTCTGGCATTGGGTAGCATTACATCTAGGTTCTTATCCCTTCTGATACCTATGGAGGTAGGTTTGTGTTTTGAGCCTTACCTATTCAGGGCATGCTGTGGGTAACAACAGCCTTTGCCAGTATCCATATGGCCTGCACTGATAGGTGCATGCCAGTCTAAGCAGGTGGAGCATCATGTCATGCTCAGCATGTCATCCCAGGCTGGCACACATTGGATCCCCTTTGACTAACTGCAATACTTCAGCCAATTATTGCACTTGATCATCTCATTGTCATATTGTGGCATGATGCTTGGTGAGGGTAGGATGTTAGTCAAGGTCCTCAGGTGTGCATATAGTACATAGTGTTACATAACTTAACACATGGCATTCATGCCTCAGGTGGTGCTGCAGGGCTGCCTCTGTCGGATGCACATATTACACTCCCTGTACATGTTTGTGAGCAGGTCATGTAATTTTAGGCATCCCTGTTATTATTTGAGTGAGTCAGAGGGGGTATCATTCCCAGGGTTCCTACTGAGCCAGTGTATGTGCTATGCGTTGCCTCTTTGCCAAGGCCAGGGCATACTGGGCACGCCTCCTTCTGCCTACTGGGGCAGGCTCAGGTTGTTCCTCCTCTGAGTCACGCTCTGCCTGTGATGGCCTTGGCAATGGTGGGGGGCTGTTTGGGCCAACCTTATGCTGGTCCTGCTGCAGCTGTTTTCACAAGATCATATTATGTAGCATAGCACATACCATGACAATTTGGGTACATGTAGTTGGTGTGTACTGCAGGGCTCCACCAGATGTGTCCAGACACCGGAACCGTGACTTGAGCAGCCCAAATACACACTCTATTACATTACGTGTTTGTGCGTGTGCCTCATTATGGCGTTCCTGTTCAGGTGTGTGTGCATTTCTGATGGGTGTCATCAGCCACGGCTCCAGTGCATAACCTGCATCCCCCACTAGGTGTCTGTGTGGGATGTCCCCATTGGCAAATGTCTGGTACAGCTGCGTCAAATGCCAGATGTGGGAATCATGGTAGCTCCCAGGGCAACCAGCACACACATTCATTATTATACCCTGAGCATCACACACGACCTGGCAGTTGATGGAGGGGAAGCCCTTGCAGTTAATGTAGGCCCTACCCCGCTCACCAGCTGGTGCTTTGATGCGTATGTGCGTGCAGTCTATTGCACCCACTACCTAAGGGTATTCCACCATTTGCTGGAAGAGACGCATATTGCTGGCCAATACCTCACGGGCATTGGGGAAATATACATGATCACCGACATGTGCTGGCATGGCATCCAGGAACTGGTGCAGTACCCTGGAGGCTGATGCCTGTGATATCCCCATCATATCACCAGTTGGTCTCTGGAAGGTACCTGTTGCTGGTATTCTTAGGCCAACACATACCTTGGTTTCCACTGGGATGGGTTCCCCTCTGTTGGTTCTGTGTGTGAGGCGTGGCCTGCACAGCTCCACTATTTGCTGCAGGAGGTCTCTGTCCACTCTATAGCGCTCTACTATCTCCAGCTCATGTTACCCGTGGTAGGTGACCCTGGGCCTGTACACTCTTCTCTGTCTTCTCACTGTGGGCTGTCTGGCACCATCTGCATTGTCACCATCCTCAGCAAGTCGCCTATGTCTCATTATGACAGCTATAGCAGCCCCTAACATTTCTGCTCTGAGTTCAGCTTTTTCAGTTTTCACTTCTAATAGCTTACTCCTGTCTTGCAGTGTCTCTTGTGAGAAACATCTTGCACTGCTGTTTGCAGAGTTTTAAGTGGTGGGCTGAGCTACTATTCTGCCTGGGTAATTGCCTGCTTTTAATTGTTTTCACCTGCTAACTCCAGCAGTATTCCCTGCTAGCTTACTACTAATTCTGTTGCTTCCTTTTTCCTTTCTGTTTCCTCAGGGGGGAGCAGCGTGCATACCAGCAGAAACACGCTCACAGTGGCTTACATGCGCGCACACATGCTTACACGGTTCAGAATCTGCTTATTCGGGTTAAAACGCACCTGCACACCCGCGCAAACAGTGTTACAAGTCTGCCAACAGCCTCCTACATGTTCAGCCTGCCCTACACGTGCGCACACCAGCGCAAACAGTGGTAAACATCTACCAACATGCTCCCACATGCTCAGTCTGCCTTACACCCACGCACACTGCCCTACTCACGCTTCATGGCGTGCACACATGCGCATGCACGCCCAGCAAGAAACTTTGGTGTAGGCAACAGTGTACACCTTCCATTTCTTGACTTTCCCATGCTTATGTTGTGGCACTCCTCTTTCCATGATATGTGTCTGACATCTGTCATGTAACTCTGGCCTCCAATGAACTGCATTTCTTTCTGCCATTCCCCCCTGTGATGTCACCTATCTCCTACTCTATTCCTCCCCCTTATGTAACTCTTATACTACTCAGAATGTGCTCATTTGCTATGTGACAGTGGAATTCAGTATCCTAACACTTATTTGCATCAGATTGCCTACTAATGCTTAGTTACATGTCTTAGACTCAGCTTCCCCCCTTAGCAACCACTACACGGTGGCCATGTTGTTTTTGGTCTGCTGGTCCCTGCATTGTAAATCCATGTATTGCATAAAACCCACATTTGTGGGTTTATAACCTTCATTTTTATGTTTTTATATAGCGAAGTCCATTTGTGCAGGGCTGCGCTGGGTTTAAACATATTTATTTCTCCTATTTGCATCAGGGTACCTTGCCAATGGCCACATATTTGGCCATTGGCATGCTGCCTGACACATATGCACCCTTTATTTGGAGCTGACATGGCTCCATTGTGGTTTTTGCAGAAACGTACTCAGTTGTCAACTGAGTACATTTCTGCAGCTAAAACGGCTCTTACACGGGCTGCTTTGGGCTTCCTGGATCGCTAATCTACATCATTTGCATGCTATTCGGCTGCAAGTGAGGTGATTAGCTTATCCACACCCACTCCATGTAAGAGACGTTTTAGCTGGTCTCTTACACGGACTTTGGGCTGTTCCTGGATCGCGAAGGCTGCATGGAGTCTTACACTACTCTTAGACTCCGTGCAAGCCTTTGTGAATCCTGCCTATAGATAAGCAGGGTCACATTACAGATTTTTCGAAAAAACAAAACTGAGGTCAGAAGTGTGAAGCATTAGACAGCAGGTAGATAATAGTTAAAATAAGATGGAGAGAGACATTGTATAGATTATAAGTCAAAGATAGTGGGGGTATGAATACTAAGGTACATACTGACAAAGAACCTGGTTACAAGAGAATGAGAGAGAGTATTTGAAGGAGATAGATAAAGGGAAAAGTCAGAAAGAAAATGAAATGTAAAGTGGGGATTAAGACTGAAGGAAATTAAGGAGGAGTGGTAGAAAGGTTTGTTGTGTAGAAGTGGATAAAAGTTATACAGAGACATAGTATGTGTGATATATATATATATATATATATATATATATATATATATATATATATATATATATATATATATATATATATATATATATATATATATATATATATATATATATATATATCTATATATATATATATATATATATATATATATATATATATATATATATATTTACACACACATATGGGTCCACTTTTAAATTTCAAAATATCAAAATCTTGAGTTTTGAGATACCGAACTCAAAACATCGAGATTTTGATATCTCAAAACTCAAAAGTTAACCAAAAATAAATAAATAATGTGTTTTCAGGGGGGCAAGTACATAAACATATTACCCTTCAACTATACGCAGGGGGGCAAGCCCCCTTGCACCCCCCCCATGTGGGGGATTATGCCCCCCACAACTCCTGCTACTTAAATATATCAACTCCAAAATTACACTTCACTACACTAAGTGCAATCTCAGAATTGATATATTTAAATAGCAGGGGGGTGTGGGGGGCACAGCCCCCCACATTGGAGATGCAGGGGGTCTTGCCCCCCCCCGCTTATACTTGGAGAAGAGTACTATAGTTTGTCTTTTATTTGTTTCTGTATGTACTTGTGCTGGAATATAGTAAGTGTTCATATCCTGTGTGTTTTCAGTATTTTGAGTTTTCAGTATTTTGAACTTTCGAGATTTTGGTCTCAGGATTTTGATCTTCAGGATTTTGGTCTTTCAAGATTCTGTACCGCTCCCAACATATATATATATATATATATATATATATATATATATATATATATATATATATATATATATATATATATATATGTGTGTGTGTGTGTGTGTGTATATATATATATATATATACACACACACACACACACACACACACACACACACACACACACACACACACACACACACACACACAAAGAGACACACACAGATTCAGGCACACACATATATACACATACATGGGTAGAGCGCATTGCTTCAGCTTTTCAGTTATTCAACCTGTTTTCTGAATATCACTGTCAGATGACTATGACTATGGTCAACT
This sequence comes from Protopterus annectens, assembly GCF_019279795.1. Taxonomy (NCBI): domain Eukaryota; kingdom Metazoa; phylum Chordata; order Ceratodontiformes; family Protopteridae; genus Protopterus; species Protopterus annectens. The sequence goes on from NC_056735.1 coordinate 1,298,250,105, forward strand.
TTGCTGGTTTAATTTCTCTAAGTCTTTTGGGTTTCTGATATCATGATGGGAATGGACCCCATTCCTAAGTCAAAGTATGACTAAAGTTCATGAAATTAGAATTGTTTCAATCTTTGATGTTAGTCAAAAGTACTTTGCTATGAGATAGCTATGATTTCTCGGTAGTTATGCTTGTCTAGTTGCAGAGTTAGCATATTTAAGTAGGAAGGTGTAGAGTGCAGTCCCCACATTGGGGTGTTTGTGGAGAGTGGAGTCGCCATATAAGGCATGTTTTAGAAATAAATGTGTTTCTTTCATCTTGTTAGACAGATAAGATATAATGGGTTAATTTGGTATTGTGTTACATCAGTCTAAGGAGATTTTACTTTCTCAGTGCTCCATGTGTGTTTTCAGACATTTTGCTTGTATATTATTTGGCAAAAATAAACTCAAGAGACTTAATTTAGTGATCTTTAATGATGGAATGTCAGTGTGAGTCAATAGATAATATAGTCTATGGGCTGTGTTCAAATAGGTTAAGGTTGAGTATAGCTAAAGTCGACATTTGTTAATATATACATATATGTATAAATATTCATATGTGTCTGCAAGTAAAACTTGAGCATTTTTTGTTTGATTCTCACAATATCTACCAAAAAGAAATCAAGACTCAAAACAGCAAAAAAACTCTAGAATGGGCTTTAACATTTTACATGATCAACATTTCTTGCAAGGTAGTAATATCTTGTAAGGGTGTTGTATACAGGAACAGAAAATCATACTTGACACATGTTCATTGTCTATTTTCCAGCCTGGCAATTTCTCAGGGAATGGATCCATTAAGACAGGGTTATGTGCTTAAAAGAAAAAAACAGTGATGCAGTAAATTACCTGGGAATCTTTTTGGAGGTGGAATAGGGATGAAAGGTTAAATTTGTACAAAATGCCACTAGGGATATTAATAGAAGGCCTGGAGAGCTATCAAGACTTCTTTTGAGAAATCTATAGCCCCCATATTGTTTCAGAGGTGTTCCCATTTCTGTTTTTATTTTCAAAGTCAGCGAAAATCCCGGTGTGGGAACTACAGATTATTTAACAGACTGCGTAAGAATGATCAGGGCTCTCAACTCATCCATATTCTTTCGACCAGGAATAAAGCCTATTTGATTTGTGGAAGATCAAAAGTGATAATAGAGGCTGCAGATGTGTGACAAGGATCTTAGTTTGTACCTTTTGAGTCCAGACTAGTTAATCATCAAAATGGGTTTGTTGTTCCCTGCCTTGTTGTACCCTTATCAGATAGATTATTCTGTAGCATTTTGTGGAAAAAATTGCCTACATAAATTTTGATAAGACAGCAAGAGCAGTGGAATGCTTAGTAGATAATACATCTTAGTACATCAGCTGTCAAGCCCTAGAGCTTCACTTCCCAGGGTACTGTCGATAGCTGTCACAATGTACAGAATGTTGATTAAAGCTGCCAAGGATGAGCATTGGACATCTGAAAGTTTACTTAAATACATGCTGTGACACCCCTGCACTGGCCCATTAATCAAGGAGACTCAATCCTCACCACTGGCAACAGTGACGGATGTATACACAATAAAGTACAATTTCTCTTAAGAGCACTTAGGGATATCAGTCAGTCTGGGGGCTGGTTTCTCCCTTTTTCTACAGATCCCCAATAAGACTTCCCACTGGCACAGCTATAGGGTTAAGATCTCAGCTGAGGGGTCAAGCCAAGACCTCCAGCACCCTATCTGTCCAACCAGTGCTTCGTGTCCCTGCCCAAGTAGCTGACACACACACACTTTGAGATTTGATTCATATACAAATGCACACACACACACACACACACACACACACACACACCCGTGGAAGTCTGGCACAGGTTTACTAGCTATGCACCCTTCTGCCCAGACTATAAGGTAGTTATCATTGCCACCAACCCCTACTTATCAGCTACTATAAATGCCCTTACAAAGGATGACCAATCTTACTGTGTAATGTTACTATTATCCAAATGGTAAGTGTGACCTAGAACAAGGCCATTGGACTGGCCTATACAATGTCACCAAATACATATGCAAGTACGCTAAGAGCTTAAATATCTCTAAACAAACCAGCCACAATTAAAAGGTTTAAATATATTTAATAATAAATAATAAAAGAACAAGACAATACTCAAACAACACAGTAACTACAGAGTTCAGAATCACAGAAAATATTTTAAAACAACATTGGAGGACAGTCTCAAATAAATACGGAAAACAGCTAAACTAATCTTGACTATATTTCTACTTATAGCTATTACTTTTCCCTAGTTACTTACTATTAGCAAGGCAAATGATGATGTATGTTTCCAGGTCAAAGACAAGATGCAAAATTCAGACTCTGTTTCTGAGAGAGTTCTTAAATTAATATCACATATTACTGCTGGGTTAGCCTGGATGACATCACTCCTTGTCACCTGCCTTCAGTTCCCAGGCTAATAGAAACTTAACAAAATTTAACATTTCTGTGTGAAAAATACATATCTCTCAGATGTTTGCTCAGAACTGGAAGTAGTAAAACAATTAAACACATTTACATTTGAAACCTAGTAATTATTTCTGTTTCAAGACAATAGGAAAACCTCTAGCTCTAGACACTGTGTCTTCTTACTGAGAGATGACACAATCATAAAACACTTTACTTTTCAACTTATTTTCTTGAAGTTTTGCAAGCTGGGTTCATATTATGTAATCAAACTTTTACAAGTTCGAACGCCATATGGCGAACCCATATGTTCAAACTTGTAAAAGTTTGAATACATAAAAAAATAAACCAAACAAAACCTGACTAACTGCTGTAAGCAGGGGGCAAGCACCCCTGCACCCCCACATGGGGGGCTGTACTCCCACACCACACACTCTTTAAATATACCATCTGCGAGAGTGCACTACAGTGCAGTAAAGGGAAATCTTCCCTTTCCGCATTGTAGTGTGATCTTGGAGTTGGTATATTTAAACACTGGGGGGTGTGGGGTACAGGAAGGCTTGTTCCCCTGCTTACAGCAGTTAGTTAGGTTTTTTTCTTTTCTTTTTTTTTTTGAATTTTAGATGTTCGAATTGTTAAAACTTCGAACATATGGGTAAGAAGTTTCAGCAATTCGATCACGTAATAGGAACCCTTGCAAGTTAACTCTATATGTTCCAGCTTTTACCATTAAAACATACATTTGCACTGGTATATAGTTTATATACATTTCTGTTCTTTTCCAGTAGGGTACACTGTGGTTACATCCTTGAAGCGCAGTACAAAACATACAGTTCTTTTACATTTGTAAGATAAGCATATGAATCATATTAATGTTCACAAATGACATATGATTATTTAAAAAATTCCAGATAGCTGGACTGGCAGTATTTCCTTGGTGTCAAACATGCCATTTAACAATGTTTCATTTTCCCATGCTATGCTTATCTGTTTCTTTATTCAGGAATTCACAGGAAGCTTGACTTTCTTGATTAAACCTCCTTTTGGGAAAATGGTTTCCTTTTGTCATTGAGTACATTCCCCACCCATCCATCTTTTCTAAAATTTACAAAAGGTCTTATTTTCCCATTTATTCTTCATTCCCTCTACCTTTCATACATTGTGGTTACCCCTCTATGTTTAACAATGCTTGCTGTTCTCCCAATTCATACCTTGCCCACTTTTTGTCCATTTATATTCTGAAGAACTTTGCTATGTGCTGTGCATACCCACAGTGCTGACCACTTTGCTTAATTGCATCACACTTTTTGTGCCAGCTGGCTGATAGCTGCAGACACATGTAACTACACTGCTCACATGAGTGCTACATTAGATTGCCCTAGTGTGGCATCTCTTATGTTAGTTATGTGTGCTATTGTGGCACTGTTGTGACACTGCATGTGTACTAGCACTGTCTATCCTGTCATGACTGCACCTCTCTTTCCTTTTGTGGTATTTTGCTTGGTATAAAGACACTATCCATGGCTTAATGCAGTGAAAGTTGATTTACTGGTCAGAAAACTGGGAAATTATGTAAACAGTAACCTAGCCTTCGACCAACATGTGTTCAAGGTAGTAAGTACTTATCTGTGTTTAATGCCCCCCCACACACACACACACACACACACACACACACACACACACGCATACACACACATACATATTTGTTTATGCGCAGACACAGACATACAGTTAAACAAAATTTCCATTTTATTTCCTTTCTTTAAAGGATATGAAGTACACACACAGGCATATAATCCAGTTCTCCATTATACACACACATTCATGTGTTTTTGTACACATGTATATATGTATATGTGCGTGTGTGTGTGTGTGTGTGTGTGTGTGTGTGTGTGTGTGTGTGTATATATATATATATATATATATATATATATATATTGACCGAAGCCCATTTGACTGAGACCAAATGACGAAAAGTTCATGTGACCGAAAACCCATATGACCGAAAACTCATTTGACCAAAAAACAGCACTGGCAGGTATATGCCCTGTTCCCCACTGTAGTGCGACCCTGGAGTGAGAATATATTGTTAGAGGGGTGTGGCCCCCAACATAATTCCAGTTTATGCACTATTATATACATGTGTATCCATTAACAATGCATTAAAACATATAACATCAGTAAAAACTGGTTGCATAATGTGGGGGGGGTACGCCCCCCACACCCCCCCCTATCTTTATATATAAGAATTTTATGTAAGACAGTGAAAGGTATTTTGCAGTTGTACTGATGAATTAGAAATTAGAGGGTACAGTCAAGGTCCATAGGTTAAGTTTTACAGCTTCACCATTTTGAAGTATAAGTTAGAGGCAGGATGTGATTATGAAATATCCTGTTAGAGATGAGGAATGTTATGGTCTTCCAGATTATATGATTACCAACATGAGTAGTTTGGCTGTTCTTAGAGTACATTGCTTTAGCTGCATTGATTTGAATTCTTTTTTATAAACAAATCATTTCAAAACCAAAAGAGGCACTTGCAATGACGTAAGAACACAATGCACTGAAACAGAGAGCCAACTGTGTTAAATATAAACAAATCAGTTATAAAGCAAATAACTATTTACATAGGTCCACAGCTAATCACTACATCAAAGTTATATAGATCAACAACAATTAATATTTTTCAAGCAAGACTTTAAGTTTAAGCCAAGCATTATATGAATGTGTAATACCAGAAGTTTTCATTTTTCTAGTATGCAATTCAGTACTGCAATTTTTGCCATACTAATAAATTCAGTTCTAGAGGGGATAACTTTACTTTTCCAATTTTTAGTAATTACTTTTCTCGCTATAGCAAGATTAGATCAAAGAAGAGGCACTTGGGTTTTTGGAATTATGTCAGCAATCAGAGCATTAAATAAAGCTAAACGTTTAGAAATATTACTCTATCTGACCACAGAGCCTAAATTTAGTTATTAATTTATTTCCAAAAAGGGGAGATGACCTCACATTCATATACCATATGTGTCTAATCAGCTATTATTTCAGAATCACATATCCAACATTCAATTCTATTTGATTTATACATAATTGTAATTTTGTTAGGAGTGACAAAAGCTCTGTTATAATTCCCAAGTGAAACACTTTCAATATAATGAAGATGTGGTTTTATCTGTAGATTTTAATATTATTTTTTTGTATTCTTCAGATAAGTCTTCATTTTTAATTTTTGAAGAAGAACTCCAATAGGATTTATCTAAATATGTGAAATCCAACTTAAGAAGTTTATTCATTTTTGACACATTTGATTTATTTTTCATTGTATTATTATTGATATTTATTAAGAATTCCAATAATTTCAGGAAACATTTCTTATCTAAGTTAAATATTTTATTTATCTCTTTGTTCACATAGTCTCTAAATAGTTGTAAAATTAACCATTTCTTAGAATTTTGATTGTATTTGGTCCTTAAATTTTCAACAGTATATATATATATATATATATATATATATATATATATATCAGTACCATTTAAGAATTGATGCCAATAAATTAAGTTACTTTGCTGTTTAAATACTAGCATTTTGTTGAAGTTATGCATTTCTAAGCAGTCATTTGCATATGCAAGTGGAAACAGAAAATATTAAGTCTTTAATACAATGGTTAGTATATGTGAACTTTTAGAAAGAGAAACATATGTTATTTGAATAGGGAATTTGAAAAGAGGATAAAATTCCATTTATGCAAAAATCTTCTAATAACCAAATAAAACTATTAGGGACTATTTGTTTATGTCTAGTTGTAATATATTTATTATTTACTAATAATATTTCTTGATGTATCTGTTTCCATTTTGAATCATAAGATGAATTTTGCTACAACTTTTACAATTGTTGAAGTAGCATACAACTGAATATCAGGGACTCCTATTCTACCATCATCCCAACCTTTTCTGTGCCAATCACAGGAAACTTTTGGTTCATTAGGATGAAAAAAAAATAAGTAAAATATTATTTATCTTCATTTTTTTGGTGGATATAGTACTAAAGATTGTAAGACAATCAATATTTTAGGGAGAATTACCATCTTAATAAGCATTAATCTTGCTTATGTGTTAAATAAGTTGTTCCAATTTGTGACTAACCTTAAAATTTTATCAACAACCTCTTGAAAGTTTGTATCATTTCTTTACTATTTGACATAGTGGTTATACTGAGGTATTTCCTTTGATTGTTATTCTAACTGAAGTTGGAATATTTTTGTATGAATGTTTTAATTTTTTATTAATTAATAATGTACTTGTTTTATTATGATTAAATCTTAAGTTTGTGATTTCTTCAAACTGAGTCATAGAACTAATTAATTGTTCCGATTAATGTTCTATATTTCCTATTGTTAGTAAAATATCATCAGCAAAGAGTTGAAGCTTTAGCCGAAAATCTTCTTTTATTTTGATACAATTAATGTTCTTATTTTATCTAATACTATTAGCAAAGTGTTCTATAGCTAATGAAAAAAGTAAAGGTGATAATGGACAGCCTTGTTTTGTGCCTTTTTCTAATTTCAAGGAATTAAAAAGAAGAGAACCTATTATAACTTAGAAATTAATACAATTAGCTTTGGTGAGAATTGAGAAATTATACAGTTTAAGTGTTTTAAATAGGTATAACCAATTAACTGAGTCAAAAGCCTTATCTAAATTGAGACTAATGATAGAAAGTTTTTTTTATTTATTTTTATTTGCATAATCTATTAATGTATATATTCTTATTATATTGTCCTGTACTTGTCTATTTAAATAAACCCAGTTTGATCATTGTTAATTAGTTTAGGTATAAGTAAATTAATTTTGTTATGTAAAATGGATATGGACATCTTATAGTCCACATTTAAAAGTGAAATGGGTCTGTATGATGAACACTTTGTAAGATCCTTATCTAGTTTTAAAATAGTTGCTATAAGGGAATATTTCCATGATGGGGGGTTCAGCAATTGTTTTTATTTCTCTATAGACCTTATCTGATATTTTAACTCTATCATCTAGTAATATTTTATATAGTTGTGGTATAAGACTATCTAAAGCTGGCAGCTTATTATTTTTTACCTGTTTATTTGCTGTTTTATTTCTGTTAAAGTGAATGGTCTATCATTTTTTTTTATTTGTTCACTTCTTATTTTATCATTTATATTTTCCCTTAGAAAGTTTCAACTATATCATCATTATCTATGTTATTTGTATTATTATTTATATTTTCATAAAATATTTTAAAGCACTCAAGAATATCTTTAATATCTGTTCTTCCTTCTTTTTTATTAATTTATATGTGTTATGATTTCTTTGATATGATTTAGTTTATTCATTTTCTTTGATCTTGAACAAATTTATACAAGCTTAGAGGGTTTATGTAGTGTAAGTTTTTACAGATTTATTTAAATTTTATGAATTAGAATTTTAACATATTTTCTATTTAAGTTTTTAAGTTCAGACTAACTGACAATGTCATTTGGTTTTATATTTAACTTTAGTGTGTCTATTTTGGTGTATAGTATATTCAATGCTGTATCCCATTCTCTTGTTTTACTAACATACCAACTTGTAACTTTTCCATTTAAGTAAGCCGTCAATGACTCACACAGGACAATGTCAGATACTTCACCACTCATATTTATTTTTAGGAAATTTTTGATTTCTTTAACACACCAATCCATCAATTCTTTTATTTTAATAACGTATGCTGGTAATCTCCTGTGATGCATTAAATTGTCAGTTTTTAAAATAATATTAAAGATTATAGCAGTATGGTCTGATAATGGACATAAAACTATTGAAACTTCTCTGATATGTGATAATAGATTGTTTGAGAGAAAACTTTTAACAATATTTGTTTCTGTTCCATATCTATATGGATAATGGGTAAATTCAAGTGAGTTTGTTTTCCTTAGCTCATATATATCCTTTAAATTCATTAGATTTACAAAATTCATTAAGGGGTTGGCTGAAGGTGTGATTCTCAGCTTTCTATCTGCAGTGGAATCTTTTCTGATAAAATACAATTAAAATCACCAGCCATTATGACTTCACCTTTCATGTAATAGGCTATATTGTGTAAGTAACTTTTTGCATCTTTAGATACAACCCCTGGAATCCAATAAGAGTTCACCAATGTATATAGTTTTCTCTTCCACTCAGTTGTAACAATGCTTAACATACCAGTTATATTAACATAGTTATCTTTTACTTTAGGCATTACTGGTGAGTTCTTTCATAAAATGAGGGTGTCTCTTCTTTTATGTCGAATGCCAGAACCTGCTAAAAGTGAATTATTCTTTAATGACCATTTATTTATATCTTTATTAAGTAAATGTGTTTCCTGCAGCAATACCGTTTGAGCTTTATGTAATTTCAAGTATTTGAACATACTCTCCCTCTTTACTGGATTATTCAAGCCATTATTATTAATAGATATGCAATTAAAATCAGTCATTTATATAAGAGAGAAAAAAAAAGAAAGGTATAATGAAATCACATTTATGTACAGATCTTCTTGTATACTTTATATATAACAATGTGAAATCTTCAGTTATGGACAAAACTTTCAAAACAAATAAAAAAACACCTAATGAAATAACCCTAAAACATTCTACAATACAGTAACGTATTCCTAGTTTGTTGAAAAAGATGAACAAACTACATCTCAAACTCTTCATTACACTAACAAGGTTCAGCTCATGCTTCTGATTCATATTAATGTGTCTCATATTTTTAGTATGTATCATCTTAAAAAAGCCCATCAGTGAGTCATTATGAAAAAGAGAAGAATCTTTATTATAAGGTGGCAAAACTGAGTATGTCAACAATTATCTTTCCCTGTACTTAGCATTATCTCCCTGGTCTACTATAGGAAGGAAGTCAGTTGTTATTTTCATTTTTATTAATTTGTACGTCAGATGATTTTCTATTTTTTCTATTTTATTTACTATCTGTGAAGTTGTTCACAGGATCGTATGTTTATACATTAGCAACAGGTTAACTATTCTTGTGGGCTATTCCAAGCCCAGCCAATTACCCCATGTGAGAATCAAGCCATGCACCTTGTGCCAATAAGGTGAACACCTTAGCCACTATGCCAACCTACCAACCTTGTAGACATATTTATATCATTTAACTATATACATATGTACTTATTCTGATTGTTTTCTATTTCTGTTTGTATACTATGTCTTGTACTGTTATTATATTCCTAGGTGTTATACTTTAGCTGCAGTCCTAGCACAGAGTATCATATATTAGAACATTTATATTTACCCTTATATATTTGATCATCTTTCATCTAGTACTACTGTTAGAATACATCCTATTTTTCCTTAAATGTTATGTCTAATGGTATCTGAACTAACATCTGAAAAAAATCAACAAAAACCCTAACAATCATACCTTACTTGACTGGATCCTAGTCAACAAAGCCCCTCACTCTTACCTAGCAGGCTGCTTACCTGATAGTCTTAGTGACCACTCCCCCACTTTCCTAATTTGGCACCATGCAAACAGTCTCAAGCCCATTATCCACAGGCAAATACGGAACAAGTCCAACGTCAACCCCAACTCCTTCATCTCCTCCCTGCAAAAAATTAATTGGTCACCAGTAAAATACCTCAACCTAGATGAGGCTGTTCACTTCTTCAACAGTATGTTCTGCCAAAGTCAGATCCAGACATGCCCCATGGTTACAAAAGACCACCAGAACCCTAATGAAATCCAGAGATAAGGCCTGGAAGCACTGGCGACTAACAAAAAATAGCTCAGATAGGCAATAATTTCTTGAACTGCGCAATAAAGCCAAAAAGAAAATAGAATTAAACAAATCCCTCTACTATAAATCCACCCTAAACCCTACTAACCACAACCCTAAGCAATTCTGGTCCACTATTAACACTATCCTCCACCCAGGGAAGGTTGATACTCCCCAGCCATCCATTCCCCCCTCCTTCAGCAGTATTGCTGAATCCTTCAACAAACACTTCACTGAAACTATAACATCTCTAAACAAACAACACTTCCCTACAACAGCCCCCCAACTCCTAACCCTAAACCCCCACTCCTCTTTTCTTCTTCACCTCAGTACCGGTTCCCTATTAGTAAGTCAAATGCTTACCTTATCGAATCCGTAAACATCGACCCATCCTTATCAAAACGCAAAATTATTGAACGTCCAGAAGAGCAAAACCAGAAACATCGAATTGTCATGGTTGGCCTTCTGTGGTATAGCTCCTTAAGGTAAGTGTGTGATAGTTACGGACCTTAGGGTTAGGGTGCGGGTTAAGTTAAGTGCATACTTGGTGGTATATGTAAGATTTAGTGTAGTGTCAGAAGTAGGGTTTTGGTTAGTGTATGTTTGTGGTTTATTTAGTTTGTTTGTGTAGGTAATATGTAGCGGGCGGTGGGGTGGGACAAGTATGATAGTTTGATGTTTTGAATTTTGTGGTTTAGGGCATTCGGTGTTTATGCAGTTCGATGCAGACAGGTTGACGTTTAGGGATTCGATAAGGTAAGCATTTGTGTTTATAATATAGACCCTGGACCTACCTGCAACATAAAAAGACTATTGTCAAAACTTAAACCCACCAAACTCACAGCTGACAACCTCCCCTCTGAATACTTGAAAATTGCAGCTGATACACTAACCTACCCAATTTCAATTCTAATTAGCCATTCCATAACAGAAGGCTATATTCCCTCGATATGGAAACTATCCCACATCATTCCCCTGCACAAAGGCACCCCTCCACTGACCTCTCTAATTACCGCCCCATTGCTATCCTCTCCCCTCTCTCCAAGATACTTTAAAAATGTATCAACACCCAGGTCTCCAACTACCTCTTAGCTAATAATCTCCTCTCCAAAACCCAACATGGTTTCAGGCCATATCACAGCACTACCTCTGCTCTGCTCTGCTCTCTTTCCCCAACCCTATACTTCATCACAAAAACAATGGCCTCTTCTGTACTGCCATATTTCTAGATCTCTCAAAGGTCTTTGACATGGTATCTCACGAACTGCTAATCTCTACTCTCCCCAACCTCTTCTTTTCACCATCAGCCTGCAACTGGTTCCACGGCTATCGACATGGACACCAGCAATCAGTAATCTAGGACGATAACCTATCACCTCACCTCCCAGTTACTCTCACAGTTCCCCAAGGGTCTATCCTTGGCTCTCTGCCATTCTCACTTTTCACTAACAACCTACATACTGCCACCACACAAGCATCTCTTATACAGTACTCTGCTCTCATCTGCTCTGCCCCCACTCTACCAGAACTACAACAAATCACACAGGAATCATTCTCTTCTGTAGAGAGCTGGTTATCCAATGCTCAGCTCCCACTCAACCCAAGTAAGACAAAACCTCTCCTGTTCCAACCTTCCAAAGTTACTCAAAACACCTCCACTTCAACATTCTCGCCAAGGACAATACCATCATCTCTCCATCAGAACACACAAAATTACTTGGTGTGGAAATAGACAACAAACTTAGATTTGACACCTACATATTTCTCACAATAAAAAAAGTTCACAAGATACTTGGTGCATTATACTGAAGCCGCCAATTCCTAACCAGGCTTGCTAGAATCTCCATAGCCAATTCCCAGCTAATCTCCACCCTACTCTATGCATCCCCCATACTTACCAACCTGAGACAGACAGACCTACAAAAGCTGGATGCTTGTTACAACAAAATTGCTAAATTTGCCACTGGAACCTCCAACAGCAGCCATCATTGTATCTCCCTTAAAGAACTAAACTGGCTAGAACTCCCATATCTCCTTAACTTTAATCAACTCACCCTCGCTTATAAACTTATTAACCACCTCTATAACACCCCTTCCCTTCAAACCCTTCTCCAACCCTATCACTCCACTAGGCCGCTAAGATCAAGCAACAAAATTCAACTCACTGTTATCAAACCCAAAAACTCAGCAGAAGAAGCCATATTTTCATGTACCATATCTAAACTTTGGAACAATCTACCACCCTCTATAACTACTCTACCTTCCAGCAGCCTTTTCAGAAATGCACTCAAATTCCACTTAAATTTGCACTGGCTTTGTCCTTGTTCTAATCCAGACGAACACCCCCACCCTTACCCCTCACCTAGACTCTTAACCCAACTATACTACTGCCACTACTAACCACAGTCAGAATTAGCTAGTTGTCTTTACATACTTTAAAATCTTGCCTGACAACTTTGTTAGTGATATTATAAACAAGAAACTATCTTAACTTACAACATTTACTGCATATACTGTTGATAATCAATATCTTGTTATTGTATTAAAGCCAACAATCTGTAATGTTGTTTGCTATTGCTGCAGCTTTGTATCCCTATTTATCATGTACATGATGTGGAGCTTTTCTCCCCCGGGCATCCGCTGAAAAAGGACCTGCGTCCATTCGGAATTTCCCGGTAAACAAATGTAAATAAATAAATAAAACAAATAAAATCTTGCCTTTTAAGATTCAAACTTTCCATAATAAATAGTTCTGGGATATTAAGTTTGGTTATTATTAAAAAGAGCCAATAACAAAGAAACATAAACCTAAACGATTTTATCAGAAGTGCCAGTCTACAGGCTAGTATATAAACTATCCTTTTGGTATGCTGCAAGCATTCAGAGCTATTTAATAACTGACAGTGATGTAGAATGCAAAGCACTGTCTTTTGCTTATTATCTAACTTGTATTCATTGACATCTTACCATATAATTCAAAATATTATGATTATTTAATTTTAGACAGAAAGAAGTCATCTGGAGAGTTCTTAGAATTTTCAGAACTCCTTTAGCATCACAAAAGTGCTCATGACTCTAATTAAGCTGCTTCAAGCTGGTCCTCATGATAAGGGCATGCAAACGAGCAGTTTGTCAGCTACAACCCACACAAAAACATTCAAGAGTGAATCCAAGCCACCTCTATATCAATATATATATATATATATATATATATATATATATATATATATATATATATATATTTATTTATTTATATATATATATATCCTACAAAGCCTTCCAAACCACTAACAAGCTAACAAAACCATTTCAAAGTATAACCACTAAAAAGCTTTTGTATTTAAAGAAATAACATTTAGTGATTCAGTAAGCACTATCTGTGTGAGATGTTTAATATAAAGCAGCTTGTCATTTTTTTAAAGGAGACATAGCATATAAACTTGCATTAAAAGAATGATAGTTATGTGTGATCCAGGTTTAACTTGCAAAAGTGTAAATTTTACTCTATTATTTGATAGCATTCCAATAGTGACTTTTATATGTGTAAGAAACTATATTTTTTATACTTTGTTTACAACATAGCATAACTTTCCTGGGTGCTATTGCATGTCAAGCACTTAGAACTATGTAATAACTGACAGTGATTTAGAATACAATTTACTGTCTTTTGCTTATTATCTAACCTGAGCAATGGAAGTCAATAGTGTAGCCACTCTGAATTAACTCCCTCTCATACCAATGAACACATTTTCTTCAGTAAAATGAATCAGAGGGAGAAACACGGCAGAAATAATATAAAAAACATTAATATGGTTAGCGCTTTCACATCACTGATGCTTCTTCAGACCATCAATAAAACAACATAAGCTAAAACCACTTTATATACTTCCTAAGCTCTGCAAGTTGCTGTAATTAATTGATTACATCTATTCAGCACTCAAGTTAAAGAGACAGCATAACAATAGGTATCTAGCCAGAGACATACTTCAGCTTGCTAACCCCAACAATTTAATATACAAACTGACATTTCATCAGTGAAGTAAAAATCAGTAAAACAGTTATATACACAAAACAAGTACAGAGTTTTTAATAAAACATAAACAATATAAGCAGATTTTATAAATGTCTTGTTTTTAAATAGGGCTTAATCAGTGTTTTGTCATTGACCACTGGTTCTTTTTCTGCCTGTAACTCAATAATCCATTTCAACTCTCTCAATTCCAGTTTATTTTTCATGTCACCCAGCCTTGAATCTTGAAAAATACATTCAATAACTTTGAATTGGAAGTGATGTGTTCCTCCTGCACAGATAGTATGTTTGGCTAGCGCACTTCTATCTGGTTCACTATTTCTGATGGCAGCCAAATGCTCTCTGACCCTCTCTCTCAGTGAGTGAGTGGTCATGCCAACATAAAAGGAAGGGCAAGCTAAACACACAGCCAGGTATACTAAATTCCTTGTTTTACAGTTTGCCTTAACTCTAAATTCATACTTCATATTTGTTATAGGATGTACGAAGCTCCTGCTGTTACTCAAAACATCACAGACACTGCATTGCCCACATTTATTGAGACCATAAATCATCTCTTTGGACTATGCCAAACAATTGTTGGTAGTACTTCTGCTCATAAAGAAAGATGGTATTTTCCAGAATTATTTCTAGTAACATACATAGAAAATCATTTCTTCTCATATCATAGGAGCTATGCAGGCTTAAGTAAGTCTTAACTGCCTCCAACCCATATGTGTGGGGTATTACAATAAAAAGTGAATTGATATCCATAGATACCAGTAAACAGTTGTCAGGTTGTTCAAGTGAACTACATACCTTGGCCTCGGGCCTACAATCCTGGCTATCTCAGGGTGTGATTGAAAATAAAAAGAATCTCAAAAGGTTACTTTGTCAACAAAAAAAGTCCAAAGAGATGATTTGGACCTGAGTTTACTTGATGTTGACCAATATGACTTTAACACTTGTAAGGAGGTTATTGAACCTACTGTTGAACCTATTATTGATCACCCTGTTATTATACTAACACGACAGGTGATTATAAAGTGTACAACTTTTCATCTTCAGTTATTACTCCTGATATTGTTGACTTTTTATCCAAAGGGTATACATATGTTCCAGCACAAAAACTTGACCTAGTAAAAACAGTAATAGATATTAAAACTTTTACTAGGAAGTTAAACTTTAATTTAATGATGGGAGTTAGTACTAAAAAAACATGTATTGACCAATTTAATATACCAAGCACTTATAATCCCCCTTTGCACCTGTTGTTGCAAATTTTTGAACAAATGTGCGAATTGGATATTAGACAAGGTTTCAAACATGGATTCAGCACTAATAGTAATCAACATATAAACAAAGTTGAATGCGAATATCTTGACTACATTAAATCTCAAGACATTCGTATCTGTAAACCAGACAACGGAGGGGGGTCTTGTAGTCTTTGATAATATAGATTATTATTAATGTATGACAACTTTATTAGATAACCTTGCATACGTAGTGAGCTCATGGTCTGAAGTTAATAGAGCTTACAGTATAATTAAGAACAGTATCAAAGATATGTTCATAGAGGGTAGGGTGGAACAAAATGTTTTCAACTATATGTCCACTTTATACCCTAGATACCCCTATTTGTTTGGTATACCAAAGATTCATAAAGACGTGAGTAACCCTCCCATGAGACCACTAGTAGATGGCCGTGGTTCTCCAACGTACCCATGTGCCAAAGTTGCTGATTCAATACTGCAAAAATATTTGTCACATGAGCACCAAATATGTAAAGACTCATGGTCATTCCTTAAGAAAATAGATGGTTTAGAATTTAACACAAATTACAATTTCCTCACAGTAGACGTGAAGGATTTGTATTCCACGTGATGTAGGGATTGACTGGGTGAGCTTGGTGCTTAAGAAAAATGGTGCCACAAAGAGTGAGATTGCATTAGTTATTGAACTACGTGAGCTTATACTTTATAATAATTTTTTTATGCTCGGTGACAACTTTTACTTACAAAAAGTTGGTGTTGCTATGGGTTCCCCATGTGGAGCAAGCATAGCAAGTTTAGTAATGGCTCATTGGGAAATGGAACATGTTTAAAAATACTAGTCTCAATGACCGAATAGTTTTTTATACATGCTACTTGGACAATATCTTCATCCTCCTAAATGGTGACATTGAGACCAGTAGATATGTTTTGGAACAATTTAATGGGTCGACCCAATTCTTGCAGTTCACTTCCACATAAGACACAGAAGCAATAGGATACCTTGACATTTGGTTAGCTAAGAATAGAGAATCGGGTAGCTTTGTGGCCAAAATTCATAGGAAAAGCACATATTCCAATTCATTTTTACATTTCTCAAGTTGCCACCCATATCACCAG
Source organism: Protopterus annectens (assembly GCF_019279795.1). Classification (NCBI taxonomy): domain Eukaryota; kingdom Metazoa; phylum Chordata; order Ceratodontiformes; family Protopteridae; genus Protopterus; species Protopterus annectens. The sequence continues at coordinate 1,298,266,755 of NC_056735.1, forward strand.
AAGCAGTCAGTCATCAAGGGTCAGCTGGTGAGAGCTGCACACATAGTGAGTCAGGATATAGACTTTGCAGAAGAGTGTCATTTATTGAAATGTATGTTCCTACATTGGGGTTACCCAGAGACCTTGATAGATAACCTGATTGATGAAGTTAAATACAAATGACTTAACAGCGTGTATAAACCCATATTGGGTATTAAACATACGCTGACTGAGCAGACAGTAAATTCTGATGTAATGTTTTTTAACATTATAGATTATACTTCTGTTTTATTTAGTAACCCCAGCTTAAGTTTTATCACTACATATAATATACACAATCACTTCTGCATAGACATTATTCAGAAAAATTGGGGCTTGTTTAAAACTAACCCCAACATTTGTATTAAAATGGGTAAAAAGCCTAATGTTATTTTTAGGAGGGGTAAAAATTTGAAAACATTACTTGAACAACAACGTTGTACTTACCCCAAAATAACAGGTATGCTTAAATGTCAAAGTTGCAATTTTTGCAAATATGTAGAAGTGGCAAATTCATTAACAGTGGGAGGCACTCAATTTAGACTAAAACTGAAGTACAATTGCAATTCAAAAATGGTAGTTTACTTGGCTAAATACCAATGTTGTCCTGCATTTTATGTTGGCAAAATGGAGCGGAGGTTCCGTGAAAGAATTTATGAGCATCAATATGCCATTATTTGGAAGAAGCAGGACAATGCCTTAGCCAAGCACATTCAAGGATATATTGAACACAGTTTTAAATTTTTGGTCATCGATCAGGTCCATCATGACATTAGGGGAGGCCCTTTACCCTTACACTTGAGAAACTAGAGTTAGCCTGGCAGATTAGATTAAATGCATACAATTTCCCAGGCTTGAACGAAACTTGTTCCCTAAGTAGTATTTTAAAATTAAAGAGTTTAAGGAGATGATTTGAAGCTATTGTTGGGTCAGCATAGCTGTAACATTTAATATATGTTTATTATGTATGTATTTATAATTAGATATATTTTTATGTCAGTTCTATATTTATTTTTATTTTTATAATTTTTATATTTGATTATAAGCTGGTTTTAGTAAGACAGTTTATATGGGTATGTTTACTTTTACAGTAAAGTACTTATACATTCACTGTGCCTTTAAGAAAGTGGTAAAGCAGGTTTGATTTATTCCGATTGGTTAATCGACTACACCTGAGTACATTTATACATATTTTAAATGTTAATACTGTTTTCTGAGGAAGTTTGCACATTGTGCAAATGAAAAGCGCTTCAAATAAATTTAAGTAAAACAAAGATTTTCTTTGCTTTGTTACTTTGACAAGTAGCTGTGATCGGTTTTTATCTTGTTTGGTTGTTCACTGTGCTTTTTTTTGGTTATTGTTATGCTGTCTCTTTAACTTGAGTGCTGAATAGATGTAATCTATTAATTACAGCAACTTCCAGAGCTTAGGAAGTATATAAAGTGGTTTTAGCTTATGTTGTTTCATTCATGGTCTGAAGAAGCATCTGTGATGCAAAAACGCTAACCGTATTAAAGTTTTTTTATATTATTTCTGTTGTGTTTCTCCCTCTGATTTATCTGACTTATATTCTTTGACATCTTACTATATCATTCAAAATATTATGATTATTTACTTCTTAGAATTTTCAGAACTCCTGAAGCATCACAAAAGTGCTCATAACTCTAAGCTGTTTTAAGTTAGTTTTCATGATAAGGGTTGAAAATGAGCAGTTCATCAGTTACAATCCACACAAAAATGCCTGCAAGTGAATCCAAGCCACCTCCATACCACATATCAATGCTTCAAACCCTTCCAAACCACTAACAAACCAACAAAAAAAAACATTTCAAAATATGTTAATCACTAAAACGCTATTGTATTTAAAGAAATAGCATTTAATGATTCAGCAGGCACTATTTGTATGAGATGTTTAGTATAAAGCAGACTGTCATTTTTAAAGAAGACATAGCATATAAACTTGCATTAAAAGAATGACAGTTATGTGTGATCTAGGTTTACCTTGTAAAAGTGTGAATGCTACTCTAATTATTTGATATTATTCCAATAGTAGCTTTTATGTATGTAAAAAGCTATATTTTTATACTTTGTTTATAACATAGCATGTCTTTTCTGGGTGCTATTGCATGTCAAGTATACTATCAGTAGCACAGTACTGGAGCATTTTAAGAATTAAGGATGTAACTTAACATGCCTCTTCAGTGTCATTTGTTGCATCTTTAGTTATATTTAATAGTACATTACTCAACTATGCCAAGATATCAGAACGTATGCCACCTAACATATGTTTTATCATAATAATGATTAACTTTTAACAAAATGAATAGTTTAACCTTTTAAACTCTAAATGAAAATAAGTCTCTTTAATTTTATATATAGCTAAAAGAATCAAACTCTAACATTTTAAAAAGGGGACTAGTAATCATTTAAAGTAGGGAAATAAATAAATGATTTACCTTGTAAAAAGTAATATTCAGAAGCTGTTCATAAGTATTCAAGCATTTCTTAAAATTATTAAGAATTCATAACCATGAAATACATTTTCATTCGTCCTTCAGTTTTTTACTGTTTTTGTCTTTCATTAACCCAACATCTCTTGTTGCATTTCTATTCAAAGAAGTTGATAGATTCCAGTCCATTTCTTCTGTTTTTTTTTTCTAGGATTTTATTTTTCTGTATCAAGTCCATTGCATCTTCCAAGGTGTTAAAAATCTTCCTTCCTTCTGGAAAGTGAATCCTTATTTTTGCTGGAAACAAGATTTGTGCTTTAATAGTATTTTTCTTTAACCTTTTAATAAGTGTCATGAATGCTTTTCTTTTTGACATCACTAATGTTGAATAGTCATTGTCAAATCTTATAGTATTTTTCTTTAATTTTAAATGGATAATTAGTCCATGCAGCTTTTAAGATTAAATCCTTATCTTGACTTGAGAAAAATCTTACAATCACTGACCTTGGTGAAGGTATTTTTTAAAGATGGGTTAGAAAATGATCTATGTGCCCTTTCAATGCCAAAGGAAAAAGCTTCAGGCATGTTCAAAGTTTTAGACAGCCAGGTATTAAGGAATTGAATCATACTGTCTCCCTCCTCTTTTTCAGAAATCCTGTAAATCCTGATGTTATTCCTTCTAGAGCTGTGCTCTAAATCTTCTATTTTTCCTGGAATAAGTTGTTTTGTTTCAGAAGAAATTCAGTGTTATTCTTATTTTCAAGTAATCTTCCACTGAAGTCAGACATTGCCTCATCTATACTCGAGATTTGTGATGACTGTTGTTTAAGAGATTCACTCAGCACTTCATCTTGTTTTTTATATTCCTCTTTAAAATTGTCCATTTTGATTTCTAGTTTAGATATCTTTAGAGATAACTCACTGCTGCTACTTGTTATAGCCTGTATGTCTTTTTTCATAGTACTGTCCTGTACACTGGTCTTAGAGTGGCTAATTCTGAGACAATTAGTTCTTTCTAGGTTTCTTCACAGGAAAAGCAATTAAAAATGTATCAAACTTGTTATTTTTTGCAGTAAATATTTCAACAGATGTTCAACTGTAAATCCATTACGTTTTGAAATGTTCTATTTGAGATTTTTATTAAAAATCCTGTCAGAGTTGTTAGGTAAGTGGAAATTTTTAACAAGCTTTTGCAATCACTGGCAATATAATTGATACACTTTCATAAACAGTAGCCCATGTAATACATTCAGCAGCTGGGATGCTAGTAATGGCCAAATGTCTTAAACAAAAATTTGACAACAACCCAACAGAGTCTAATATTCCACAAGTCAGGCAAAGACTCATTTAAAATACTCTGAAAATATGGTCTCACGCATTAATAGGTGAAAGGTGCCATTCCAGGACTTGGGTAGCTGCACAGAACCTCCTGTACTAGGGACTAAAGTGACTAGTGAACTACAAACAGACACTCATAGAGCTCTTCCACTTATAATTACAAGTCACAGCTTCCATATCAATGTCCTGTCATGTTGTGGGTAGATTAAACACCATATGAGGGAATAGCTAGTAAATTACTGCAGAATACCCTTACAGGGAACACGCAACCTGTATCTTGCTGTAAGCCAGCAAAAAGATAATTGAGTGGTAAGAGTACATTGTAACTGATACCATAGCCTATACAGGCTCCCAATTTTAAGGTGTTTGCACTTGGAATTCATACACAAGCCCCTGTGTATTAATTCTAGTCAGTGTGCATTTATCTTCTGTAGATACCTAGCAAGTTTCTAACATGTAATAGGTATTCCACTAAACTTTAGGTGTATTGTTCTTCTATAAACTGCAGATTCAATCCAACAATTTTATGCAGGTACAAGAAGATATCAGATGCAAAGTAATAGAAGCTCTTTCAATACATGGTTAAACTAGGCAGGTTTAGCAATCCTTTCTTTAAATCAGTGGGAATACTTATCCAACATCTAGGAAGCAATGCTATAAGGTATGAACTAAATACAAAATTAATCATTCTACTATGTATGCATAGGTTAAATCAAGCAAGTTGTTTCTATAAGCTCATAGCAATTGCACAAACCAGTACTGATGAATGAAACATTACCATGTCATTAGAGACTTATTGAAACCATCAGCCAACTGTTAACCTAATAAATATAACAATAGCAATTAAGAAGTCACAAAATGACTGAAAGGCCAAAATGACTATAAAGTAAATCTTTTAATTCAGACTTGAAAAGTTCAAATGTTAATGAACAGGGTCTATACGGTTAATAGTCTTTATATAAATGCAACTTCAGTAAATGAAGGTATACACTTCTTTTAACAAATCAGGTATCCTGTTCTGCCTTACTGCACATACTGAGTACTGGTGAAAGATTCAGTGGGTTTGGGAGAGTAATTGGTCTACTTGAACCAAACAGCCTGAGGTTCGCAAACGGCATTGGAAATCTAATGGAACAGGGAATTTTAACAAATGTTTTTCATGAATAGCACCTTTGACTAGCCATGTTCAGCTCAAAACAATCAGTTCATTCATTTGGTCCAGCTTGCTTTTAGTAGCCCAGGCACCTCTCCAATATGCCATCCAGCAAAAGTAACAGTGATTCGAATGGGAATGAACTGTACAGTTTGTACCAGTTTGATAAATTAGGGAACTTACCATCTGCCTGACCTACCACTTAGTTAGGACCTTATTTAGAGAACCCAGTTTTTCAAAACAAGCCTTGGATAGCCAAAATCAAGTGGTGTCATAGAGGAGGAATTTCAGGCCCCATCTTCTTATGTGGATAATAGCCCAGAGTCTCTGGTTATCTTTCTGTGAAAGTGTCATTGATTTATGAGTCTCACAAGAAAGATGTACTATCAGGCCAGTACTTATCCATATGAACCCCACCTATCACACAAATAGTGCTGTATGGCAATGCATGAACATTTTCCCCATGCATCCTATTTAAGATGCTTTCTTGTACCATTGAATATGACAACCTTTTGGCCACAATCCCACCAGCATCCACTAAGAAGAGCCAGTGCAATGGCTCACTATTCATTCATTTTATTTAACTTTAAGAAAAGTCATCAGGTCTCTGGCCATTCTATTTTCATCCCCTGGTAAGTAGTTCTTGTTCCTGGCCCTTCTTCTAAAGTTACACTGCTAGCACTGTGAATTTATTGCATATGAAATCCATTCTAGTTACAATAATGTATTTGTTTTTGCAATTATCATGTAATCTAGCTTAGTAATATAGTTTTCCCTTCCAGTACCCCCTTTATATAACAATTTAACAGTATTTTATGTCTTAACAAGTGAACCAGTAACTTCTGCTAGCCTAATATTGAGTGACAACTCATTTAGAAAACATTGAATAATAAATTACTTGCTGTCCTGATTGTATGTTTTAAGATATTGATGTAACTGTCAGTATGTCTATATTTGGCAGTGACACATACACATTCTGCTATTAACTCACTTTTACTTTATTTTTGCTATTAGTTTACAAGATTAAAATTAGTGATATTTTATTTTTGTTCATATTGCTTCTGTTTTGTTTGCTGTGTTTGTACCCTTACAGTTAATCCCCTTTGCATTCTTAGATTGCTAGTCTTGGTTTCTAAAAGTAGTATTATTTATTTTTTAACTACCTGATCATGAAGGGATTCACATCTAGATCAAGGGAGGTCATTGTTCCCCTGTACTCATCACTCATCAGACCAATGATAGAGTACAATGCCCCATTCGGAATGTATCTTACCCGACACCTGCAGCAATTGGAAAGGCCCCAAAAGTTCCTCACCAAAAGGATAAAGGGTCTCAAAAATATGTCTTATGCTGCCCGAATGAAGGAACTCCAGCTCTATTCAGTTGCATACCGTCTGCTCAGAGGTGACCTGTGCCTGACATACAAGGCCATGTCCAACCCGGAATTAATGAACATGCTCCACCTCAAAAAATCCAAATCCATCAGAACTACAAGAGCAAGAGACTTAAACCTCAACACGGCTATTAATAGGACGTGCTGGAGGGACAGATTCATCACCCAGAGACTCCCTATGCTGTGGAACAAAATCCCGGTACATGTGAGGCAGAGCACCTCGCTGGCTTTGTTCAAGAGAAATCTTGACCAATGGATGGGAGATCGCAGGTTTACCCCAGGGATCACCTCAGTGTCATTGCTGGACAGAGGCACGGCAAAATAATGGGCATAGTATCCTTCAAACTTAAGGGGTGGTGAAAGCCACAAAACTTTGGGCTAGGCTTATAAATGCCCTAGGGCAGATAGCCTAGTATGAACCTATGAACCTATGAACCTAGCAGATGTGATTAGTTTCTTTTTTTTATGCACTTGCACTGTTGCCTGTTTCACCATTTGTGAATTAGTCAATGCCTCAAAATTTCCTGAAGGATTTATGCACCTTGCTATACACCATGCAGATAAATAAATAAATCAACAACTCATGATTTCCACATACAATTTACAAGTTCTGCATCAGCCTGTATGCATTTTTCAACTTGCACTTTTTAATATGTTTAAGCTACCAAGCAACGTCTTCCTTCATCTTCATTTTCTGTTCTGTTAGTTTTTGCTCTAAGATTCTGATGTTATGGGGCTTTCTAAGTTTTTTTATCAGTTCCAAGACTGACCATTCATCATTGTAGAACTGATCAGTTTCCTCCCTTGCTTTGGCAGAGTACTTTGTAAAAGAGCATGAATTATGAAATGCTTTGCATTTAGCTTTCAGTATTCTTCTATTACATCTTGTAGAACAGTACTCATTTTAGAGCACTCTAGGCTGGTGTGAAATATGCATTAAGCATGTGGCTTAACGAAATTGGTGACTCATCAAAAAAGCACTTAGTGCCTGCATTATGTTAGCAGCTAAACTGCCCGAAAGTGGAGTAGAATTTTACTGATTGCATGGGTAAACCTTCTGAATCTATAAAGAGTTGAATGGATGTTGACGTCTCTGTAATATTCCAATAATGTATGTATGTTGATTTTCTGTATGTCTCGGTCTTTCATATAGGCCAACAAAAGCAGAACTGCAAGTGATGGACAACCTAGACCAAAAAGAAAATAAGGGTTGTTATAGCAAAAAGAAACCAATAAATACAACACAATTTAACTTACAACAAAATCTAGATATTGTGTTCTTCTGGGGAATATGTATTCTGAAGCATTATCAATATTTACAAAACCACACGAACCACAGGAATGTAAAACAAATACAACGATCCAGTCCAGGATAAAAAGACAAATTTAATACGTTTTAGCACCTCAGCATTATCAATATTTACCTGATGGCAAAAGAAGGCAGTAAACGTATCTCTTCTGCCCTTGGACACTATACCTCTGCTCCATATCATCGTCCCCATTAGCCCTTTTCCACCTGTCGATGCTCTCTTGAATGTCTGTGATTTTCTCCTTTATCACCCATTACAGTAATCTGATGAAAATTTGCATATTGGTCCCTACAATATACTGTGTGAGCCTACTGCTCTCCCATCTGTCCTTCTTATTAAGGATGACCCCTTCACATTTCCTGACATGATTTTATAAATCTATACCATGTTCTTCCCACCTCTTCCACTCAGTAGTAAGAAAGGCTCCAGGTATATTCTAGTACCTGGTCATACCCTTTACCCTCTGCACCATGCACCCTTGTGGTAGCTGTTGTCCAGATTATGTTCAGCAGATAAATGCCCCTATACTTGTACAATTTTCAGAACTGTACACAGAATTCATGGTGTAGACTGAACAATGCCATGTGGATTAGAACATTATCTCTTTGTATCTGGACTCTGTCCTGCAGAGAATATACCTCAATATTCTGTTTGCTCCTACCACTGACCTCTCACTCTGCTCCTGGTACTCCAGCCTCAGTACCTTCAAATCCTTTTCTAGTTTGTTACCACCACTGCATCTCCTCCCAACTGATACTTCAGTGTGACCTCTGCCCAGTACTTTTCATTTCTTTCTATAAACCTCAACAAGCATCCTTATGCCCGTTAGGTCACTATTTCCAAATCCTTCCTTTTACTTCCTCCCATCATCCATTGCTGCATGTAAATGCATGGCGTCACTGAAAATGCTTATCTTGTTTTCTGGTTCACCAGGCATGTATGAAATGAATACAGTGAACAGGATAAACATTACTCCAACAGTAACAATCTATATTCCTGACATTATCTCGCACATGGGCGCCGGAACCATAGAGCGAAGGGGGTGGGGCACCCTCCCACTTTTGAGGGAATGCTACATTCTCAATTTCCCGGTGCTTTTCATTTAAACTTTCTGCTGTCATCATCAGCAGAGATGCCGTGTTGTATCCTGGAATCTGCAAAGGAGGGGATTGCCATTAGTTCCACAAAGATAGTGCCAGAGCAAGCAAGCCGTTTCAGCAGACATGGTGTGTGAGGGCCGTTAGTATCAGAGCAAGCCGTGCCCGTTTCCGATGAATTCCACAAAGGAGTTTGTGTGTGTGTGTGTGTGTGTGTGTGTGTGTGTGTGTGTGTGTGTGTGTGTGTGTGTGTGTTGGTGTTTGTGTGTAAGTGACTGTTAAAATGCTGCTAAAGTGCTGTTATATTATTTTTGATATGAAAGTGCTGTTGTTTCCTGTAAAAATGCTACTTTTATAGTGAAACTGCTGTTTTGATATAAAAACATTGTTGAATGTTTTGTAATGTTGACAGTGTACTGTTTGAAATTGTATTTATACCCAACATATTGTGATAGCTGGGATGTATACACTGGATGTCATGATAGATCATGGAACAGAATAGACCAACTTGTGTCCCTGAAGAAATGAAGTTAAAAGGAAGAGCTTGCAACGCTTGGAATAAATGTGTGTCTATTAATAAAAAGGAAGCATTATAGTAAAGAGCAGGGAATTTTGTTGGTTGCCAGGGAGAAAGTTTACTTGAAGAGATAACTGCCTGTCACTGAGCATGGACTTGTATAGTCATTAGTCAATAAGTTGGACTTTTGGTGGTTGCGGTGGTTACCTTCAAGAAAGTTTATTGGAAGAAACGTGTACCTCTATTTCAGAGTAAACTTACTTGTCATAGGTGACTCTTGAAAGACAATAGCTGAAAACATTTCTGTTTGAGACTGTGGAGCAGCAGGAAGACACATGTGGCTCTATTTGAAGAATAATCTGAAGGTTCCCTGTGATTACTGGAACCTGTGGAGCAGTAAAACCATGGCTGTAAGACATTTTTAAAGGAAATGTTCCTGCTGGAGTTTTAATCTTGTTTTTGATGTTTGTTTTTTGATTTACTTTTATGCTTCACTGTAGTAAACTGTATTGACCTTGGAAGTTCTGTCGTCAGCATGCATTTTTTTTTTGTTACTTAACTTAAATTTTTTGGGGGGGTTACCAGGCTGGCAATAGCACAGCATGCTAGAATAACTAGCAACAGCTCTGCTTATATAAACACAAGTGTGAGATTGCACAGCAGTTGTGAAAAGGACAACTAATCATTTCTCTAAGCAAAAAGAACTACTATTACATGCAAATAACCAGAGTAAGTAAATGGGACACACATCACCCTGCACTCTGAGATCACAAAGCAGTGAAAGAAAAAGTAATTATATCACTCTACTGACTGCTGACCTCTGCATAAGCATACACTGCATATGCAAACAGCCAATGTAAATACATGCAGTATATCCATTCACTTACAATCATAAAACATATCAGTCTGTACTAATTTTTGATCTAATACAGCAACCTGACTATAATAAAGCAGAGTGAGTGTAATCCTATGCCTATGCATATTTATACTGTGTGTGTGTGTGTGTGTGTGTGTGTGTGTGTGTGTGTGTGTGTGTGTGTGTGTGTGTGTGAAATGCCCCAGGTGTCTATACCTGGCAGCTAGAAAGTACTCAGGCTTAAACCTTGTATCTTGAGTACAGGTAACAGCAGCCTGGAGTCCCTACCCACCAACACTTGTGAAAGTTTTCCAGATTTATGCCTCATATTTATACTCTATTCCTCATAAAATCTGTGGTTTTCAGCATTGTTGTGGCAAATCAGTGAAGGATTGAATTCACTAAGTAATGACAGGCATTTGAATTTCAGACTTCATATTCTTCAGAAAATAAATGGTAACACTCCCCACACTAGCATTCCCTAAATTGGTTAGAACTTCCCAGCTACCTAATGTATATTCAACTTACAACTGCACATAAGCTTATTTTCAAACCCTTTAACTGTCCTTCCCTCTCCTCCACCGTAAAATTGCATCAGCCACATAGACTACTCAGAAGCAACAATCAAAATCTCCCTTGTTTCTTTGGTTATTGTCAATATTATAAATACTGTCATTACTAGATCTTTTCTCCCCAGGCCTCCATTGAAAATGGGTTCAACATGGCCCAATGGACTTTCCCGGTTAACAAACAGGAAATAAACAAATACATAAATAACACAGAACCTTTTATTCTAACAATTTTCTAAGTTTATAAGATCAGTATTTGAAATTTGTCCATATTTTTGGGGCTGTATTTCCCCATTATTGGCTTTGTTCAGGTTTTTGTGCGAAGAGGTTGAAAGCTATGGTGAAAAGTGAGAACTGAATTCATTAAATGATATACATTTAAGTTTCAGTTTTCCTATCTTTTAGAAAACTGCTGGTTTTGCATACTGGTATGTTGATCTGACTGTAGTGCATAGGATCCTGGGTTCAAGACTTAGCAATCAAACACATGGTAGTAATACAACATTTTATTCTAGCAACTTTCCAAAATTAAGCAAGCCATGTTCAAAATGTGTCCTTGGTTTTTAGGCTTTTGTCCCCCCCCAATAATGTTTGGCTTTTTCCAGATTTCTTGTGCTGTGAAGTTGAGAGATTTAGTTGAGTGTCAAGTTGATTTTACAAGGTGCTGAGAGCTTCAGGGGAAGAGAAATTTAGTGCTACTTATGCTAAGTTTTTTTGTATTGTTAGTAGCACAACAGGTAGTATACTTGCTTTTGATACAGAATGTTGTGGGTTCTACTCCCACAGTATGCAGATAGATCACTAATACTGTACTGTGTTATACTTTAAAGGGAGTGGATACTACAGTCCTATGAATGAGGAGGAGTTATCTAGTAACTATGTTTTTGTTATCAGTTTGCCATCCATTTTAATTGTGAAATTACTAGCTTGTCATTTTTTTAATGTAGCATAGGCAATTTATTCTACAAGGGTAACAGGCACTTTATTTGTAGAAGAAACAATAAAATATAAAGTTGTTTGCTAGCAGCAGCCTCTTCATTAATGACAGATCCCTTTAATGTGGAATTATTTAGATGACTGACTTCTGCAAAGATTTTGCATGTTTACTAATATTGTTGGATTGTAAAGACAGAAGTTTGAGTGGCCTTTTATGGCTGAAATTTTCTGAAATGGGTAGTTTAGTCATTATTGGTTCATATTTTTTTGTTTCATTGCTTACTAGAAGATGGTTCCAAACTACAAATTTAAAACACATTCTAACAAGTGATGCTGTATTATACAAGGAATATAATTTAATACAAATCAGGTTAATATAATCAGGAAAGTGAATCAAAGAATGCATACATGTATGCTTGCTCACAGGATGCAAAAGATCAAAATGGGGAAAAGACCAGTCACCAATGGAGTCCCCAGGGTTCAGTTCTGAGGCTTTTTCTGTGTGGCATATACATCTCAAAGTAGAAATACCAAAGAGTTTTGGCCAACTAAGTTTGAGATGACTGCAAGCTAGGAGCAGTTATGGAATCCCCAAATGACTTAGCCATCATGCAGGTTTGTCCCAAACAATAGGTGCCAAAATCATGAATTGAAATTAAACTACAAGAAATACATTATTATATCCTTTGGGAAGTCATCTACTATAGGGAACTGCCAAATTGGCAATGCCCCCTGAGAAATGACCCAGGTGTTTGGCATTTGGGAACTTGTGTGTACAGTGACCTAACTTTTGACCAACATGTGCCCAGAGTCATAAGAAATTATTTCTATATTGCACAGCTTATAAACAAATTGATTTTGACTAGATCTAGAGATGTTATTGTTCCCCCTTTACAAAGCCCTCATTAGGTCAATCATGTTGTATAATGCCAACTTTGGCATGTATCTGTCCAGACCCATGCAACATCTCTAGAGCTAGTCAAAATCAATTTAGTAAGGATACAAGTCCTAAACAATAGGTCTTGCATGGACCACCTCAAAGATTTATCACTAAACTCAGTATCCTACAGAGTGCTTAGAGGTGATATGTCTGGTATACAAGACATCCTCCAACCTAATACAGATGGACCTACTGAACATCAGCAATTCAAATGGCATCAGAAATACTCAGTCCAGGTATCTAAATTGAATGTTGGTGGATATATATCACAGAGGCTACCACTGTTATAGAACAGACTATCCATTCAAGTAAAACAAAGCTCATCCCTGTCCACATTCAAATGCAACTTGGATCTAAGGATGGGTAATAGAAAATGTACTCCAGGATTGCCCCTCATGCCACTAATGGATAGAGACAGTTCTTAAATGCTGCATCTCTTACATGGGTCCCCTCAAATATTCTATAGTATGATCACATTTATTCTCACTAGGGATAATATACAATTATCAGCCATGGGATAAGTAAGACCAATCAGGAAATGTTAATTCAAGCACCAAAAGGGACATTAACTAAGCTTAAAATGTCCTCCAAGTGAACCTATGTTGTGGTAGTAAATAGTTTAAAAAAATTATACTATAAGAGTAAGTGTTATCACGGTCCAAATGCTCCTGTTACTAATAAAATAAATAAATGATCCAAAAGAGAAGCACAGGAGCAAACCAAGGCTAACAACAAAAATCAGCATAAATCCAGCCGTCACTGAGGCTTATTCAAGCAGCAGAAATAAATGCTATTTCAAACAATGACTGAATCCATGCCAAAGACAAGTAAAATCCAAGCTGTTTTATTGGTAAGCGCTTTCACCCTGTGAGGGCTTTGTCAAACCATAAGAAACAAACACTGAATAAAATCAAGTCACAATTTATAAGGAAATAGGGCTGACATCACTTCCTGTTCCTGATTAAAACTTTTCGGTATGCAAAAATAATACGTCTATAAAAAATGTATACAGAAAACTATATATATAAACTATATATATATATATATATATATATATATATATATATATATATATATATATATATAAATATACATCTGTATATAAAGGCAAATATAAAACATTTATTAACATTCTAAAATATGTATGTTTATCTCACAGTGAGTCTCCTATTCTTAAGAACAGGTTTCAACGGAATTTTGTCATTCAGACCTGGTCTCCGGTCTGTTCTAAGTTTGATAATCCATTTTAATTCCAGTGTTTCAGTGTAATTGCATATATCCCCTCCCCAAACACTGGGTTCATTGATCTGTATAACTAAGAATACAAATGAATGTGTATTGTCACTGCCTATAATGTGTTTAGAAAGTGCACTGCATGGAGACAGTGTACGAATGTGATAAATGTGTTCCCTTACTCTGTCTCGTAGGCGTCTGTCTGTCTTGACTACGTAGAATGCTTGGCAAGCAGTGTACTTAGCTAAATAAATGACATGTGATGTATTGCAATTAGCACTGATTTCAAACCTGAAACAATAGGAAGTAACTGGTGAATAAAAAATATGTTGTTTTCTATGCACGTTTTGTTGATGATCATTTCCTCCTGTGGACTGGTACAGATAAAGCCCTGGATGACTTCCATAAAGAGATTAACAGTCTAACCATTTTTTGAACTTTTCTATTGAAAGTTCGATTAATTGCATTACTTTTTTTGGATGTTTTTGTTGTTAGACTGCCAAACGGGATGCTCAATACTGGAGTCTTTAGAAAAACGTGCTATAGGAATTCCCTATTACGTCGGGAAAGTATGCACCCCAATTACATATTTAAGAACTTGATTAGGGGACAGGCGATAAGAGCATCCAGGATGAATCCAAATTATGATAGCTTTTTACAAGAGTTGTCAAACTTAAACAACAGGCTTTTACAAAGAGCATATAGGCCAGATGAGATCACCTCCCACTTTGAAGGTGTTTTGGAGCTGAGGAATGGTATTGCTAGACCATATTTCTCACAACCATATCCAGTAGAGAATGTCCCTGATATATGTTCTGAAGTTAGGAATCCACCAGTTAGATTTTCTATTAGTTATATGCAATATATAAACAGTATAAGAGAGGTTTTGAACAAGAATTGGAATCTACTTTTACTTGATTCACAACTTAAAGACATTGTTGGTGAGGAGCCTTATTTTAGATATAGGAACAAGTCTAACCTACATAGATTACTTTGTTACCCTCACCTATCTACACAGCCTGAGTGTTTGAACAATATTGTGGGTACTGTTCCGTGTAATTGTAATTTTTGCAAATTTGTAGATACCAGTTCCTAGTTTATTCACCCAGTTACTTCCTATTGTTTCATGTTTCAACTCAGTGCTAATTGCAATGCATCACATGTCATTTATTTAGCTAAGTGCACTGCTTGTCAAGCATTCTACATAGGCAAGACAGACAGATGCCTATGGGAAAGAGTAAGGGAACACCTTTATTACATTCGTACACTGTCTCCATGCAGTGCACTTTCTAAACACATTATAGGCAGTGACAATACACATTCATTTGTATTCTTAGTTATACAGATCAATGAACCCAGTGTTAGGAGAGGGGATATATGCAATTACACTGAAACACTGGAATTAAAATGGATTATCAGACTTAGAGCAGACCGGAGACCAGGTCTGAATGACAAAATTCCGTTGAAACCTGTTCTTAAGAATAGGAGACTCACTGTGAGATAAACATAAATATTTTAGAATGTTAATAAATGTTTTATATTTGCCTTTATATACAGATGTATATTTTTATATATATCTTTTATATATATATTGTTTATATATATAGTTTTCTGCATGCATTTTTTATAGACATGTATTATTTTTGCATACTGAAAATTTTTAATCAGGAACAGGAAGTGATGTCAGTCCTATTTCCTTATAAAATGTGACTTGAATTTATTCAGTGTTTGTTTCTTAATGTTTGACAAACCCCTCACAGGGTGAAAGCACTTACCAATAAAACAGCTTGGATTTTACTTGTCTTTGGCATGGATTCAGTCATTGTCTGAACTAGCATTTATTTCTGCTGCTTGAATAAGCCTCAGTGACTGCTGGATTTATGCTGATTTTTGTTGTCAGCTCCTGTGCTTTTCTTTTGGATCAGTTTTAAAAAATTGCCCTTTTTAGAGTACGAAGTGCCCTTCTCACCCCCCTCCCCAGTCTTCAACAGCTTCCGGTGCCTCTGATCTTACAATAATGTGTCCTTCCATTTAACTATGAGATTATGTAATTTTATTTATTTATTTATTTATTTTTAATTTGATAACCAGATAAGCACACAGACCTGAAAACCTTTTTCAGGCATATCCAGGTTAAGAAGGCAAACATTATCAATTTGAGCAATATTCAAGAACAGAATAGCATGAGAATGAAACAAAAATAAATTATGCTGAGATTACCAATCAGGCCATAACATTTATGAGCAAACAGTTTCCCTCATTTTCAAGCCTAAATCCAACCCTTCCAATATTTCTAGCAGTGCCCATTTGGAAATGAGACAGAATCCCTAGTGAAATATATCTACATCCTGTATAATGGTATTCCCTGTTAAACCTATCCTGTAAACCAGTCATAAAACAGGAGCAGATTTGAATAGCAGCTCTTCTGTGTATGAATCCACTATTGGTATTGCCCTGCAAATTGTCTTCTAGGAAAGGGCCAGGTTTTCTCCTAGGATACTCTCCATGATTGTAGCAGTCACAGCTTTTCAGTGAATAAGTCTGCAGTTATCTAGAGTGTTCCTACTCTCCTCCATCACCACCATGTACATTGGTTCTGCTCTTTGTTTCTTCTGATGCTAAGCATTTCTATTCTGGCCAGTGGTCTGTTTATAATCTCCTCTAGGGACCCTGACAATAGATTTATCATGTTCCTAAGGATCCTTGGTAGCAGCAAATGCAGCATTTAGGCTTAATTCTCCCCTAGAGCAGCCAGTTGTCTCTCAGCCCCCTCTCAGTATTATTCTATTGCCCACTGCTTTTTGTATTCTGCCATACATCTTTCCTAGATACCAAACAGGAAGAAACCATAGTCCGAAATTATATAAATGGATGATGGTGCCATTGTGAGAAGTAAAAGAGGCCTATCCAGTCCATTTCTGAGGAGTCTCAATGAGAATGCCGCATATCAGAGAACCATGCTCAGTCATCTGAGCCAAGGCTGACAAGGTCCTTAGATAACTGAAGTATGCCATTTCCATAAAATGCACTGCCACAACCAGCTATCCAACACAAAACTGGGAGTGACGCATCTGAGATAAGTTAAAATGCGAATCAGGGAGCCTAGAATCCAAAAACATGACTGTGCCAAATGCTACATGGACTGGTACACATAAGGACAATACAAAATTGACTGTAAAAGTATAAACCATTTCCTAATCTTCTATCTTGCAGAGGTTATGCACTAGTATGTATGACCATTTGTAGCTCTGAAGTTCTTTTGCCAGAACAATATAGAGTGCAACTGTGACAAAAGCAGGTACTGCCAGCACAGCTAGCTAGAATTTTGTAAATAATCATATGTCATTTGTGAATATCAACATGATTCATATGCTTGTGTTACAAATGTATTAGATCTGTATGTGTCTGTGTATCGAACTGCTGGGACAGAAGTGTGTGTTGAAAGGGTTTGTAAAGTACTGAGCTTAAAGATATATCCACAGTGTACCCTACTGGAAAAGAACAGAAATGTATATACACTATTGTAACTGTGTAAATGTATATATTTTAACAGTGGAAACTGGAACAGAGATGGTTAACTTGTAAAACTTCAGAAAAAGAGTTGAAATTAAATTATTTTATATCTGTGCCATATACGATGGTTTCAATGCAGCAAGGAGACAGGATGTCTAAAACTAGGGAGCCTTCTGCATTATCTTGTAAGTGTTTTTATTGTTTTATGTCTTCTAGCAGCTGCAAAGATTTGGGGCTATGTATTTTTCACAGAGAGATGCTAAATGCTGACAGTTTTAGCAATGGGGGTTTAGCTTGGGAATTAAAGTCAGATGACACGAAGTGATGTCATCCTGCAAGCTACCTCAGCAGTAATATTTGAGATATTTATTTAAGAACTCTCTGAGAGATACAGGGCATTTTGTATTTTGTCTTTGACCAGACACCATCAGTTGGAAAACCCACTCACCACATCTGTCTTGCCTTACTCTGTAAGTAAGTGAACTAGGGTACAGTAATTCTCTTAGATTCAGACAGGAATGTAGTGAAGTATAGCTTGGATGTTTTCTTTATTTTTTTGAGACTGTCATGCAATGATGTTTTAAATATTTCCCGTGATTTTGAACTCTGATGTAACTGTGATTATTTACTGAGTATTTTCCTGTTCTTTTATATTTTATTATTAAATATATTTAAACCTTTCATTGTGGCTGATATTTGTGAGACATATTTAAGCTCTGAGAGTACTTGCATATTTATTTGGTGACACTGTGGGCTACTCCTAATATCCTTGCTCTTGGTCAAAATACTATTTGAATTAATAGTAACATTACACAGTAAGATTGGACACCCATTGTTAAGGGTCTTAAAGTAGCTGATAAAGAGTTGGTTGGTGGCAATAATAACTACTTTATAATCTGAAAAAATGAGAAGTGATACAATAAACTGATGAACAAAAAAGACTGTTGCCAGAAACCAACACTGCACGCAGCCCGGTAGGAAGTAAACATTTAATGAAAGACTGCTCCTTTTACACCACAAGAACAAACTTGTTCTTGTGGTGTAAAAGGAGCAGTCTTTCATTACATTTTTACTTCCTACTGTACTGCGTGCAGTGTTGGTTTATGGCAACAGTCTACTTTATAATCTGGGCAAAAGGGGGCATAGATAGTAAACCTGTGCCAGCCTTTCCCAGGTGTATGCATGTGTTTGTGTATAAATTAAATCTCAAAGAGTGTGTGTGTCAGCTACTTGGGCAGGGACATGAAGCCGTGCTTGGACAGAGAGGGTATTGGAGGCCTTTGCTTGTCCACTCAACTGAGATCTCAACTCTAAAGCTGTACCAGTGGGAAGTCTTACTGAGTATCTGGAGAAAGAGGGAGAAACCAGCCCTAGACTGACTGTGGTTACTGTGTATGTGCTTGTCATTCTCTCAATGTGTACATTCCTCACTTTTGCCAGTAGTAAGGACTGAGGTTCCTTGATTACTGGCCAGTGGTGGGGTGTCACAGCAACTATGACTGATTATTTTCCTTAAATATGATATTACTACCTCAAAAGTTTCTGTTTGAAATATTTTATTTAAAAAGTGCACAAAGTTTAACATCCTTTCCTGTAGTTGTGTTTTACATTGAAGCATATTAAATATATACATCAAACATTTTATACATATCTTCTATCTGTCCTGGATGGGGCTAGGTGTGATGATCCTAGTTTTGTTTGCAACTTATATGACTATATATATATATATATATATATATATATATATATATATATATATATATATATATATATATACTCATATTAGAATTGGCTGAGTGTTCCAAAGCAAGTCCTCCATCACCCTCTTTGCAAAACCAGTGCTCTGTGTCCCTGCTCCAAGTAGCTGAAACACACACTCTCTGAGATGTGATGTTCACACACACACACACACACACACACACACACACACACACACACACACACACACACACACACACACACACACACACACACACAGACACCTGGGAAAGGCTGGCACAGATTTACCACTTATGCCCCCTCTGTCCAGACTATAAGGTAGATACTGCTACCAGAACACTCCAGAGCCAGCTACTCTAAGGCGCTTACAAGGTAACCAATTATACCAAATGGTATAAGAAAATGTTGTAAGTGGAGAGAAATACAAATGTTTGCTGTTAACTATATGATAGGCATATAAAATGTCATGAAATAATTTGACATACAGTTGTAATTGAGTCCATGACACTATGCAAAAACATCATTCTACAGGAATTATCTCAACACAGTACATAGATGTAGTATAGTATATCCAGCATTGAAACAACTGTTACAGTGACTTTTTCAAAGTAGTGCCTTTACTCCGTATTCCCATAGCACAGTGGATTTAGGTACATTTGCATGAAACTGGACTAATGCAGCTAAAACTATAAGCTTCAACTTTTGCCATAGGAAGTTAATGGCATTCACTGTCACTCTGCACTGAAGCATGATGCTACCCTCCATGTAAATGCTGAGGACAAAAGGTGAAGGCTTTTCAATGTGCCACTTCTAGATGCATGTGTCTGTTCTATGTGACTCTATTTTTTGACCAGGTAATACATGAGAAAAAAGGTTGATAGGACAGTGGTGAAAACAGGGGTGGCATGCAGATGGTGGGAAACAGGATAAAAACTACAGTAATTTTTAGGAAGGTGGTAAGAGAGCACCATATCAATCAGTTTCTTCAGAATATAAATGTAGTATTGTACACAAATTTTTATGACTTTGGAGAGTCACCACACCAAGGATGGGTAACAATAGAATAATGTTGTATAGCCAATTGGCTCAAATCAAGTGTGTCAAAATGAACATAGGCAAAGTGGAGAGCTATGCATGGGGCATTTTTTTTGTGGGACAGCTGCCCATTATTATTTTTATTTATTCATTTTTTGTAGAGAGAGAAAAATGTTGATTAGGAATGAGGGGGTCAAGTAGGTAGGACAGGTAAGGTAGCATGTGCAAGCATACAGGATGTAGAAGACAGACAGGGATGGTGATGGACACAGTGTTGGGAGACACCATGATTGGAGATAGGTTGGAGACTTTGGAGGCACATCTTTGTCTAGCTTGAGAACAGTGAGAATCTATTCCTCACACTCACAACTGCCATCATTGTTCTCTGTTACAGTTGTGTGGGTCAGTGTCAGATGTTGCATCATTTTGGTAATACAACACAGGATGTTTACAACCCTGACAATTTATGTATCAAGGCCTCTCTCTCTCTATAATGTCCTGCACTAGTCCTATCAAATTTTGACAGGTGGCAAAATCACCACCTACACTACTACTGCTCCCAGAGGGTACCACTACACCAGCAGCCAGGGCATATTTACCTGATGCAGGTGGAGCAGATAAGCAGATATTGTGGCGGTGATACTGACAAGTTTTGACCCAGATGTGCTGATTGTCTGTCCTGCCTGTGGTGGTGCCACTAAAGGCATCTGTGGAGATATGGGAGGCTAAACCATAGTGGATGGTCTAGATGCCTGTGCTGATGGTCATTTTATCATCATTAGCAATGCATTTATATATATATATATATATATATATATATATATATATATATATATATATATATATATATCAATAAAAAAGAAAGAGAGAGATATAAGGTGGGGGAGACAAAAAGAGAGAAATAGATCAGTGGCTTGTTACATTAGTTTATTTCAATACATAAACCAATATGAGAAATAAATAAGTACACCTTGGCCACATCCAGATATGATGACAAGATGTTAATGTTAATCAATCACAATGGTGTGATATGACTAATAGAATCATGTATTTCATTATGCCATATCAGATATATGATTTCAAAGTTAATAAATGCATCTGTAATTGTCACTGTCATACAGTTTTGCAGTTAATAGCTTACAAATATTATTCTATAAAAAATCTAATGCATGTTTGTGGGTATTGAACCCACACACAATTAAGTTTTTATACTCATTGCCCTGTGCAATCACCAAGATCTATTGGAGCAGGCATTTGTACTTGATATCAAAGTTAAGGTATGCCTGCTTAAAGTGATATACAGTGATGGACAATAATATTTCTCTGCCTCACATTTAGACCTGATGCATACTTACTCCATGCCTCTCTGAGAGATGTAGTCTCTGCTGATGTGTTTCATGTTTTTCTGCTATCTCTGCTGCAGCTGTACATTGGTGGAAACAAAAAATGCATATATGAATAAGTGTGTTATCTGTCTAATTAATGCATTGGCTGGCTAATTAGTGCCATATCATAATCAGGTCATGAGTCAGTATACTTCCACAACTGAGGGGTGTTTGTAGTCTTAAATTCATCCTCCCATCAGCTCAGGAGGTCTCACTTGAGCTTCTTCATGTCACTGTAGTGGTGATGACCTTGCATTGCATGCCAGCTGCACTGGAGACAGCCTTGGCCAAGTATTCCTAACCTCAGCTTTATAATGAGACCCAGTATAATACCCCTACAGCAGCATCTGGCTGCAGCACTTCATGATGAGTGCCACAAAAATCCTGGACTCCTCAACACTCCATCTCTGTGCTCTAAATGGAAAATTATCCCTACCGTTGCCAGCCATCTCTACAGCAGTCAAGCTATAAATATGGATCTGAATTGGTGCCTAATTCAGATTTCACATGTAACAACTTGTTTGCAATGATGCACAATCTTTCCAACTGTGTTTGTGCAACTGGAAGCACAGCAATGGCTTGCCAGACATATTGGCACTGATTACATCCAAAAGCACAGAAAGTGTGAAATATGGCAGTCAGATTTGGCCACAGTGGTGCTGAAACTATCCACACATTTTCCAGGGTTAACAATGACATGTTTTATGGTGTTTGCTATAATCATGGTTGGTTGGAGGACACATTGGCATGTTGGGAGTTACACAATGGTACAACTGAATAGTGCCATCTAGGAATCGAACCCATGAGAAAAAAAAAGGATGAAACTGTGCTTATTAACTGTCAATACCATGGGAGAACTTATTTTTTAGCGTGATTTGAAGGTATAGTAAAGGAACAATGACTGAAAATATACTTTAGAGATGCTGCATGTCTGGACTTTACTTAGTCATGGGACTGCATTTTTATGTAAAATGCATTATTTCTCTTTGCAAATGCATTTCATATGGGATGTAATACATAGTGGTTTAGGTTACAAACATATATCAGAAGATATACTGTCATAAACACATAATTAATGATATGTAACTACTCATAATAATTATGCCAAAATATTGTGCACATCATAACTATACATGTACATCCTACATTAAATATCATTATTGCCATGTTTAATGTAATTGGATTCTGTAGCAAGCACTAATGACAGATTTTTTACAATAAACATAGTTTGATACTCACTTGCATGTATTGCTATATTCCTAATCAAAATGTTGTGACAAAAGTCATTCAGATCCCCTCTGTAAAAGTATCTCAAAAGTGGATTCAAACTCTGTATTAGCTGTGCTGTTTCTCTTAGCTCAGTGCACCATGTGCCACAGAGAAAGTTACCTGAGAGGTACATTTTCTTCAGTGAGTACTCTCCAGGGTGTTGAATGCCACTTATTGGTGCCAGGCTAGTTTGCACTACAGAAGGTAGCCTAAATTAAAATTTTCACTTTTTTTCTCAAGCAGTGGACTATTTTTGCATTCTGCTGAGTGGGCCATAAATGCAAAAGGCATTTAAAAAAAGGGAAAATGTTATCACTCAAAGGGTAGCCTTAGCAATGACCAGAGCAAGAAGTGCATTACAGTGACACATTCATCTTTCTCACATCTCCTTATCACATCTGAGCTTTAATTTCTGGTACTCCTTATCAGGAGTTTAGGTAATACAAATAATGTAAAATTTGACAGCTGTTCACATGTGATTAGCAATAATTAAAATAGTTGTATTTTAAACAACAATGCAATAATATAACCAAATGTGTCTAAATATGTATTTAGCCCCCCCCCCCTGTAAAATTATCAGTTAACTGGATTCAAACCCTAGTTCACCTATCTTATTTCTCTAAACTTACTTCACTTATACTTGTGCCACAGAGAAAATTACCTGAAAGGTGCATTTTCTTCACTGTGTACTTTCCAGAGTGCTGACTGCTGCACACCTGCACCAGGCAAGTATGAGCTACAGAAGGCAGCCCACATTTAAATTTTCACTTTTTTCCTTAGGAAGTGAATCATGTTTGCACACTGCTGAGCAGACAGTAAATGCAAAAGACATTAAAAAAGAAACAGATTAAAAAAAATACCTTGTATTACAAAGCAACACATGTAATGGGTATATGTAGCAAGAAACAAAGCTGTGATAGCATTAGCATGACACAGTCTTCCTTTTCACATTTGCTTGCAATGTCACAAGTAGCATTTAGGATACCCATCATCAGGATTTCATACAATGGCAATTGCTCTGAAAGGGGATACATATACAGAATGACAGGAGACCATTCTTGTCACAGTACATACCATTGTTCATGACATCAAACTTTACAATATATTGTATTAATGTCATGATAAATACTTGTGAGATATGGATAATTTCTCCAGAAATATGACACATATGGTCACATAACTCATGTTACTGCATTTGTGTTGCCATACTCTTACAAAATGACATATGTCACAACATCCTTAGCACATATTGTTCATAATGAGAATAGGCAAGTTTACAGCAACTCCAATTCACAGGGACTACAGGTAAGAGTTTTATAATTTATCACAGACTTTAGCCTATTAATTTCATAAACAACACTGGGTATCAATATTTATTCTACAGGTAAGAGTTTTATAATTTATCACAGACTTTAGCCTATTTATTTCATAAACAACATTGGGTATCAATATTTATTCTGAATTCAGTCATAAAACATATTTGTAAATTGGGTTTGAAACTTGCATTGTGTGATCAGTTTCTTTAAGCTTACTTCACTTACAATTTGTGCCACAGACATTCTTAGCTGGCACATGGAATTTTTTCATTCAGTACTATCCAGAGAACTGACTAAAGTGCAGTGCCACTAGTCTCAATTGTGGTACTGCTGGCATCCCACATTTGTTTAGTTTTTCCCTTAGGAAGTTAACTGTTGCTCACTGCTAGGAAGAACTACCAGTCAAGAGTGTATAAGGCCATATGGTGCATAAATGATGCAGGAAAATATATATAAAGTAAAGGAAACATTATGAAATATTTAGTTAAAATCCACATTCCTGATGTTACCTCCATTTTGTTGCCTTTCAACATGAACATATACTACTTCAACATCAGTAAGTTCACACAAGCAGCACCCTCTCTGGATTTGAACCATCAAATCTGAGAATTAACACAATTGAGATTACTGTACTATCATAATTTGCCACAGACACAAGAGAGGAAGAAAGAAAAATAGATTACATATAAGGAAAAAAATACAAAAAAAATATCTAAGCCTGTTTCCTACCTTTCCTGTAACTAGTGTAGTCCAGATTCAGATTTGCTGTACCCATGACTGTATGTAAGCTTCTGAGCCCCCCCCCCCCAAGCTTTCTGTGTTGGAAGGAAATCTTCTAGCTTATCAGTGGGAGTGGTAAGCACTAGGTAACATATCTACCCCATAAGGAGTGGTTCTGGCTGTTTGGGCAGCTTTTTCCATCTCTCTCAACTTCCTGATTTAAAAGCCCACATTTGCACTTGTTTCCCCCTTTCCTGTAACTAGTTTAGTCCAGATATAGATTCTTAGTTTTAGCACTTGAATTTGCTTATTCGTGATCAGCACTTGTTCAGAACTTGTTGTAAGCACTAAATAACCTACTAATTACTACAGCACTCTACCTTCCCCATTACCTAGAGAAAAACAGTTTTGGTACTTACTTTCCTCACTTGCTTAAAGAAAAACAGCTCTTGTACTCACTTTCCTCACTTATCTAGAGGAAAATAGTTTTTTATTTAGGCATGTCCAAGGGTCAGCTCCCAGTGTTCTCTCCTGTCTATCTGATTAATCTGGGCATCTTGGGGAAATGCAGAAATTGCCTCATGTACACAGACAACCCTCTCCTCCTACCACTCAACACTACAGCCTGTGAGAGATGCACTTATCTAGCCAAACTGGAGGTAAAGCTCTTTCCAACCAAGACTGAACTTGACCGTCAAGAGGAGAAGGTAAACACTTGCACCACACCACACTTATCACATAGTCTCACTAAATCTTGTTGTGTCTTTCAGCTTTTCCCAGTTAGGGGATGCCACAGCGGAACTCCGGTCCACTAATGATTGGCAATAGATTTTTACATGCCGAGTTGCCGGCTCTGACACACAACCTTCAATGAAGGTACACCTATTCATGCATGTTTCCACACAGAAGACGCTCTAGCTGAGAATCAAATGGAACAACGTCTTACTGTGAGGTGACAACGCTACCGCAGCACCACATAGTCTCACTAAATCTACACCACCAAAATCCACACATAAAAACACAAAAACATTCACGGAGGCTCTTAATAATAATCTGCTCAAGCAACAGAGACCTCCAAAGCAGAAATGCAGGCAACCTCCACCCCCCCCAACGCAACCCAAATGACACATAGCCTGCAGACTCAGTGTGCCACTCAACCACACCACAAAGGCAAAACAACGTACCCAACACATTAGTCATAGGTGACTCTATAGTCGGGCACACTGATGTCCCACTCACCAGGCTAAACAAGGAGAAGGTTACTGTCAGCTGCCTCTCGGGTGCCAGGATCCACCACATAATCCACAACAAGTACAAATATGACTCTGTCATTGTCCACGTTGGTGTGAACAACCTGAGATGTACCTCCCTGGACTTCATGAAAAGAGACATGGAAGTGCTCTCTGATCTTGTAACCCAGGCAGGTATGACCCTAGCCCTGAGTAGCATTCTGCCATCACCCAGAATGATACCGCAGTACAAGGACAAAATGATTGACTTCAACAATTGGTTAAGCTTCTGGTGTCATTCTAAAGGGATCCAGTATCTGTCTGCCTGGGATGGCATGGTCGACAGACCACGCTGATTTGCCAGAGATGGCCTGCACCTGTCACCCTGGGATTATGGATACTGGATAATGTTCTTGCCGCCCCTATAGTGCCTTTTTTTAGGTGAGGTTCAAATGACAAATTCATCACTGTAACAGGAACAGGCAAGCAAAAACTGAGGGTGATGCTACTCAATGCTAGAAGCCTAAATCTCAAAATTCACTCACTCAAGGCACTCCTTAAAATAAGCTCTGTGCAATGACTGAGACCTGGTTCAAGGCTCCAGAAAGCACCCCTGCACTACCAGGCTATAACTCATACCACACTTTTCGGCCATGTAACCTGGACCGGAAAACCAAAGGCGGAGGTGTGTCCATATTCATTAAGGATATCCACACCTCCAGGCTAGTTGCTCAGCATAATGCAGCCGAGGTTATCCAAGTGCAACTAACTCTGGGCAAAACTGCAATCCAGATTGTAGCTTGCTATAAACCCCCCACCATGCCACAGGATTCCCACTCCTCTTTTCTTGATGGACTGGAAAATATTATGGTTCAAACAAACACCCTAATAATGGGCAATTTCAACTACCCCACCATTAACTGGAAAAACTACTCATGTACCAACTCCTTCGCTCAATGCTTTCTGGAATTCATAAACTCCAATGCCCTGGATCAACTTATCCACACCCCCACAAGGGGCAACAATATCCTAGATCTAGTCATTACCAACATGAGTGACCGGTATTCCACACCTGAAGGCAACATCTCATCGGTCCAATCCAACCATAAGCTAATTACCCTAGATATCCACATCCTGCCCCACCCCCCCATTAAGGAAACCACGGTAAAAAATTTCTCCAAAGCCAACTTCATGCTTCTTAAGACAGAAGTGGTGAACTTCATGACACCCATGCAGATGGACAATACAGTTACGACTACTGAATCCTACACAATTGTACTTTATAAGCACTTACACGAGCGCATGGATCTTGCTATCCCAAACAGAACCAAGACGCTATACTCCAAAAAAAGGAAGCCAATCTGGTGGTCCCCTGCCATAAACAAACTGTACAACAGAAGGAAGAAACTGTTGCAAAAGAGAGTAAAATCCCATGAGTGGAGGAGCTCCCTGGTCAGCCTCAGTAAGAAGCTGCGAAACCTGATAAAATCCTCCAAAGCTAGTTAAGAAAACAAAATTACCACTGATTCTAAAGACAACCCAAAAGCATTCTATAGCTATGTCAAGAATCGCAATGGCAACACTCAGATCTGGTCTGAGTTACAGTACAATGGCACTAAATATACAGAATAGTCCAAACCCAAATACTTAACACATAAGGTTTTGTATAGCTGTTTCTATTGAATATAAAAGATCAGGTGGACATTTATTTAAATACCAAATGATTTAAGGCCCTTGATTATTACGGAATCCTTGCCTTATAGGGGGAAGAGTATTTGTATTTGTGTACTGTTTTTCTTTTGGAGCAAACTACCTGCATTGAGTTGGTTTAACCTTTTCTTACACATTGTTTTTCTTTTTGTGAGATGCATTATTCTCTACATTATTGTTGAAAATTATTTCTAAGAGGGAGAATACTATACAAGTATAACAATAATCATCTGGGTGCCATTCTCCTAAATAATTGTTAGATATTTTTCGGGAGATAAAAACTGACATATAATAGTTAATAATTGGGACAGACCTTTTTTTTTGAGTAACCTACTCAACCAAACGGATTTGTTAGCCTAGGGTATCATATGAATGACTTTTTTGGATCTTTATATATATGTATATATGTTATATATATATATATATATATATATATATATATATATATATATATATATATATATATATACATATATATATATATATATATATATATGTATATATACATATATATATATATATATATATGTGTGTGTGTGTGTGTGTGTGTGTATATATATATATATATATATATATATATATATATATATATATATATATATATATCTATATACTGAGTTTTTTTCCCTTGTACTAACTATTTTTGGACAGATCCCTTAGTATAGTCAGAGATACCTACCATGGATTTAGTCACTATACTGCAGGGTTTATCTGCAGATGAAAATGACCTTCAAGTGTTTGGGGTTCAAGATAATGGTGGTATCACTACTGGGGATCCTAGGGATCCAAATGATCTATGTAAGAATCTCTTTATAAAACGGACTAAAAGTATGACTAATTTACGTAGTTCAGCCTGGCACCTTAAACTATTTAAGGCCTATCAGGCTAAAAATATAACTCCAAGGGGCCTGAGAATCTGGCCACAACCATATGTCAGCAATCCGGATGATAGGCTATGTGAGGAATGGGCACAAGCACAGCAAGATGCAGCCATGTCATTGGTTAAAATACTGTCCTCCTTCTATGAACGGTCAATTCAGACCAATATCATAGTAACCCAACGCATTTGTGAGGAAATCAAGACATATGAGGGTCAGACACTATACCAAGAATGTCTTCATAAATTATCCAAAGACTTATTAATAACAGAGAAAAATTTAAGGAGTAAGAAACTACATAAGTTTCACAGGGATTTGACAGACTATGAACAAGGCAAACCTTTTGGTATTAAAAAGAATGTAACGTTTTCTGATGGGGACTATAGGGGGACTAGACCTAGAAGGAAGAGACCCAGATCCATTTTAAAGAAACACAAAAATGTTTATAGCAGCACTTCAGGGGAGTTACCGAAACTGAGCATGGGCTCACTCAGGAGTCCCCAGCCCACAAAAAACAGAAAACTGCTGACCACCCTTTAGGCCTAGGAAGCACAGGGGTGGGAGAAAACATTGCAGATGTGGAGAATTTGGAAATATTGTTACAAATGATAATTCCCAAATAGCAGAATGCTCAAATGTACTCAACATTTCCTCTGTAACATTATCTGAAACTGCTATTCAACTTCTTAACAAGGGATTAACATATGTTCCTGGTTTTTATGTCCATGAAGACAGTATTGTGAAAGATGTTTTGTCATTTTGTTGACTGTTGAATTTAAAATTATATTTTGGCCAACAGGGTGACTCTCAAATATCTACTGATTTTCATTAAAAAAAATCTACTTTTCAGCCCCCTACGGATAAATATGTTTCCATATTTCAACAATCAGTTTCAAAGATCTACATTTTCATGGTTATGAATCCCGGATGTTGTGTCTCAACTTGTCTGGAGTGGAACAACAAGCCCTTAGGGAATTAAAAAACAATCATAATGAATTTATTATTCCTGTGGACAAAGGAGGAGTAGTTGTAGTTATGGACATGGATTATTACTTATCAGAGGCCCATAGACAACTCCAGAATGGCATACATTATATGCCAACGCCCCTAGACCCAACCAAATGATTCAAAAAGGAGATGGATTCCTTTTTGAAGCTGGCAGCTGAGGAGGGTATTATTAGTACGTCAGTTCTAAATCACCTTACACTTGAAGATCCCCAGAAACAGATACTCTGTTTGTTACCTAAAATCCAAATGAATTTGCAAAACCTACCTAGAAGACCAATAGTATCTGGTATGGGTTCTCTTACGGAACCCTTATCAGGATTCCTTACTAAATACTTACGTCCCCTTCTGACAATGGTCAGATCCAGGATCAAAGATATGACAGAATGTCTGAGGATTCTAAGTGACACCCAATTAGAACCAGATTGGATAATGTGTACATTGGATGTCACGGCTTTTTATACTAATATTCCACACCGGGCTGGGCTGGAGGCTCTAGAATATTGGCTCAATAAAGCAGACATCTATCTACCAGGCTTTAACACTCTTCTTATTTGCATGGCAGAGCATGTCCTAACAAAGAATGTGTTCTATTTCCAACAAGAATGTTAATGGCAAGTCCGTGGAACTGCTATGGGGGCATCTTTTGCCCCCATATATGCAGATCTTTTTATGGGCTATTTTGAAGAATTCCTTATATATGATAATTCACACAATATTTTTCATGGGGAGATGGACATCTGGCCGCGGTACCTGGATGACTGTTGGATGGTTTGGCGGGCAGACACAGAATATCTTTTAGAATTTGTTCAATACCTCAACGAAAACAAGTGGGGTATTGAATTTATGTTTAACATGTATCACCAAGAAATTCATTTTCTTGATGTTAAAATTTGTAGAAATGAAGATCATACTCTATCGACCCAGGTCTTCTGCAAATATCCAGAGTATAACAGTCTTTTACAGGCAACTAGCTTACACCCTGATCATATTATAAGGAATATTCCCAAGTCACAATTCCTATGCATCAAAAGGATATGCTCCTCCAATGTTGACTATGAATATCACAAGACTGATTTAATACATAGATTTAGAGCTAGGGGCTATAAACCAGGAACTATCCTTTCAGCCAGTAACTGGGCTAGTGAACAAAACAGGTCAGAATTACTACAATATAAAGAACAAATGTGCACCTCAGGGGATAGTATTCGATTTGTCACTACCTATGGTAGAAACATTCATGCCATTAGAAATGTTATTAACAAAAATTGGAATATTCTCATGGCTAATCAAGAACTATCAAGTCTCCTTACGGATAGATGTAAGTTTTCATATTGTAGAGGACGAACACTGGGGTCTTATTTTAAACATTACAAATCGAAGGGTGGAAATCACTCTTTGGAACAACTAATGATTACAGGGGACATGTTGGTTGGGTCATTTTCTTGTGGACATTGCTCTTTTTGTAGATATATGTCCAAATCTAAGGAGTTTTCTAACAAAAATACTCAAATGGTCCATAGGATTAAGCATTTTGCAAATTGTGGAACAGACTGGGTGATCTATTTGGCCACATGTTCCTGTTCATCCTTTTATGTTGGCAAACATCTCTACCTTTCAGAATAAGAATGTCTGAACATCTAAGTGATATGCGAAACAAACAAATGACCGATGCTCTTTACAAACATGTATGTGATCACAAATCAATATTTCATTTTTGTGTTATTGACAAGATAGTGGGTGATAGACTGAACAAGTTAGAGTGGCATAGTATTTTGACTGATAAAGAAAGAATGTGGATTATTAGGTTAGGAGCTCTTTTTTCCCCTGGTCTTAATGACCACTTATAATTGGTATAATAATAGTAACAAATCAAAAATTAGACCATTAATATACTAAAGAAACATTTTCAGTTTTTGTTACTACTGTTTTCTTGATATTACTGTCTCTTTAATTACTTGATTTGGACGTAGTGCTGGATATATATATAGACTGTTACATAATCAAAATGGTATTCACTGATGAAGGCAAAACTGCCAAAACCGGTTTGACGCATTACTAATTTTGTAATAAAATCAGGTATCACTCTTGGTACTGGCCTCCTTTTTTTGGACAAAATATACAGACCCAACTGATATTGCCAACATCCTGGCAGATAGGTTCAGTGCAAACTTTACCCCCCTCTCACCCCCTAAAAAGCCCATCTCTATACCGGAAGAATGCAAAGTTCCTGTAATCACGGCTGCACAGGTAAAAACCACACTCTCCAAAGCCAAGGACACAGCATCCATGGCTTCAGACAACATCCCAGGCTGTGTTCTACATGAACTACAGAATGAACTGGCACCCCACCTAAGTACCATGTTCAGTCATAGCCTTACCTCAGGCTTTGTGCCCGCTGAATGGTGCACAGCGATGGTTATCCCACTCCACAAGGGGGGAGCCACCACGGACCCCAGGAACTACCGCCCCATTAGCCTGACGAGCCTGGTCTGCAAGGCCATGAAATGTATCATCATGGAACTTATAAACAAAGACATTGGTAATCTCCAAACTCTGGACTCTGCCCAGTTCGGGTTTGTAAAAGGCAGATCATGTCTCCTAAACCTGATAGACTTCTTTGAAGTAGTCACCAAAGCCATAGACGAGGGTAAGGTGATTCACACAGCCTATCTAGATCTTGCCCACTGGCCACTGCCCACTGGCAGAGATCTCCAAGACCTCAGCACAGGGTTCACACAGAATTGTTGATGTTGGTTCTGACATGGATGACAAGACGAGTGCATATACTGCAGAACTTCTAAGTATGCAGTATAATTCAATAATTTGCACTCTTTGCTGTTAGGCTTATCTTCATGTATCCCCACCACCACCACCCTGTGCCAATGATGATGATGACTGTGCCCTCCCCTTTGCACATTTTTCATTTACTTACAGTTGCATATATGTGTGGGAAAGTGAAATCCTTGATGCACATTATTAGGTAGTGTAGCTGAATATTGCTGACATCAGTCATGCACAATTACTGACATTACTGTACACATGACAGATGTTTCATCTTATCATACTCTTTTTTTTTTCAAAGAGGTTCCACACTTACCTTGGAGGTCATGTGATAGCAGAAGAGGTTGATTGTTTCCTCTACTGTTTCTATATCTACCCAGTATTGCTCTACAATTTCTGTGTCATGCAGTCCATAGTAAGTCAAATGAGGTATAAACACCCTCCATCTTATTCTTGGCAGAGGTGTGGCACCAGCAACACCTTGATTTAAAGCCTGTTCCAGTTAAAGGTTAATGATGGCAACAAGCAAAATTAACATTTTTCTTAGTGTAATCATGGCAGTAATCCAGAGTTTTGGATTGCAATGCAACTGGCTACACTGAGTGTACATAGTGGCTTTATAGGTTCCTGAATACCTCTGCCATGTTGGATTGATTAATTAGCATGCAATTCAGCTACTTATGCTTTCATCAGCATATTCTGCCATTTACCCTTGTTAGTGCAGAGCTGTTTAATGAATACCTTATAGCGAGGTGTCGTGTGTGCAGTGCACTTCACCATGTGCACGATATCTGCACTTAATGCGACTGCTCATTAATTTAGCTCTCGGTCTTTCACTCAGTTGAAATTAAGAAGCTGGGCTCTAAGTATGCTAACATTTTGTGAGGAATTAAAGTTGCCTTATTACATTGAAATCTCAAGTCTAGTGCTATTATTGAGGAATACATTTCAGGACATGGTATTGTTGGCTGACATTGTGATACCTTATTCAGAGAAAAATAAGGTTTTGTGGAATGTGTGTATTAACATGGAAAGAAAAAATGTTCAGAGATTAAGTATTGTTTTCTTCTGAGAAGGACATCCAATTAAAACTATCTTTAAAGTGTATTCCTTCTGTTATGAAGCACCTTTGCTTTACAATTAATTTCATTTTCAATTATACTCCTGATAATAAATTAAAAAGTAATTTTGCAAAAGAATAATAAAATATAGTGTTTTGCCTGAATTTTTTTTTTTTTTTTTGCTTTATGCTTACTAGTTTTCTATCTATAAGCACATTCGCAAAATAATATCACTTTAGTTATTGGGTAAGGATTGCCATGCATCAGCAACAACTTACTTCTTTAGCAGAGCAGCTTTTTAATTGCACTGTGGTTTTGCCACTGTACCATCATGTTAATTTTCAATGTAAGGTGTTCTATCTGCACAATCTCAATCAAAATGTGCCTTTCTGGAAAGTAAGAAGCTCCAGCTGATGCATTTAGCATGGCATTATAGTAGCTTATGCAATACTTTAGGTAATGAGGCATTGTGGGTTCAATCTTTCATGATGTCATGACAAGAGGTTTCAACTCCAAGAAAAAATTCAGGTTGCTGTCTTTAACAACAAAATTAAAAGCAAAAACAACACAACTCACCAAAACTATATAAATTAGTGTATTGAATACTGTAACAGGGATAAAAGAACTGGAAGTGGGATCTTTAGGAGCAAATTACATAGAAAAAATGGAAATTGTGGAAAAAGTGAGGCTTAAGGGAAGGCAGGAATGGATCAATTTATGTAATGTTGGATTGATGATAATTATACAAAAGAAAATATATGCTGTATAATGTTTATAACTGGGAATATGTTAATATGGTTTTCTTGTATATAAATGTATGCTTGCCTATGTCTTAAGTGATAATGCAGAAAAGGGTGTTTCAAAACTTGCTAAGAAGTTTATGTCCAGCTGTAAAAGGTCATTACTTAGACTTGCTATTAAACATGCCCAACACAGTTTAAAGTAGTGGGTGTGCATATTTCAAATCAAATATGGTCTACATTGAATCAACCCAAATTTTGTTTTTTTTTATTGTTATGAATGCATTGCAACCATGATAAGAAACAAAATACACTAATAAATGTATCAATAAACAATTCTTTAAAACAACTGGCTGATCTCAATGCCTCCTCCAGTAGCCTACCACTAATGAAAAGAGGTGAAATTGATATATTATCCAATTGCATGTTTTCTGTCTGGTCTGCTGGTTGTCTTACCACTGTACCACTAGTTTGTTCCTGAGCAAAACTCCCTTTTCCTTTCATCCCTGTAATCTTCTCTCATAAACTACAATCAGATTACACTGTATCTCACATCTCTTCCTGCGTGATATCTCTCAGCCTTACCCTTATCTCTCTACACTGCTTAAACCCCTCTACCCTCAATCTTTCCACATCAGTACACAATGAAATCAGTATTGTTTTGTTATTACTATTCCTTATCATACCTATTTTACACTAACAGCTCCTCGCAACATAACTTCATCCATTCATATCTATTTCCCTATACCTACCTATGAATTCCTATACTTACTTATCAATTCTACCTATCATTTTACTCTACTTTAAGCATCCCAATAATCTCTATTACCTATAAGTGCATCCTTCCACACTCCTCACATCACACACTATCACCTATCCATACAGCCATCTAAAGCTCAAACATAGCACTACTTTATTAGCTGTCCGTAGCATTTATCACTATACCACACTCTCAGTCAACTATCACAAGTCTCTCTCCCTCTGATCCTTACCTACAGCTACCACACAATACTTATACCAGTATACCACAACACATTTATCTGTCTACTCAAGCCTGCTTGACATTACATTTTCACCCTGAAATACAAGCAAGCAGCACATGGTCTACCATTGTCCAAAATCATCTATAAACTTGAGCCCAGATATAAGTGACTCTTCAATAGCCACATTGCTTACTAGACAGTAATACTGAGAGGGGATATACATCCCAGTCCTGGACCCACTCATCTAACCTCAGAACCCACCAAACCAGCCCCCTCCCCCACATCCTCAAAAAGCAACAGGCTACCTCTCCAATCAACAAGGACTTAAACAGTAACCTAAGAAGTCTCTAAAATAAAATCAGAGAATCTCTTGCCTTTATAGCCGACTACTATCCTGAGCTCTTCAAAAATGTTTTTAAACCCCACTTTTAACAATGCTGAACTTCTTGTCTCACTCCTCAAACTGAATGCTCACAAATTTTTAGCCATCATAGATCTGTACATTTTACCTGGCAACAGCATTCCCATCCTGGAAGAGATAGTCTCTCTCATATCTGCAAACATAAGACTGGAAACCATCTTGTTAGGGGATGTTAACATAGACTGGCTAAAAGATAACCCTAAAAAATACAACAACAAATTCAATTCAGATATACAACTTCTCTCAATTGATAAAGACTCTTACTAGAATTAACAAGGCCACATCTAAATAATTCATCCTAGACTGGACATCCACCCCAACAATGTTGCCACAAGTGACACTCTACCAATACATCTATGTGACCATCAGCTAAACTACATGATCAGACACCCCAAACAGCCCCATATGTTTCATCATTATAACACAATCAGAAACGTTAATTCCTTCAAAAATGTGTTGTTAGTTTAGAAACAAAGAAAGCGCCTTCAGTTTAGAAGAAAATGATCTAAGAGAAGTGTTGCTTGATTTAATAGAGATGGACAGACATATTAAGGACAATGAAAGAAATAGACTACAGAAAGTCAATAAAACCCCCAAAAATTAGAAGTGTGATAAAACAAATAAACACAGTAATTAGGAATGTTCGTAAAGATTCATGCAATATAGCAGAAGTAAATAGGATATATTACTGTGCAGCTAAATTAATAACAGATAATGTCTTACTGCAAAAACACAGGGTAGTAAGGGAAAGGAAGGGGAGAAATCAAATGCCATCATGGAAGTATAAATAGAGAAACCTATAAAGCAATTAAGTCAAGAAGTGTCACTGTTAGAAAAGTAGAGAAGAGGGAACAGATCAACAAAAACATTCAGAAAGATAGAAATGATAAAAGCAATGTGCTGTATCAGAACAAATATGAAGGAAAAGTAAAAATAAGAAATGTATTGATGACCCAAAATGTTTTATAGAGAACTGGGAAACAAGGCAAAAGGAACTGAAACACTATCAAATAGATACAGTTTGGAGAAATATCTATGAAGACCCTGTAGCAAAGATGCTAAATGGATAGAAGAAGTAAAAAAAAAAAAGAATACGAAGTTCAAATGTACAGGATATAAAATGGGATGAAGTAATGGCCATAGAGATTGAAACAAAGCTATTGAAAAGCTCCTAATTGGAAAACCCCATGCCCAGATGCAGTGCTTAAATTCTACCATGATCGTGACCTGGGCCAGCAAACGGGGATGTAAACCCTGTGTAACATTAACTGCAAGCATGTTTAAAGCCATTCACCTAGTTGTCTCTCCCATCATGCCTTGTGACCTTTAAAATTCTTTGCTGGCATTTAGCGTCATCTTTTTAGTTATCCTGGTTCTACTTTTTCCACTGCTGTCCCTGTGATGTACCCGAGCAGCTTGTAAAAAGACATTTATAACTAGAAACTGTCCTTAGCTGTAATTTGTGGAAGAAAAGGTACTATTTAGATAAATTTCGTTTCTTTTTTCTCAACTTCCTTTGCTCGCAGTTATTTAAAAGGGTTATATAATGCAACTGTGAAATGTTTTTTTTTAAGTAGTTAAGCTCTTGGTAGCTCGAGCACATTCCCATACTGATATTACTGGATGCTGCTGTACTACTAGAGCTATACCAGAGCTGCCTACATAAGATGCACTAATTAAATTATTTCTGACTTGATCTGTGGAAGAAAAGGTGGTCATAACTGCTTGTTTCTGAATAACTCCTGCACGAATGTCTCTTACTGAATATTCAGTTGCAAATATGTAAAGGGATTTTTAGTGGCTAGTGCTCCATAGCTCGGTGTTTTATTCTTACTGTCCTATTACAGGATATGGTTGGACTAATACAGTGATTACCAAACCATTCTCATTTCTCTGATCAACTTAACCTAATTTATGTTGTTTAATTTGCTTGTTTTTAAGCGTAAAAGTGAGCAGTAACTTTGACATATTCTGTTCAGTCAAGTTGCTATTAATTTGATGTTCCATTGCTGTTTTGTTTTGCTTATTGCATACTTACTGTACCAACACTATTAACTCTTACCTCCTGCAATCCATTCTCAGCTTACTAAAGCACTTCTTTCATCTAAAGTCCTTTTACTCTTACTTTTTTCTAGGCTATTCCCCCCAGCTAACTCTGCAGTATGGAGTTCACCTCTATCCTGCCATAAATCAGAGCAGCTCCTCAGCTCAACTAATAAGGCACTGCAAAGGAAACACCCTGTTAATGCATATCATTGCCTGTATTGATACTGAAATTAATCTGAATATAACAGCTGCAGCACACTATGGAACCTACTCTGTTGCTGTTTTCCCTTCCTTGTTACTATTTTTCTGCACTCTCTTCATACCTATCAGTCTAGCCCAACTTTTCTCTCATTCCTTGTTTTTTATGTTTCTCTGCACCCATCTATAATATATTTGTAGCATTACTCTGAACTTTTACTGTTAAATTAGTTAAATTAATAAGATATCCATAGCATCTCGCAGCCACTACCTACAGACACACTGGCTGATTGTTTCCTTTTTACATTCTGCCATGATCTTGACCTGGACATACCTGCCCCATTCCCCTCACTATGTTCGGGCTCACTACTCTCCCTACCCTACTCCCCTTTCCCACCCAACCCAAATACTCTAAATGTATAATTTAGCCACTCTTATCCTCCTAGACCTCATCTTCCTGTGTTTAACCTCCAGTCAAACCTCTCTACCCACTACCTAGCCACTCTTCCTCCTAAACTACTCATACTGACCTATTACTTCACACATCCTTCAACACCCCATACCTCTCACATCTCTCAACACTCACATACCTATCCACAACCACCACACATCCATTGTCTAACTATCTAGCCATTTCACTTCCTGGTAGTACTTAACACTTCCCCACCATAACCCACACCATCAAGGACCCTCCTCTTCTCAGTCTATAATGCTCTTCATAACTGACCTCCATTTTTCTTGGCAGCTTATCTTCCATCCTCCTCTTATCTCCTACTCCCTCCCAACATACTTGCTCATCCACTCATAGAATGCTACTCATCTTTACCTCTACTTCTCTTGTTCTTCTACTGTCACACTTCTCCTCTTATCATACTACCCTATCTCCCAAAACACTTTTTTCGACCCTAACTAATCATCCTACAGACTTACAAAATCACCACACCTTTGAAATAACTCCCTTTCTATTCAACCACACTAATCCACTCATTCTCAAGATCAAAGTTGTTCTTCACTCATCCCACCCCCTAAAAAGCAGAGCTGAATACTTTACCTTATGCTCCAAAATTCCTTCAATAACACTTATCTGCAAAAGATTATTCCTGTCAGGAGATATCCACCCTAACCCAGGCCCCCTCACTAGAACCTCTGCTGATATTCTCCCCTCCCCCAACAACCCCTCCAAATTGTTAACATTATTCTCCCTGAACATATATAGCATTTTTAATAAAGTCAGTGAATTCCACTCATGGATTAACCCACACTTCGCTAACATAGTAACTCTAACAGAAACTTAGCTTAAAACACACAACACTGACAGTGAAAATATTCAACCTGGATGCAACATCTTCCACCTAGACAGGGCCCCCAAAAAGGTGGAGGTGTAGCTATACTCAATACTAACCAACTTATCATATCCCTGGTCAACATCTCCCTCCTCAACTTTCAACCTGCAGAACTCTTAATAGTCAAGTGCAAACTTAACAGCAACAGAAACTTTCAGTTGCTACAATCTTCATTCTGCCAGCCAACAATATTCCCATATGCAAACAAATTCTCTCCCGGTTAACTCACTCCATACCCAATGAAACTGTAATACTAGGGGATGTCAACACTGATTGGCAAACCATCACTCCTGATTCCCCTAACTCCACTATAAATCTGAATGGCTTCACTCAACTCATAACAACCCTAACTGACCTAAATAAAGCCAACCAACTTCCTGGACTGGATCCTTGTCTCCAATCAAAACCTCTACCACAACTCCAAAACACTACCTGATTCTTTAAGTGGCCACTCCCCCATTTGCATCCAAAGATATGCCCTACAACACTGTAATTCACACAAATACAAAGACCATCATACTCTAACTTCAACATTGTGGTATTTAATAAAGACACTCTCCTCCATAAATTGGATTTTCCTTCTCCATTTACCCCTCAGCAAAGCTATACACAAATTTAACACTATAGTCATAGATATTCTCAATTCCCTGGATGCCCCTAGAAAAATTAGAATAAAATCCCAACCTGCACTGTGGATATCAAAGGCCACTCACTCTCTAATGCATGATTGAGACAATGCTTGGAAAGACTGGCTAAAATTTAAATTCCAAACTCACATCCAAAACTACAAACAACTTCATAACCTCACTAAAATGCAGGTCACCAATGACAAGAAAAACGTCTACCAAAAATCCCAAACAAGCCATCACAGGAATTCCAAAAAGTTTTGGAACAGCATAAACAAGATTCTCTATCCTGGCAGACCTAACTCACCTAACCCTCTTCCTAATAACTCTCCTCTGGACACCACCACCATCTTTAACTCCCACTTTATTGACTCCAAATTAACCCACAGTAGTAGCACCACCAACCCCTCCTATCCCCCCACTGAACCTATACAGCCACCTTCTCACTCAAACCTGTCCCCACTACCTACATAAAAACTCTTATCTCAAAACTTAAGCTTTGCTCTCCCTCAGCAGATAACCTACCACCCTACTTCCTAAAGCTCGCTGTTAGCTCTTTAGCTTAACCAGTCTCCATCCTAATTAACCACTTTATCCAAGAATCTTCTGTCCCTTCCATCTGGAAAAAAAATATACCATCCATATCTACAAGGGAGGACACTCCCTTGACCTCTGAAACTATTGCCATTCTATCCCCTCTCTCTAAGTTACTAGAAAATACATACATAAGCAACTCCTGAACTACCTACTACAGGAAACAGTTCTCACACCTACCCAACATGGTTTCCATCCTAACCATAACACTACTACCCCTCTAATTTCCTTCACTCAAACTATAGCACAAGTCAGAGACAATAACAAACTTGTCTCCTGTCTATTCCTAGATCTCTTCAAAGCCTTTGACACTGTCTCCCACCCCAAGCTCCTTACCAAACTCTCTGACCTTAATATTTTTAACCATTCCCTGTCATCGTTTTCTAGCTACCTCTCAAAGAGGCAGCAGCTCTCTTCCTTCTCCCCCTTTCTGCCTGCCAAAACTGGCGTACCACAAGGATCTATTCTTGGACCACTGCTTTTTAACATCTTCACATTTCCTGCTCACACTCCTCACTCATGCAATACTCTGATGACTCAACTATCATCTCTACCTCTAACAATCTCTTTGACCTCCACTCACTCACCCCAAACTCCTTACTCAATGTAGAAAATTGACTTACTAACAATCAACTCATACTCAATTAAAAAAAAAAACTTCTTCTATTTCTCCCAAAGACGTTTTCTCATCATAAATCTTCATTTACCAATACATCCCTTAGTGAAAATATCATAAACATTGATACACACACTAAAGGGTGCAATCATTGATAATCAACTTAAACTTGATCTGCATGTACTAAACTGTATAAAGAAGACACATCAAAAACTTGGACCGCTTTATAGAAATAAAAAAATACCTCACAACCGACTCTGGACTTTCTCTTGTCTATGCCTCTACTATCCTGACCAACTTGCAATCCTCTCTAAAGAGCAAGCTTGAACTCACTTACAACAAAATTGCCATATTCACTACAAAAACCCTACAACTCTCACCACTGCCTTTCCTTACTAACTTTAACTGGCTAGAATTCCCCCATCAGCTCTTACCCCCCCCCCAAATGTCTCTTATTCACTCCATCTTAAATTACTCCTGCCCTGCCATCTCTTCACTTATATCCCTATACAACCCCACCTGCTCTCTTCAAAGCTCTGATCAGTCTCTCTTACCAATTAATAAGCAAAAAAGAACAATAGGATGAAACTTGTATAGCTACTCAGTTGCCCTAGCTTGGAATAAACTCCCACTGAACATTAGAAATATTACCCGCACTCAAAGCTTCAAAAAGGCATTAACTGAAACCATATTAAAATCTCAGATCTGTACATGCCAAAGCTCTAAATTAATTACTATCCCCCCGGCTTGTCCTTA
Source organism: Protopterus annectens (assembly GCF_019279795.1). NCBI lineage: Eukaryota > Metazoa > Chordata > Ceratodontiformes > Protopteridae > Protopterus > Protopterus annectens. Next base: position 1,298,308,513 of record NC_056735.1, read on the forward strand.
CTCACTTTTATAATCGTTAACTTTTCCCCTCTTCACTACTTGTCTTAACTCTTCTCAACTTACTCCTCAGCATGCTCACCTGCACTTCTCCACATTTTCTCTTCCTGAAATTCTTTTTTTTAATCACATGTAACGACTGCTAGCTTCCTCTCTTCTGTCTACTGATGAAACACCATTGATGTTCTTCATCTCACATTGCTGCAGTCCTTACACTTGGGTAGTCCACTGTCCTCGGTCGGCCCGAATATCAAAGTATAAGGCTGACGTCGGTCAAGGCGCATTTGACTGACATCAGGACGTCAGGGTACAAATGCGCACGACCGACGTCATATCCTCAGTCTTTTTTGCCGCATGGTCCGATGCAGAAGCAGTATTGCAAGTGCCGGTTGGCGTTCTGAAATTTTTCGTTTTCGGAGTTTCAGACCGAGTCAAAGTTGGCTAAGTACCCCGTTGGGGAATATTTTAGTTTTTTCTTGCCTCAGTGGTTTACCGGATGTCAGAAAAAGTGAATAATTGTATTTCTTGTGGGAAACAGATACCGCATAGACTATCATACTTTGTGTATTCCTTGTTTAGGGCCTGAGCACGACGTTGTTGGGTGTCGCTCTTGTGCTAGATTCAATAAGCGCACTATAAAGAGGAGATTAGATTGTGCCAGGTTAGTCTTTGGGAAGCGGTGCAATTATAAAATGCCGTCGGATGCTCCGACGCCTGCTTCTTCGAAGAAGCGCAAGGACAAAGCAGTGAAGCCTAGGCTAGAAGAACCGGCCGTACCGGACGCCGGTTCTTTAGAGGTGTCGGTGGAGCCGGTGGTTCCACCGGAGGTTTCTTTGGGATCCCAGGGAGAGACCTTGTTATTGCAGGATGTGGCCTCTCAGGAGGCAGGTCAGGGTGATGGGGCTTCTCAGGTTACTATACTCCCCTCCCTGCCTAGGGTGGTTAGGCCCTCTCCTTCTGTTTCCAAGGCTTCTCCTAGAGGCAGGCCAGGTTTAGCTTCAGTTGGTGTCACCCCTAGTTCTTCTGGAACTGTGCCCAAGAAGCATATGCTTAAAATGGCAGAAGATTTGATTACTTTGATTAGGGGTTCTTTGCCCCCTCCTGATAAGAGACCTAGGGTGGAGCCTGAGCTAGGGAGTTTTGAGCAGGCTTCGGATGTTTCAGAGTCTTCGGCTGAAGACTTGCAGGAGTATTCTCCTTATTCTGATTCTGATGTGGATGATTCTACTCCTTCTGCTTCTCCTCCTGAGGATTTTTCTTTTTCAGAAACTCTTCATTCCATGAGGGAGCATTTTAAGTGGGAAGGTCAGGACTTCTCTGATTCCAGGAAAAGGCTTAGGGAATTTTTGTTTTTACCCCAGCATAGGCCTTTGGCTATACCTCCTGTTTTGGATGTAGTGGAAGATGTTTTTACAGAAGCTTCTCTTAATCCTGATTCTTTGCCTCCGGCTCCTGTTAAACCGGATAGGTATTACAGGGTGCCTGAAGTTCATAAGTATATTTTTAAGAGTCCTAGGGCAGACCCAGAAACTGTTAGCCAGGTTCCTAAAGGTGTTAAGGCTTCTGTTGTCAAGAATCCGGTTCCTGCAGATAAAGAAGCCAGGGCCTTGGATAGATGGGGAAAGAAAGTTTATACTTCTTCCACTCTAGCTATGAGGGCTTTGAATTGCCAGTTTCACATGTTAAAATACCAAAACTATCTCCTTTCACAGTTGAAGTCTAAGGTTGATGCTCTGGCGGAAGGTATTGATTGTAAAGAGTTACAAGATTTAGTACATGTTTCTGAACAGGTGGGTAAGCATTCTTTGCAATGTGGTTTTGATGCTGTACAGGCCTCTTCTAGGGTGGCTGCCACTGGGTCAGTTCTTCGCAGGCACGCCTGGCTGAGGGATCAAAATTTATCTGACCATGTTAAAACAAGGATTTTAGATGCTCCTTTACAATCTGATGTGTTGTTTGGTTCTCCTGTTGAGGCAGTTTTAAAGAAAATGGAAGACAAGGCTAAGTCTATGCAGACTGTTAAAGATTTTTTGCAGGTTCAGCCTCCAAAGTTTAGTAGAAATTGGCCTGCTAAAGGGTGGACGTATCCTTCTTATGATTCCCAGTCTAGGGGTAGATCTAGACGTGGTAGGGGCAGAGCTCAGGGCTCTTTCAGGCCTAGAACAGGGAGTTCTCCTGCACAGTCTTCAGGTGAGGGCAGGGGTCAGTCCTTTGTAAACAGACCCAATGACCTACCTTTTCAGCTGCCAGAGCCTTCTCGTCTGGCAGCACCTTTGGGAGGAAGGTTGGCACTTTTCAAAGAAAATTGGAGTTTAATTACCCAAGACAGATGGGTATTGGATATCATACACCACGGTTACAGGTTTTATTTCCATACCTTGCCTCCTTTCAAAGGCATGCCAGACGTTCCTCCTCAACAAAGAATAGAGGCTCACAAGCAAATTTCTCTGTTACTTCAACTAGGGGCCATACAGCCGGTCCCTATGCCAGAAGTGGGCCTAGGATTTTATTCTCGCCTGTTCCTAGTACCAAAGAAGGGGAACACGTGGAGACCAATTTTGGATTTATCTATCCTCAACACTTATCTGGACATTCCCAAGTTCAAAATGTTGACGTTACAACAGCTTTTACCTCTGCTGGGCAAAGATCATTGGATGGTAACTTTGGATCTCAAGGAGGCTTACCTTCATGTTCCTATCAGACTAAGTTGCAGGAAGTATCTGCGTTTTCGAGCTGGGACTTCTCACTATCAGTTCTCTGCATTGCCCTTTGGCTTATCTACTGCGCCCAGAGTGTTCACGAAAGTTCTGGCTCCAGTGATAGCTTTCTTCAGGCTAAAAGGAATACAGATCTATCCTTATTTGGACGACTGCCTGATTCTGGCTCAAGGAAGGGAAGAGCTTCTTCATCATTTGGAATATGTGATAGCAGTGCTAAGATGCCTGGGGTATTCTGTGAACGAAATAAAGTCCAGTCTAGTACCCTCTCAGGACATGTGCTTTCTGGGTGTAAGACTGAATACAGCATCCCAGATGGCCTTTTTAACCCCGGACAAACAAAAGAATCTTTCCCTTTACTTCCATCAACTATCTCATCAGTCCGGGCTGACTGCAAGGACAGTCCTTCAAGCCTTAGGGTTCATGGCATCTTGTATTCTGGTGCTTCCCAATGCCAAACTGCATATGAGGAAGCTGCAATGGTATCTCAAAATGTATGGACACAGCACTGCCAGGATCTGGACACTGTCATTCAAATAATACCTTGCATTCAAAAGGAATTTTTGTGGTGGGCTCAGGAATGTCACCTAAACAAGGGACTCTCTGTGACCCGGCCAGAGGTGAGTCAGATTTTAACGACAGATGCCTCAGACAAAGCTTGGGGAGCTCATCTAAATGGAAAGTGGATACAAGACAAGTGGCCTGCCAGACTACAACATCTACATATCAACCTGAAGGAGATGTTAGCAGTCCAATTTGCATTAATAGCTTTCAAGGATTTACTTCTTCCAGGGCAGGTGTTGATTCTAACAGACAACACAACTGTCATGTGGTACATCAACAAGCAAGGGGAACACATTCTTATCCTCTATGCAGGCAAGCAATGATTTTGTGGGAGACTGCTCTCAGTTTACAGCTCAATCTTCAGGCAAGGTTTCTGCCAGGAGCACAGAACTCCTTAGCAGATGTGTTGAGCAGACAATTATGGATCCCCACGAGTGGAAATTGGATCCTCATGTATTTCAGAAATTGACAGTGTCATGGGGAACTCCAGACATAGATCTGTTCGCTTCTCCACTAAACCATCAGCTGCCAAAGTATTGCACAAAAAGGTTTCATCCCACAGCTTGGAAAGTGGATGCTCTTTCTTTCAATTGGAGCAATCTTCATGTGTATGCCTTTCCACCTCTGCCTCTCCTCCCAAAGGTACTTCTAAAGGTCAGACAGGACAAGCCAAGGATGATTTTAATAGCTCCAGATTGGCCTCGACAGCACTGGTACCCATTACTGAGAAGTCTGGTACGGAAGCCTCCATGGCCTTTGCCTTCGATTCCACACCTGTTGTCACAGGAGGACAGCCATTTGCTCAATGTCAAACTTCACTCTCTTCACCTGACAGCTTGGCATATTCTGTTTTGAACCATAGAGGGTCTCAACTTCCACAACAAGTTTTGAATGTGATTTTGGAAGCTAGAAGGCCTAGTACAAGGAAAGTGTACGCAGATAAATGGAAGAGATTTTTATTTTGGAGTGCAGCAAAGGATTTTGATGTTTCTGGGCCTAATTTAAGTGTGGCTCTTCAATATCTTACTGAGTTACTGGACAAAGGTTTGTCCTTCTCTTCTATTAAGGTTCATGCTGCAGCAATTTCAGCTCACTATGAATGTGACCCTCCATTGTTTTCTCATCCTTTGTTCAAGCAATTTCTTAGAGGGGCAAAGAATATAAGACCCCCACGTAGAGCTCCTACTCCTGCTTGGGATCTCAATTTTGTGTTGGAGAAACTCACTCTACAACCTTTGAGCCTGCAGCTACTTCTGAGTTGAAATATTTATCATGGAAGACTGCCTTTTGTTGGCCATTACCTCTGCAAGAAGGGTTTCTGAATTACAGGCCCTTATGGCGGTTGAGCCTTTCTTGATTTTCCATAAGGATAGGGTATCTTTACGTACTAATCCTTCCTTTATGCCTAAGGTGGTTTCTAGTGTGGCTTTAAACCAAACTATTCATTTGCCTACTTTTTATGCAAATCCCCAAAATAAAGGGGAAAAGATTTTGCACACTTTAGATGTACACAGGCAGTTGCGATATTATTTGGACAGAACTAAAGGGTTCAGGCAGTCTCAGCAGTTATTTGTTTCTTTTGCTTTGAGTTCTCAGGGCAAGCCTGTGTCAAAACAAACTATTTCTAAGTGGATTGGGTTTTGCATTGCTTTCTGTTATTCCCATCATGGCAAGGAGATTCCAGCTGGGATTAGGCCTCATTCCACTAGGGCTACTGCCACTGACAGCCTTTTGAGGGGAGTGGCAACCAAGGATATTTTGGAGGCAGCTACTTGGAGTTCAGTGCATACTTTCTCTAGGCATTATCACCTACCACTTTACTCTAAATCCAGGGCTGGTTTTGCCACTGCTGTTTTGCAGGGCATTTTGGCAGCTCCTGCTTCCTTGTAGTTTGGCCATCCTCCCTTACCTCTGCTTTGGGATTCTACCCAAGTGTAAGGACTGCAGCAATGTGAGATGAAGAACATAGTACAGTTTTGTACCTACCATAAATGTAGATGTTCGAAGATCCACATTGCTGCAGTCCAATTTACCCTCCCTCCTTCCCCTCTGTAGTTAGAGGTGGTTGTGTGGGTTGGGTTGTAAATATTGTGTATATTGTATATATTGTACATATAATTAGTGCAAGGGTGGTTGGTTGTTTGCTGTCTTTTGGTTTTGACCTTTATGTTTAGGGTCTTCTGACATCTGGGGCAAGAAAAGACTGAGGATATGACGTCAGTCGTGCGCATTTGTACCCTGACGTCCTGATGTCAGTCAAATGCGCCTTGACCGACGTCAGCCTTATACTTTGATATTCGGGCCGACCGAGGACAGCGGACTACCCAAGTGTAAGGACTGCAGCAATGTGGATCTTCGAACATCTACATTTATGGTAGGTACAAAACTGTACTTTTGCACCACGAATTGCATATGTCTTTCGTCATGTACTTAATCAAATTAGAAGTATGTCAATCCTGTTTTTAAAAAACTCATGCCTTTAAAATATCTATTGTAATTACTATTATCCTCTGTTTGTATTTGGTAATTTGTAATATGTTTTATATTGGGGTTTTCCCCCCGGCCTTCTCTGAAAATGGGCTATCGCTCAGTTGGACATACCCGGTTAACAAATGTCAAAATAAAAATAAATAAATAAAAAGCATTAACATCTTTACCAGAAGTTTTAACCATGAGTAAGAACTATTTATATGCACACCCAGAACAGATGTCAATTTGGTTAACAACAGGAAAAACAATACACCTACTTAGGAGCGAACCTGCAAGCTATTCTAAAAATTAAAGACCAATAACTTGCCTTCAGACAACATATAAACTATACACTGGAATTGATGCCAACAGAGTTTATAGTCATTTAGAAGAAAACTCAATCATGGCAATAGAACTATAAGAAAGTCATATGGAGCAAAGCATCATTTGTTGTTAAATAAAGTCATAATGAAGAAGTGTAAAAAGTGGAAGAATTTAAGTATGGCATGGATAGACTACAACAAACATTTGACAGTATCCCACATTCATGGATAAAAGAGTGCTTAAAAATGTATAAGATGTACCCTACACTGATCAATTACATTACAGTGACCATGAAACAGTGGCAAACCACTTTGCAGTTAAGCCATGATAAAGAACAAATTATTATTCCAGGGATAAAAATTCAAAGGGGGATATTCCAGGGCGACTCTTTGCCACCACTGCTATTCTGTTAACATCTTAGGCCATGGCTACAATTTGACTCCCAGAAAACAAAAAAAAGTGTAACGGCTTCTTATCTTTTGTGGATGACATAAAACTGTATAGTTCATCAGATGAAGAACTGAAAGCACAAATGCAAGTTGTCAAAACTTTTTCAGATGATATAAGAATGTCATTTGGTCTTGATAAATGTGCAAAAGCAACCTTTAAAGCAGGAAAGCTGCAGCACCAAGAAAACATCAGTTTGGGACAGGAATGTGATATAAAAGAACTTGAACAAGAGGGAGTATATAAACATTTGGGAACTGATGAAGGATCAACAATAAAACATGAACAAATTTGAATAAAACTTAGTAAGAATATTTTAGAATATTAATACTAAAAACAGCATTGGCATCTAGGAACAGAGTACAAGCTATAAACCAATTTGCTCTTCCTGTCCTAACTTACCGTTTTGGAGTGATTAACTGGCCACAAAAGGTATTTATAAAAATCAGTGTATGCCAAGACTATATATTCCCCATTCTGAAGGAGGTATGGCCCTCCTCAAAATTTATTACATGTATAGATCTGCATTTGTGGGACTGCATACATATCTGCTAACCTGAAAAACCAGGAACCAAAATGAAACACTGAGCACTAAAGTTGACAAACCACCAGAACGTAAAAGTACTGAAGGTACTGGAAGTAGTAAATCCAATTCAAAAGTATGAGAGTGGATATAAAATGCAAATAGTGTTTATTAAGAGCAAAAGTCACGTTAAACACTAAACAGCGTTTTTCGTTCCAACTGTGTCGGAACTTCCTCAGACAACAACTTCCCTTGTTACAACTTCATTTATATGGATTCACAGCTGTCAGCAATTAATTATTTAAAAGTAAATGAACGCTTTATCTTTAAAGGGCCAAAATACATTATAAAAGAGTTTGTGATATTATTTCCATACAGATGTAGGATTCCACAATAGCTCCAAAAGAAATCCCAATAAAATACCGGAATGACATAGTAAACTAAACAGTTCCGTTAATAATAAAGTGCTGTCAGGTAATTTTAATGCTTTAAAAATATGTCAACAATCTGCTTAAAATATGACATGTATCCACCCCAGGTATATATTGTAAAACATATGTAAAACAAATTAAGATTAAATTAACTACATACATAATACCTAAATATAGTCACAACAGTTAGTATAATAAATTTTAAATTAATGCTAAGGTATTTTTATTTGTGTTTGTGTTTAAATATGAAAGTTAAAAAATATATGTATATATATATATAAAAGTTAAAAGATGTATTGAATATATATTCCTAATATTTAATTATTAATTAAACAGTGTCTGTGCATTTATGTATATAAAAATCACCTAAATAAATTTTTAATTTTAAGAATGCAAGCAACCGAACAATACTCATTGAGGCCTGGGTCACTACAGGCCATTAAAAGTAATTGCCATTTTAGTTCACTTCTCTCAAGTTCCAATTTTAGTAAATTGTCATTGACAAAAAACTGTTCTTCAGGTTCTTTCACCATCTGGTTAATAACCATAAATTTAAATGTGTGGCCTGGGTTTTTTGCACAATGTCTAGCCAAGGCATTTTCATCTTTGTTTTTTGCAATGGCATAGTTGTGCTCATATATCCTATCACGCAATCGCCTATCTGTTTTGCCCACATAGAATGACGGGCACTTTGTACACTGTGCCAGATAGACTATTGCTCTAGAATTACAGTTGTATAATTCATTAATATAATAGATTTCATTTCTAATGGTAAATTTATCAGATGTATCTATGTATGGGCAATAGCTACAACACCCACATTTCTTAGTACCTCTTCTAACTTTTTTAACTTTTGGTTTAGTTTCCAATAACTTTTTCAAGTTATGACCCTTTCTATATGAAATAGTGGGTCCAAAGTTGAAGATGCTTGATAAATTTTTATCTAGCGATAAAAACCGCCAGTATTTTTTCACTATTCTGCCTATATTCAATGCTTCTATGCAGTAAGTGAATGTAAAGGCTATAGTAAAATCCTGGTTATGTTCTACTACATCATTCAAGCCTTGTTCCACTATAGGTGTAGTATTAAGATCTGGGTGATCAATACAGTTTGTACTAGTGTCACCCATGGGTGAGTTGTTTACTACTACAACAGTATTCAAAATGGGTTTGTATATTCCCCTATTTCTTTTCTCAGTGACTTCTTGAATTATTTCATGCAAAAATGGATTAGGGTAGCCTCTGTTTATAAACATGTTATACAAGAATGCACATTCTTCTTCAAAGTCCTCATTTAGGGTAACCATCCTTGCCGCCCTAACTAGTTGTCCTTTGACAACAGATTTCTTCTGATAGTGGGGGTGCATACTCGTAAAATGTAGGAAACTGTTGCAGTATGTTTCCTTCCTAAAAATCTTTGCTGTATATTTATCTGTGTTTTTGTTTAAATGGACATCCAAAAAATTAATCGATGTCTCCTGAAAGTTTTTTGTAAATGTTAGGAAGGTAGTGGTTGAATTAAAATAATTCACCAGTTCATCTGCAGCATGTTCATCTCCAGTTATAATGATAAAAATATCATCCAAAAACCTTTTGTAACAGGATATTCTATTCATCCAATGGCTACTAAGGATATAGCTGTTTTCCCAATGTGCTAGCACCAAGTTTGCAAAACTTGAACCCACTGGGGAGCCCATAGCTACTCCTATTTGTTGTTTGAATAGTTTGCCTTCAAAAGAGACAAAGTTGTTTTTTAAAATAATATCTAGGAGTTGCTCAACTAGAATGCATTCATTATCATGTGCCCCTTTGGCTCTAATAAAGTCAACTACCCACTCGATTCCTAAATCATGTGGTATACATGAATATAGATCACAAATATCCACAGTTAAGAAATTCGCTGTTTTATTAAAGGTTGTGGCCTGCATACTTTCTAAAAAAAGACCACGAATCTTTAAGAATTTGGGTTTCAAACTCTACATATTTCTTTAGTATAGAGTCCACTAGTTTTGCACATGGATATGTGATGGACTGCCTTGCATCCACCAATGCTCTAAAAGGTGGGTCTAATAAGTTTTTATGTAACTTTGGTATCCCAAAGATTTTTGGGATCCTTGGTGCCATCATTGTTACATATGTATACTGTTTAATGTCTATAATGTCATCAGTATATAGATCACTGAGAAACATTCTAATTCTATTGTATGCTTGATTTAATTCATTTCTGCTTATTGCCTCATAAGTGTCACTTTATAATACTGAGCACATAATATTGGAGTAATCTCCATTGTAAAGCACTGCTAGCCCCCCACCCTTGTCTGGCTTCATCAGCCTCAAAGGTAGTTGTCTAATTAAGGTTAGCAGTATTTTTTCCTCTTCTGACATGTTAATTTCTATATGCTTCTTAACAGGGTGTTTCATTAAATCTCTAAATTCACTGGTACAAAGATGTTCAAACATGTTCAGTACATCATTTTGGGGTGGATTAAATGTGCTAGCTATCCTCAGTTCATTTGTATTATGACTGTTATTACCAAATAAGATGTTTAAATTGAGCTTGCGTATAAACAGTTTAAAGTCAATAATAAGCTCTGAAATATCACAACTTCTTGAAGGTACAAAGGTCATTCCTTTAGCAAAAAGTTCCACCAAGCTAGGGTCAATTTTACACTCAGTATAGTTATAAATTTTGAAGTCTTTTTTGGTGTTAAATAATGTTTCATAAAGTTTTAACCCGGGTACTTGTTGTTGCTCCTGGTATTGTACCTCCGTTTGGGTCCTTGTATTGAGTTCATTGACCAGTTGTTCCCCCTCCCCCCCTTGTAGTTTTTTTGGGGGGCTTGATTTTGTCTTGCATTATTAACCTGTTGAAAGGGTTGACCAGATTCAAGTTCACTTGTTTCATCCTCAAAGGTCTCATCTTCTATGTCTAAATTACTAGAAGTTGTTGCAAAAGCGTCGCTTTTAGTAGTAGCCACATTTCTGGATAATAAATGTTTTCCTTTACCTTTTGGTACTGTTTGGTAAACATTGCCATTAGTGTTTTGTAAGGGGTTGTATTTGTTAGGGGGTTTTGGAAATGCTTCCCCTTCACTATATGCTTTAATGTCCCTTTGTAGTTTTTTAATTTTATTTCCCTTTAGTTTGACCATTTGTTGTGCTATACTTTTCAGACTTCTATCATATTCATATTTGTATCTATTGAAGTCTGAGTCAATTTTAATTTCTTGTTCCAGTAGTGTGACTTCATTAGTTAAAACTTCAAGGGAAACTTTGTAGTGTTTAATCATGCATTGTATTATTTCTAAACCATGATTATTATACAAAGTAATTAAATCATTAAAAAAGTCTGACCCATGTTCAAGGCCAGTCGGATAGGAATAATGTCTCAGGCCCTTCGGAACAATTTTTTCTTGCACACATCTGTTTAAATAATTCAATTCTAATTGTAGCTTTTTAACTTTAAAAAGCTTGTTATCAAACAGTTTCAATTTATCCGTTAAGCATTCACCACTTTCATTATTTGGAAAAGGTTCAGTACCTTCACTTAAGCTGTCCTTGTTAAGCTCCGTGTCTAACCAAGATTTTACATTGAAGTTGTTGCCCACATTAACGGAGCGCGGCTCTCTGTCCTCTCTAGCCTCTGCTGAGCGGTTCCTTTGAGACTGTATTAGTCCGCTCTCATGAAGATGTTGTTGGTTACAACCTAGTGTAACTGCTGTGGCTGTTGAAGATTTAGTCATCCCGCTGGAGCTGGTAACGCAATCTACCTTCTCTGATAAGCGGTCCAGTCGATCGTTGATTAGATTCAGTAGTTGGGTAAGGTTCCCTTGCGACTGTATCTGGTCCCCCTCCTCTTCCATTCCACTGCGGTAGTCAACTGGCGAACAACTTGAAAAACCAGGAACCAAAATGAAACACTGAGCACTAAAGTTGACAAACCACCAGAACGTAGAAGTACTGAAGGTACTGGAAGTAGTAAATCCAATTCAAAAGTATGAGAGTGGATATAAAATGCAAATAGCGTTTATTAAGAGCAAAAGTCACGTTAAACACTAAACAGCGTTTTTCGTTCCAACTGTGTCGGAACTTCCTCAGACAACAACTTCCCTTGTTACAACTTCATTTATATGGATTCACAGCTGTCAGCAATCTGAAGCTGTCTTCATATCTGCTAACCTCACAACACCCAAACATAGTAAAAGTTTTGAAACATGAGAAGAATAAGTCCAAAATGACTTCCCTGCTTAGTTTAGCAGAAGCATATTGGTATCAAATAGGAAGGGAGATCAAACCAGAGGTAGATAAAAATCTGGTAGCAACTGAATGTGCCAAATAAACAAAGAAAGAATACAAGGTGAAGGATCAGATGAAAAGGCAAAAACATGTGGAAAATACATAAATACATATAGAAAATTCTTTGAACAACCTCATGTTGATTAGGATCAAACACAAGAATGGTTAAATACAGGTAAATTCAAACCAAAAGACAAAAGGTTAATACTGGCGGCCCTAAGATAGTGGAACTCATACACATTGGTTTACAAAGTCCATTGAGCATGTGGGAAAAACAGAAAAATATAGGTTTTGTAAAACACACTTGGAAACAGTCGCACATCTTGTTGCTGGTTGTGATAAACTAATGGCAGAAAGACTGTACACTGAAAGGCATAGTAATGTAACAAGACTGTTGCATTGGGGTTGTACAAACATTAATAATGCTGAAGTAGCTGAAAAATACTGGAAACATGAGACACAAAGCATTATAGAAAATTATGAAGTTTATATTAGATGGAATCACGCATTACCAACAGTTCAGAAAATAAATGCAAGTAAACCAGATATAGTAGTCCATGAAAAGAAGACAAAAGTAGCATTGATCATCAAAATTGTTACACCCAGTGACTACAGTGTCTTACAAACAGAGAGACACAAAGTCATAAAATACCAGGATTTGCAGGCAGAGACAAGGGCAATGTGGAAAAAGATTACCCAGACAGTTCCAGTAGTAGTAGGAGCAACAGTCTTATAAAAAAGAATTTGCAGTCATACTTAGATATGTTACTGATACATGTAATTCCATATGAATTGCTGAAGGAGTCATTACTGGGCACCATACCTCTCAACTCTCCCTCATTTTCAGGGACGTCCCTGATTTTGACTCAAATGTTAACTCTGTCCCTCTTAATCCCTTCTAAAACTAGTGACTTTTGGAGGAAAGGTGGTGAATTACACTTAATGAATAATGACAATAATTAAGAGTTATAAACTTCTTTTACTTCAGAAAATGTGTATTAATTCATATGCTCTGATTCTGTCAATGTTTCAAGTTAATAGCACTAATATTTTAAAAGTGTCCCTGATTGTCCCTGATTTTTTTCTTGACTTGTCCCTAATTCTGTTGAAATTTTTCCCCAGTTGGTTGAGAGATCTGCTGGGCACACTGAAGGTGCTGAGAAGAGCACTTCTGGCTAACATCAAAGATTGAAGCAATACTAATTTCATGGATATGAATAATACTTTGACTTAGGAATGGGGTCCATTCCTGTCATGATATTAGAAACCCAAAGACTTGGAGAAATTAAAAAAAAAGGATCAAACATCCCAAACAGCCCCCCCAAGGTTCATCATTATAACACAATCAGAATCCTTAATTTCTTTAATAAACAAACTTCTATTTCCAGCCTGCTCCAGATCAGTTTGGCTCCACTTTAAACTCATCCCATTAATGAATTAATACATACCTTTAATAGGATATTTCTAGATATCCTGGCAGAAAAAGCACAATTAAAAACCAAAAAAGGTTAAAAACAAATTATTTCCTTGGTAACTAAAAAAAAAGAAAAAAAAAAAAAGAAAAAAAAAACAAAGCAACTCATGCAATGTAGACATAAAGCCTGGAAGTCATGGTTATAATAAAGTTTCAAACATACCTGCAACATAATAACATAATTAGACACTTAAGAAACCGTAGCAAACAATAAATAAAACAGGACAAAAAAGCTTATTACAGCGTTACCAAACATTCATAATCAAACAATCCAAAAAAAACATCTTGAAATCCATAAATACATTGTTTAATCCTGGAAAATCAACCCAACCACTAACTCCCAAAGCATTGCTTTACAATTTAACATGCATTTTATAAATGCATTAACCTCCCTCCCTCCTGCAAAACAAAACTACTACAAATCCAGACATCCCGCCCAAATAACTGGCCCACATCATACCGTCACATTCACTCCAGTACCAACATCTACAAATAAAAAATGCCTACGCTCCCTTATGACAATAACCATTGCCCCTGACTAACATCCATCTGAATACCTCAGACTTGCTGCAGGGAGCATTGCATATCCTGTCTCCATTCTGATTAACTGCTCTATGCAAGAATATGCTGTCACCTTATGGAAAAATGCTATATAATACCCCTCCATAAAGACAGCTTATCAATGGACCTCACAAACTATAGACCAATAGCCATTCTCTCCCCCTTATCCAAAATATTGGAAAGATGTATTCACTCTCATCTTACTATATGTATTACTTCTCATAACCTCAACTCTCTCCCTCTCTCTCCCTCTCTCTCTCTCTCTCTCTCTCTCTCTCTCTCTCTCTCTCTCAGCATGGTTTCGGACACAATCACAGTACAACTACTGCCCACTTAAGGTTCACAAATATATCAAATCACAATAGAAATTCTTGTCTTCTAACCTCAGCCGTATTTCTTGATCTGTCTAAGGCATTCACCACAGACAATCACCCAATTCTCCTAACTAAACTCTTTTCCTATGGGCTATCACCCTCTTCACTTAACTGATTTCTTTGCTACTTCACTAACAGGTCCCAAGCAGTGAAATGATTTCTCATCTTCCCTTCCTATAGCCATTGGAGTCCCACAAGGCTCCATCCAAAGACCACTCCTGTTTAACGTATTTATCAATGACTTAAGCACAGCAGCCAAAGGAGCTCCCATAGTACCATATGCTGATGACTCCACTCTAACATGTGCTTCTAGGATACCACCCATGCTCCAAACACCATCCTACAAATCCTTCTCATCCATAGCAGCTTGACTGAAAAACTCACTACTCCTCCCGAATCCAAAATAAACAACTGAACTACTACTGTTCACCCCCAACTCTTTCTCCTTTCAAAAAAAAATAAACTTTAATATGCTGTCATCCAATAAAACCAGTATAAAACTGATATCCCACACCAAACTACTAGATGTTATTATAGATGACCAACTGAAATTTGATCTCCACCTTCAGCGAGCTATAAACATGACATAGTAAAAGCTAGTTTGCCTCAACAGAGTAAAACAGTACCTAACAGACTCTGCTAGGCAATTTAGCCATTTTTTTCAACTCCCCATCCTATTATATGCCTCTCCTATCCTAGCCAGTCTCAACTCCTTTGTATCAGCTAAACAACTACAATGCTGCAATAAAGTAGCAGCTAAATTCTCACCCAACCAACAATACAGACTACAACACTGCCTCTCTCTAACACAACTAAAAAGTATCAAACTAAATAATTATCTGTTACACTCAAAATTAATTACAACCTTCAAACTACTACACAACCCTGAAAAATTCCCATCTCTTCACTCTGTCATTCAAATTGACAAGTCATTAATCTCCATAACTAAACCTAACAACAATTATGGATACTCCCTGTATTCACATAAGTTTGTTAATAGCTAGAATGACATCCCTCTCCACTTAAGAACAATTTGCAACCTAAAAGACTTTATATGCCAACTGAAGAAACAACTGATGGATAAATGTCTCTGCACCTGCAACCCCCTAGTTAAACTGGTACTAATGTAGCATTACTCATTTGTGCCCCAATTATCCCCTCATCTATTATCCCATTTCCTTTATCTTCCATGTGCCTCCCCAGCCTTCCTTTCTTTAGGCTGCTCCAACTCCTTATCTCATATTCCCATGTCCTAGATTTTGAACAAGTCTTGACAGTAATGTGTATCCTTATTTAAAACATGACAATGCATGCAAACTCTTGATATTGCATTGCATACAACTCCCTGTATTAAAAATATAGATTCATATGCAATCCATGTAACTGTTATTTTTTAATTAAAACTGTAAATGATGTAACTGATGTCAAAGATGTCTGAATAATGGAATTGCTGCTCATGAATGAAACTGTTTGTAAATGAAACAAGGCAAATGTTGCCCATGAAGTCTGCATAATAGAGCATTTCTCCCCCAGCCTCCACTGAAAAAGGGCACTGCTCAGTCACATTTTCCTGGTAAACAAATGCCAATAAGAAATAAATAAATTGTCCATTTAACAGAATTGCCTTTGGTTTGTCAACACTAAGCTTATACTCCAAAAACTTTCCAAAAGACTGCAGGATTGTAATTAAGGTGTCCATATCTTTCTTGTAGTCTTTCATAAACACCAATATATCTGCAGCAGAAGCATCCATCTTATTCTCCATTCTCCTAGATCATGAGATATCACAGTGGCTGCAATTTCAATTAGAAGCTCCATGTACAAAACAAAGAACAGGGAACAGCAGAACACCCCTACCTAGTCATTCTAGTTTAACTAAATGCTTACAGTAGCAACTTTCGTGTTTTAATTTCTGCAGTGGAGCCTTGATAAATTGAAAAGATTAGATTTACAAATTTAGGTCCTAAGCCAATTTCTTACAGGAGAATGTTTAAGTGACCCCATTCCACCTAACCACATTCCTTCTGTGTATTCAGGCTAATCAAGGTAACAGTTCTGTTTGAATGAGTTATATATTCTAGTATTATATCATTATATTATCAAACGTTTTTCTGCCTGTTGCAGATCCTATCTGGTCCTTATTCATGATCCATGAAAGTACTTTAGCCATGTAGTCATAGTTTATAATTGAAATTGGTCTGTATCAGGAGCAAGCCTTCTGTTCCAGCCTTCCTTATGAACCATTGTTAAGGCTTCCTCCTTGTGGGAATTACAAATCTGACGTAGCCACAGCACGTTATACCTTATGCTCCCATTTTCTTCCCATAGCACCAATGGAATGCTATCACATCCTGGGGGTTGCCCTATGCTTGTCTTCTTACCACTGCTATCAATTCCTGAGGTGAGATGTGCTTTAACAAAATAGTTACTTGATCTTCCATCAGTTCTGGGAGCTCAGCCTTACTAGGAATCTTTCAATGTACTTATTTATTTCAATAGAAAGCTCCCAGGTTACTCTGGAAGAGAGATTATGAGTCTACCTGCTTAACAAATAGGTACTGTTGTTATCATTGTATATATCAGAGCCAGTCTGCCAGACTCAGACACAGTCCGCTCTTCTATTCTCAATGAGCCCTCCAGTATCCTTGTCCATCTGGCAAGGTGATGCTAAATAAACACTGCACAGTTCCTTTTCTCTATTCTCTTGGGACAATGATCAATCTTAAACTTTTCTGCCATGATCTGTTCCCTGCGTCTATTTGCTTGTCTGCTAGGTCTTCCATTCTTGCCTCCAAATCTGCTACTTTGTTTCTTGGAGAAGAATCCCCCCCGATGTCTCTTATGGCATCAGAGTACTGGATCAGCATACTGTCTCTCTCCTCATTTCTTCTGGAAGTTGTATTAACTAAGTTATCTAGTTTGGCATTAAGTCGAATAGGATTAACTCCATGGTTGAGTTCTGCAGTTCTGCACTTACTGTTTTCTCCATAGTCATATTTTCCAGCTGTCTTTGTCAACATGGCTCCACACTTCTGCTCACTGCCAGTCTGTGAGTATTCTTTGGTGATCACCAAATTTATTTCATCCTTCCTACTGCTGTGGGACATTTCCACTGGTGAGATGAGTTACTCAGACGATACATCAGGTATTCAATATCATTCATAGTGACAGCAACTAAATACCTATAAAATACTATGATATCCCTGGAGAAATCAGTGCCACACTCTACTGGTTAGGAAGCCATACTGGAAGCCCAACATGTAGACTAGTTCTGTTAGGGGCAATTTTTGGGAGAAGAAGACGAGTGGGCTAGTAATTTACATGCTTCCAGTCACAACCATAGCTACATCATCTGATGTCCCTGAGCACTACCCCAGACTGGAGCCCTTCTCAAACTAAAAGTACCAAAAAAAGATGTCCCTGATGTTGAAGGATGAAAACAAAACTGTAGCAAGATAGTAACACAGTTGAGCTTCTAAATTTCTAACTACAAATGTGAATGCAGTATCAACATTCATTTAATAAGCCACAATATCACAAGTGGCATAGTACTACATTCGCATCCCATCAGCAACTGCTGATCACACCCCCTAAAGCCTTGTCCCCACAGCCACGGAGTCTTGTAGGGAGTAGTTTTATAAGAGAAGGACTTCCATAGACAAAACAAACTGCAAGCTTAAAAGAAGAAACAGAAAATTCAATTGAAGGGAAGAAGAGAGCATCACCATCTTTGATAAAATATAAAGCATTAGCTGATGGTTTGAAATGGGAAATTATGTAGGGGAGGAACTGAGGGAGAAGTAGGGCAAATTATGAAAGAGGAGATTAGTCATGCAGCATACAACTACCTAGAGATACACTTCATACGAGCAGCAATGGCAAGGAAGGAAGAAATGATCAGGGTACTGAAAACAATGAATGTAGACAATATACAAACTACTTGATTGTACTCAGTATCAATATTATTTGGATTTCAAAGGCTAGCAGTTACAGATTTTAGTAAGAGCATTACAAGAAAAGCCATGTATTGGCTGTGTCAAATTTATAGGGATGTTTGATGATTTGGAGTTGTTTAATGAAAATGAATGTTGACAGTAAACAAGAGGTAAGAGTAGTGCAGAATATGATATTATGTTTGCAGGATAAAGGATAGAAGAGAAGCACTGAGACAGGAAGTATAGACATTAAGGTTCTGCTGAGTATGATTAAAAAGTTAAGTTATATGTATTTTGGATAGGCAACCAGGTTATTTAATGGTGCTGGATGTTGAGAAGGCTTTTGAGTGTTAATAATGATTTTGATAATGTTAATCGTGAATTTTATAGCTTGAAAGTGCTGGGAGCTGAAGGGTTCTATAAAAACTGAATATAGGAGGCATTATGGTGCACTATTTCTTAGCCTCAAAATTAATAGGATGGTTGGGGTACTGTTCCATTAGCGTAATATTATAAAGCAGCCATGGATTCTTAGTTCTTAGCTTGATAGGATGTTTATGGAGAAAGGGATTATAGGATTGAAGAAGGTAGAGCCAAGTGATCATGTCAGAATATGGGAAATGGGGAATATGGTAGTATTTACATGTATGTTTATGATATTTTATTGTTGGTAGTAGAAACAGCTGCGTTGCTCAGATTTTCAATCAGTTAAACATTGAATTGCATTATGTTGCTTTAAACGTTGATGTGAAAAAGACCACTCCATTTCATAAACAGGTTGAAAGAAGTAAGATTTTACAGCTTAGCCACAGACAGAGTTCAGGCAACAGGATAATAATAGACAGCACGAGGAAGTCGTACAGAGGATGAGAAGCTGTGCAGCATTATGGGATAAGTGTGGTATTTATTTATATCAGTGCTGCTGGGATTAGATACATATGTGACAGGGGTATGTAAGAGATTAGGTACATATGTAACAGGAGTGTATAGGGGTTATGTATGGCATAGGGTCCATATGTGATAGGGCGTATCTGGGATTAGGAACATTTGTGGCAGGAGTATATATGGGATTAGGTACATCTATGGTAGGGACATTAGGATTAGGTACCTATGTGATGCAGATATATGGTATTAGGTACACATGAGGTGTTAGTTGACTTAGTTACATATGTAACTAGGATATATATGGGATTAGCTGCATATGTGGTAAGGATGTTTATAAAATTGCATACCAATGTAAATAGGGTGTATGAGATGTACATATGTGATGTGTGTGTATATGGGATTGGGCACGTATGTGACAGGAGGTATTTGTGTTCTTAGAAGCACTGAGCATAAATATATTAGAACTGTTTTTTTTTTAAGTTATATGAGGAACAGCATCAATCATATTAAGAGAGGATTGTTGCACAGGCTTGAAAGGGGTGTTTCTGAAGTGAACCCTGTCTTCTCTGGGATGCATTTCCTATGGAGCTTAGTAGGGAGGAGAGTTAGATTAGACACACAAAGTAAATGTAATCAGTAGAGGTAAATATGTACCAAGAATAAGGGGCTTTGAATGGAAGAGAGCAGGAACTGAGGTTACTGAAATGATAAAGACCTAAATTTTATGAATCATGAAACATGTAGATATTCCCAAAAACAGAAAGAAATTGCATGAAGCAACATGAAACAAATTATATTTAGAGAGTAGGTGTGAGAATTTGTCAAAGGAAAATCACTTACTATCATGAATAGGAAAAAAGCATGAAAGAAAGATAACAAAGTAGGATTTTATTTAGTTTTTAGGGCACCTGCACTCATCTGTAAAGTAGCAGATAAAATATAAGGTGGACATTATGAAGATCTGTTTAATGCTGAGGTATGATTAGTAGCATTTTTTTCTTCTGAATATTTTGGAATGTAGCAAGATTATGTGTAATGTTGAAGGCAAAAGGAAAAGTGCCAAAGTGCCTGAGCTAGGAAGTATTACAAAGTGTAATACCATTTGTGAAGAAAGGAGATATCATCAGCCCAGCTAGCAGGAATTTTGTAAATAATTACATGTCATTGGTGAATATCGAAATGATTTATACAAGATGCTTGTGTTACAAATGTATCGGAACTGTATATCATGTATATATTAAACTGCTTGTACAGACTCATGTGTTGAAAAGGGCATTTGCAGAGTGCTGTTTGAAATTTAGCCACAGTGTGCGCTACTGGAAGAGAACAGAAATGTACATGCACTATAGTAACTGTTTAAATGTATATATTATAACAACGGAAACTGGAATACATGAGGTTAACATCAGAAAAATAACTGAAATTAAATTACTTTATGACTAGGCCATAAAAGATGGTATATTTCAGTGTTCAATACAGCAACAGACACAATGTCTGTACTAGTAAACTTTCTGTGTTGTCTTTAGGGTGAAGTAATTACTAGTCTTGAAAGCATGAAGGAATGCAATTGTTTTATGACTTACAGCATCTGACAGAGACCTGAGGAGAAGCCCCTATCTGTATATTTTTACAGGTAGATGCTAAACACTGCCAGCTTCATCAGTGGTTGTCTGGCCTCAGAACTAGCAGTCAGATGACAAGAAATCATATCGTTCTGCGCGTTATCCCAGCAGCAATATCTGAGATAGTAATTTGAGAAGGCTGCATTCTGTCGTGGAACTGACAACAACTAGAACATCCATTCACCACATCTGCCTTGCTCTATTAGTAAGTTCTTAGGCTATAGTAATTTTCTTAGATTCGGTCAGGAATATAGTAAAGCTTAGTTTAGATATTTTTATTTATTTATTTGAGGCTGTCCTGCAATGTTGTTTTAGATATTTCCTGTGTTTTTGAACTCTGGTGCCACTGTGACTATATATTTAGTATTGTCTTGTTTTTTTTTTATTATTTATTATTAAATATATTAAACCTTTCATTTGTAGAGATATTTAAGTTTTGAGAATACTAGCATATTTATTTGGTGACACTGTGTGAGCCATGCCTAATAGCCTTGCTCTTGGTCAAACTACCATTTGTGTTAATATTAATATTACACAGTAAGATTGGACACCCTTTGTTAAGGGCCCTAAAGTAGCTGATAAGGAGCGACTGGTGGCAGTAAAGACTACCTTGTAGTCTGGGCAGAAGGGGGCATAGCTGGTAAACCTGTGCCAGCTTTTCCCAGGTGTGTGTGTGTGTGTGTGTGTGTGTGTGTGTGTGTGTGTGTGTGTGTGTGTGTGTGTGTGTGTGTGTGTGTGTGTGTGTGTGTGTGTGTGTGTGTGTGTGTGTGTGTGTGTGTGTGAGTGTGAATGCCAGCTACTTGGGCACGGAGAAGAAGCACTGATTGGACAGAGAGAATGTTGGAGGTCTTAGCTTGGTCACTCGGCTGAGATCTCATCTCTATAGCTGTGCCAGTGGGGAATCTTACTGGGGATTAGGATAAAGGTAGAGGAACCAGCCCTGGGCTGACTGTGGTCTCTGTGTGCTCTTAAGGCAAATTGCACTTGCTGCAGAAAGCTGCATCTGGAAATACTGTGTCTGTACCTGTCATCCTTCCAGTGTATGTCCCCCACTGTTGACAGTGGTGAGGATTGAGGCTCCTTGATTACTGGTCCAGTGGTTGATGGTCACACCATTTATGGTTTCCTTTACCAAGATGAGGTATAAAAATCATGGGATACAGTAGTGTTGAGAATACAGTATGAGGTTAAATATGTCTTTGTACTATACAGCAAGGTAGATAAAAAAAACGTATATAATAAAAAGAGTAAAGTGTCAGTTTAAAGAGAAGAAGATGAGTTGTTGAAAGAAGTTATGCTATTATATTTCTCACGTTCGCCCCTTTGTATGGTCAGGATTAGACTGTGTAATAATTTTTATTTGATGGGAGTGTTGTATAAACAACTTTAGTTAAATATTGTGCATAAAAATAAGTGTTGTAGGGCTATTAGCATCAAACGTACCTACCCTGAGCTCAGGCAGATAGTACCTTAGCTTAATGTCTCATGTAAACGAGAACACTTCAGGAGTACAGCTTTCCTCCCACACAATATTATAGTGCCAGCACTGAAACATAAATCCAGACACGTGGAATTCATCTACACCCTTTTGATAATTCCAGTATCTCAGGTGAATATGTCACCTGCTGCACCCCTGTCACTTTTTTCACAAGAATCAGGTACAAGCATTGAATAAAGAGTGAGTAGTGGCAAACATCATAGAGTGGGGGGTACAACAAGAGGGGAACTTGCAGAGGGAATGGGAAGATAAACTCTAGCTTACTAACAGTAGATTTTGTTTTGCCATTAAATTACCTGGAACTCTCTGCTCCTCATTGATTTGCTGTTATCAGCAGTTCAAGAAGTAGACAAGTAAATGTCTCATAATAATATTTACTATAGTCAACTACCAAAAACTACTATAGGAACTGGAGATTATACGTCACTGCATAATCTGATGCAGTTTCTTTTCCAGCAATGAATCTATTCTACTCATGTATATAACTGCAAGCAAAAATAATGAAGTGTTTTTTTTGGGGGAGGGGCAAGCCACCCACATTCCCAGGGTTAAAAATATCAGCTCCATATTTGCACCAACTCAAAAACAAGGTAAAATACTCATCCTGCGGGAAGCAATGCAATCATGCATCGCAACGTCTTTGCACAAGAAATCTACACAAAGTTAAATAAAATCAGAAGCAAGTTGTAAATAGTATTCTGATTCATGTAAAAACTAAACAGAACAGGTTTTTACATTCACAAACACTTCCTAAACAATAATCACTATAAACACCAATATCTGCTATTACTCATTAACCACAACCCATACTAATACACAAAAAAGTCAAATATTTAACAAGGCACAAGGTAAAAACATAAAAGAAAATCAATTACACTCTGCAAAATTGTCCATACTGAAAAGGTGTGATACTAAAATAAATAAAGCACTATTTTGACATTATTGCCAGTTAAACAAACCATCATTTGCTTAAAATTTCTTCACTCAAATTCAATGGCCACAAAGCTGTTCAACCTCCTGTGCACTTGCACATATAAACAAGAATATATTATTTATTTATTTATTATTTTATTTATTTATTTACATTTGTTGACCGGGCTAGTCTAACTGGATACATGTCCATTTTCAGTAGAGGCCCAGGGAGAAAAGCTCCAAGCAGACAGGTAAAGACATTATTATACAATAATAATATAGAAAAGCTATCAACATATACAGATAATTAGTTATCAACTATCAACATATACAGAATATTAGATCTGATGAACCTATGTTAAGGACGAAAGTGCTCATGTAGTTAATATTTTTATTAATCAATAAAGAAGTATCAGTTTATAAACCAGCTAGAAGTGCTTGATTTCTTTGAAGTCTCAGCTGAGAATGGCTGCAGTATATGGCACTTTTTCCTTAGTTTTATAGGGCTCAGCCGGTATCTTTGATGCTTAAGAGGTGCCAGATTGCCCTGTAGTTTAAGGTTTTTCTTTAACAGTAGGAAGCATCGAACCATGTTACATATGTACATATATTGGGCCAGTTGCAGAGATGAAACAATTGTCACTTTCTCACAGTTATCAATAAACAGTACATTAGTTTAATTAATTGATCTGATTGTAGTGGATGTCTTTGTAAATACTTTAGTTGTTTTGTTGAATATTATAATAATACCTATTTTTAATTACTTGTATAAAATTGTTATGATATTTCTCTTATATGTTAAAACAATAAACCTGTTTTGAAAAAAAAAAATAAACAGTACATGACTCTCTAAACTATTTGTTTGAGAAGCACTACTGCTGATTGTACACTCTGTCAAAAATGTCACAAAGATGAAATTGCATCTCATTTAGATGCTGCTAATGTTTTCTTTTGTATTTTCACATGTGTTGTGTTCATTTTAAGTCACTGGATTCAGGCAAGAAGAGAAGGTTAGCATTATGTTTTTCTTTTACATATTTCTTTCTCTTTTCTCCAAGTATGTATATGCAACCTAAAGATATGGCTGCACCATTTATCCTTCAGTATCCCCAGTACAATCACCCAGGACTACAACCACACCACTCATGGGTTGAGCAGTGAAAGTGGAGCAGTATTATACACACTGGCTCTGCACACTATCAGGATTTTTGGTGTCCCCTAACGACACTGAGCTAATGACTGCACACTCATCACCACTTGCAATGTCAATTCACTCTTGAATCCAGATGCCATCATTTTACCAGCAATCTGTCCCACAATTATGGCAACTCCCCAATCCTGGAGTTGGCAACTCAGTAAAGCCACTCTTTCTCAGACACCCTCCTGGCTCCTCCAGAGGACAGGTTGCTAGTCAAGCTCAGTCTGTCTGGATCATAGTAAGGGCTCCATTCACCATAAACATTCATATTTATGTTATCCAACATACTTCTTATGTGACACTGCACTATCATCTGTCAGTTAATATACCCATGATGTAATGAACTGTCTTCTATACAATGAGCCATCATGTTGTATCTAATATCCTGAATTCATTTACAGCTAAAAAAAGAACAGAGACTAAAAGTATTAGCTCGAATATTGCAAGTGACTCTTTTAGTCTTTCCTTTTTTATGTAAGAGTTTTGCTATTCTAACAGACTCCTGAAGACACTTATGTCTTCAATGCCCAATACAGATGTCATGTAAAAATAATTAGTATGTCTGCAGGGTGCCAATTAACAGCAGGAAGGCAAGTGCTATGAACAGCAGGAGTAATTCTTGCACGCCTTTGAAGGTGGTTAATTCCTGTAAAAGCAGGTCTGTAGATTTCCACAAAATATGCATCATGTGAATCTTGAAAGATTCCTGGAATTCCTTTTTTATGAAGTCTTTACAATGTAATGGCAAGATACAGAAATGTGTTTTTCCACTTAAATATAATCCCTTTCTGAAACTGTCAGTTGGCAGTAAGACTTTTGTTATTCATCTATGTTTTTCTGCTTGTTGTTAACCTAGAAACATTCTGTAAGGAGCCATGTATTAAGTGACAGAGGAGAAAACTATAGCAAAAGTGCTAATCTATAGACTATCACTTTCTTCATTTAAACTTTGGAACACATCAGTGTTTAGGATTAAATGGTAACTACCATTAGCAATGGCTCTTAAGACATTACAATGTCTTGTTTTGCAAAGAGTTTGAGAATTCATGCCTGAACTGTAACAATACTGAGAATGCATGGAAGAAATAGTTCTAATGTTGAACTGATGTCACCCCGTCAAGAAATGACACACAGAATGGCATTTCTGAAAAGGAACTAGTCGTGGTTGACAAGTTCACTCCTATGAGATGTGGAAGGACAGGTTTAGACAGGATGGCGAATGAAGTGAAGGGTGTTCAGCATGGGATAGGTGAATGTACTGTCAGTGGACTAAGTCATGTATAAAGGAAATGTACCTACATCAGTGAGTGGAAATCGGGACAGCATGCCAGGAAGATTGTGAACAGAAAGTAGTCTGACAAGAGACGATGCAAATAAAGTTCTTAAAGTAATAAGCCACTTTTGTTGATACCTGTGCCATACACACAAGGTGCAGGGTTTGATTCTCACATGGGATAATTGGCTACGCTTAAAGTGGCCCATAAGGGCAGTTAGCCTAGTACTAATCTATGAACCTATGAACTTATAAACTTTTTGGTAGCTAGTTTTAAGATGGCCAAGAACTATCAATGAATATGAAAAATAGCTTTGTTTTCCTTATTACAGTTGCTGCACTCATTAATATACTACAACAGTTGGTTATAGACTGCACCCAGTCACTAAAAGAAAAATTATACTTGCGACATGTGACACTAGACATGCAGTGCATTTGACTTCATGAAATACTGATGGCAATTTTTGCATTGGAAAAATCAGTAAGAAACTTAAACAAATAATCTGAATGCATTAGTTTAAGAAACCACAAATTACATATTCCTCTACAGTTTTGAAAGTAGTTCTAAACTTTTATGAAAGTAGTTCTAAACTTTTACTTAAGTTCAGTACAGAGAATCATCTCCAAGAGCAGGATGCATGCCTGATGAAGGATGTGTGAAATATACAATTGATTTTACATGATTTTTTTTAGATGTTTTAATGTATATTTTGATATCTTTTAAGAGACATTTTGGAACTGTGTTTCCCAGAGTCATTCCTGCCTATGGACATCATTTTGTCGACATATGTGCAAAGTCTTTTGTTAACCTCCCATTGTCACGACATTATGGACAGTATATAATCAATG
The DNA here is from genome assembly GCF_019279795.1 of Protopterus annectens. NCBI lineage: Eukaryota > Metazoa > Chordata > Ceratodontiformes > Protopteridae > Protopterus > Protopterus annectens. The sequence goes on from NC_056735.1 coordinate 1,298,334,862, forward strand.
GTTATGAGACATGAAGGTCCAGATTCCATAAAGTTCATAGAGTCTGGTGCAATTCGTCAAGTCCCACTCAAAAGTTACAGATAAACAAGAAATATGCTAATATGCCTTTGTGTACATAGAATAACTTACCACAAAACAGATATAGTCATCAAGGTCAGCACACTCTCAAGCAGTAACGTCAAATCTGTATATGCCCAGACACTTCTTCTTTTCCTGGTTAGGGGTCACCACAGCAGATCACCTGTCTGCTCATGATTGGCAGTGGAGTTTTACAGTGTTGAGTTGCCAGCCTGGTGCCCAACCTTCCACAGAAGGCACACACATGCACGCACTCACACCAAGGGCCAATTTAGAGTGTCCAATCCACCTACAGCATGTCTTTGGGATTAAACCAGAACAAACCCATGCACCCACAGGGAGGACATGCAGACTCCATACAGAAGGCACCCCAGCTGAGGATCGTACCCGGGAACCTCTTACTATGAGGCGGCAATGCTAACTGCTGCACCACCACAGCTGCCCCAGCTGTGCATTCATTATTGATGGAAATTATACAAGCTCAATACAAATAACAAAATCAATAAAGGAAGACAAAGCTGTAGCAATCCATCCATTCAGTGAAACAATATTTACAAACAACTATGGATATCTTTCACATTAAGTGAAAAATATTTGTAAACAATTACAGATTTTGTTGTAAAGCTTTTACAGATGTATATAAATATATTCCTTTATTTCCTTATAATATGCATAATCTGACAGAATCCAAACAATTCCACATAAAAAAAATAATGAAGGTGAAAGGGAAGCATTTCCACTTTCCCATGGCTAACAGTAGCTAACAATGAGTGTGAGATTTGTGTGAGGGACACAAGTAACTCACTAACCCAGGGAAATAGGGTGATAGAAAAGCAGATTTGAGGTAAAGGTGAAGAAGAGGGACACATAAGTGATATGCTGAATCTGAGAGACAGTGAGAGGGGCATGGGTATTTTTTTTTGGCAAGTAGAAGGAATGGAAAAGACAGAGAAAGAGGAAGAAGGTGGAAAAACAGCAAGGACAAACATATAACAAGACTTGACAGACAAAGGTTGGAAAAAACATTAAGGAGACACAGACAGCACACTGTACAACAGGGGTGAAGGAAGTGTATAAAAACGGCAAGGACGCACACCAAGCATACCAAGCATACTGCAATGCAAAAATAAAGATGCACCTATGTATTGTGTAGTGCTGAGATAGTGTAAACTATGAGACAGTCATACGTAAAGCTGTATGACTGCCAGTAGTTGTGAGCTGTAGTGAAATAAATGGTATTTGCAGTACAAGTCTATCAGCAGTGCATGTATAAACTAAGCTACACTATGGATTAGCAAATCCAGCCAGAGAAATGCAGAAGAAGACAAGTAGAGGACAGACTAGAACTGCCAACCCTATATATATGAAAGGCAAACAAACAAGCACAATGCCAAACAGCAGTACTGCAGCAAACTAAGTATGTGATTGTGTAATGCACAACTATGTGTGCACAACCTGAATATACAAGAAATGGACTGCATATATGAGAGGGGCCAGAATGAAGAGATGATAAGTCAGCAAGCAAAGGAGAGCAGTATTGCTGAAACTGAATTCATCCTCAAGTCTTGGTGAGTACCTTCACGAAGTGGACCCTGTTTTTCACAAAATCTCACCAAGATGACACTGATATATAGACTGTATTTATATAGCATATATCATGGACAGAAGTAGGTCAAAAATTAAAAAAGACAGCTGGGTGCACAAGACCCAGGATAAAAAGTCCCCAATCCTGGTAGGCACACTGGCGACAGGACTGGAAAAATGGGAGTGCAGAATCCTCAAAATATGGAAACATTCCTACAATAGGGCCAGACCAGGCCCAGAATGGAAGATGTCTCCCCTGTTGTAGAAGGAAGTAGCAGTCCACAAAAATCACAATAAATGATAGGTCAAAGAAGAGCCATAAAGACAATAGAGTGGACTATTGAGGATAAGAAATAAATGATGTATATTTACCATTATGCAAAAAGCCCAGAATTTACAGACATAAGATATTTATTTTATTTTATTTTTATTTTACATTTGTTGACTGGGATAGTCCAACTGGATTCATGTCCATTTCAGCTCCAAGGTAAGCAAATACAATAAAAACAATGAAAACATATTACAAATATGGTATAGACAAAGAATACATAAGCAAACATGAATATACAAGTCCAACAGGTTAGAGTTACTCCCTGGTGACAGTCAGGGTAAGTTCAACAGTAATCTGATTAACAGATTTTTCACATTCTTGATGAGAGTAAGCAGGCCTGTTTCAGTGGCAAAACCAGTTTAGTGCCAAATGTTGTTTGAGTCTACTTTTAAATTGTCCTAGGGAGGATAGCGAAGTAATATCAGCTGGAAGTGAGTTCCAGACTCTGCCTGCAGAGTTTGCAAAGAGGGAATCACAGGCTGCATTGTTAATTTTGATTTTCTGAATTAGTAGTCTGTTCGAGGATCGAAGCAGTTGTGGATTGTTATAGGGGGTGATAAGATTTTTAAGTGTCGGAGTATTATCCAGATTATAAAGGATTTTATTAGCCATAATCAGTAGGTTATATTGGATTAGACTGGGTAGTTCAAGCCACCCATTCTGGTTAAGATTGATGCAGTGGTGTGTCCTAAAAAGCAGGCCAGTGGCAAACCTGGCAATGTGATTACAACAGGTTGAGAGTTTATTAAGTACAGTCTTGTTTAAATTAGATAGTAGGGGGGCTGCATATAGAAATGTTGAAAGTAGGTGAGAGTGAGCTATGGCAATTTTGTCTGGAGGGGTGAGGAAGGCTTTTATTCTGTAAAGTGACCCTATTTTTGTTATTGATGGTTTTGATCAATTGGTTTACATGTAGGTCAAATTTTAGGTTATTATCAATAATGACACCTAATAGTTTTGTAGAGGGGTCAGGGGAGATTATTGTGCCATCATTTGCATTTATGGTAAAGGTAAAAGCAGCAGACCTTTGTGTTGGTGAGAATAAAAGCATTTTAGTTTCTTTGGGATTTAGTATCAATCGACGTTCAGAGAGCCAGTTTTCTATAGTATTAAAGGTGGGCTGGGTAGCAGACCATAAATTTGTAGGAGATGTAGCTAAGCAAATCAGGGTGGAGTCATCAGCATATTGGATACAGCTGACATTTGGGATGACAATATAAAAGTCGTTAATAAAGATGGAAAACAGTAGGGGCCCTACTATGGAGCCTTGTAGTACTCTAAGCTGTTAGGTAGTAGGTTAGAGAGCTTGTTCTGCCAAAGAACAGCCTGCTGTCTCCCATTGAGGTAGGATTTATACCATTGAAGGGCTTTAGAATCTAGACAGAAAGTTTGCAGTTGTGTCCTTGCCGTTTTTATACACTTCCTTCACCCCTGTTGTACAGTGTGCTGTCTGTGGCTCTTTAATGTTTTTTCCAGCCTTTGTCTGTCAAGTCTTGTTATATGTTTGTCCCTGCTGAATCAGAAGCTGGTAAAGAGAGAAATTAGAGGAAAGAAAAATACTTCCACAAGAAAAACTGTCATAAGCCTCAAATAAAAAATTGTGTTCGTTAACACAAAAGATTTGTGAAAAACAATATATAGACCAAGAAACTTTGATCAGTTTGGAAAAAGAAGCATCTGAGGAAGTTTTAAAAATATAAACAACAAAACCTAGAGATTTTTGAAAGGTATAAAAAAGAAATATGAACACGGGAAAGAAAGAGAGATTTGATACAGTACAATATTTATGCAAAGGTGAAAGCCAAATTAATCAATATAAAGAATTCAGCCCAAAAAATGTTCAAAGAGAAATGCAGGCAAAGGCATCCAGATATGGAAAATTTCACAATAAAAAAGTAATATCACAAAGAGGGAATGTAGAAAAGAAGATTAGTAAAGCAGAAGTAAAAAAATAGAAGTTAAAGTTATGGAGTGACTGCAAAGTGAAGAATTTGGTGTAGAAGGTCTAACACGTCACATCACAGCATGATGGAATGAGTCTTCAAAGTAAGGAGAAACAGGAAGATCAGGAGACATCTGAAGAAGAAATATGGACATGGGAAAGAAAAAGAGCTGTAACATGGTGTAATATGTATGTAAAGAAGAAAACAAAACTAATCAATGCAAAAAGAGCAGCACCAAAGATATTTGAAGAGAAATACAGACAAAGGATTCTGGACATGGAAAACTTTACAATGCAAAAAATAAAAATACAAAGATGAATTGTAGAAAAGGAGATTAGTAATGGAGAAGTTAAAGAAATAGAAACTGAGGTTATGGAGTACCTGAGAAGTGAAGGATTCCATGTAGAAAATCTAATTTGGAAAGCACCACAACAGGATAGAGCAATATACATCCAAATTAAGGGGAAACCAGTAGAATGGGAAGCAATTGGTCAGGTGCCATATGAAGATATTTTGGAGCATTCCACAGGAAACCAGTACAAATGTACACTTGAAGCTGCTCAGCAAGGAAAGCAACAGAAAACTGAGGAAACTGATGCAGTCAATGCTGAGGAGTGATAGGCCAGTGAGTTCCCATATGACAGAGCAACAGATGGCACAGGACGAAATTAAAAAGAATGTGCTACAGGAAGATGATATAGAACTTTCTATAGAACGCCTGCAGGAAATGGAAAACAAAAAATGTGCCCTCAGTTTAGAGGGAAACGAGCTAAGAGAAGAATTGCTTGATTTAACCGAGATAGACATATTAAGATCAATGAAAGAAATAGGCTGCAGAAGGTCAGTAAAACCCAGAAAGTCAGAAGTTTGATAAAACAAATGAACACAGTAATTAGGACTGTCTACAGTGATCCATGCAATATAACAGACGTAAACAGGATATATTACTGTGAGGCTAAATTAATAACTGATAAAGTTTTACAACAAGAACACAAGGTAGTGAGGGAAAGGAATGTGAAAAATCGAAAACCATCATGGAAGTATCAAATAGAGAAAACTATAAAGTAATTAAGACAAGAAATGTCACTCTTAGAATAGTATAGAAGAGTGAACAGATCAAATAAATACTTAGAAAGACATGATAAAAGCAATGCACAGTATTAGAACAGGTCAGGATCTATTGTGCACTATTGCAAATAAACTATAAATCTCAGCACAAGCGGAAAAACTTAGAAGATACGCAGATAAATATAAAGGAAAACTACAAAATAAGCAATATATTGATGACCCAAAAAGGTTTTATAGAACACTGGAAACCAAGGTAAAAGGAATTGAAAGACCACCAAAAAAGAAGAAATAGATATATTTTGGAGAAGTATTTATGAAGATCCTGTGGAACATAACAAAGATGTTAAATAGACAGAAGAAGTAAAAGAAAGAATAAGAAGATTAAAGGTACAGGATATGGAATGGGATGAAGTAACAGCCAGAGAGATTGAAACAAAGTTAAGAAAAGCCTTTAACTGGAAAACCCCAGGCCCATATACAGTACCTAACTTTTGGTTAAAAGTATTAACATCTTTGCATGAAGATTTAGCCATGAGTAAGAATTATTTATATGTGTACCCTGAACAGACACCAACCTGGCTAACAACAGGAAAAAACATGCTCCTACTTAAGAGTGAACCTGCATCTTACCCTAAAAATTATAGTCCAATAACGTGCCTTCCAACGACATATAAACTATACACTGGAACTGATGCCAACAGAGTTTATATTCATTTAGAAGAAAACTCAATTATGGCAATAGAACAAAAGGGCAATAAAACAGTCATATGGAACAAAGGATCATTTGTTGTTAAACAAAGTCATAGTGGAGATCTGTAAAAAGGGGAAGAATCTAAGTATGGTATGGATTGACTACAAAAAAGCATTTGATAGTATCCCACATTCACAGATAAAAGAGTGCTTAAAATGTATAAGATACACCCTACACTGATTGACTACATTACAGTGACCATGAAACAGTGGCAGACCACTTTGCAATTAAGCCATGACACAGGGCAAATTATTATCCCAGGGATAAAAATTCAAAGGTGGATATTCCAGGGTGACTCTTTGTCACCGCTGCTATTCTGTCTTGCCATTAACCCAGTAAGCTGTTTACTTAACAGCTTAGGCCATGATTATAATTTGGCTCCTGGAAAACAACAAAGTGTAAAGACTTCTCATCTTCTCTTTGTCAATGATTTAAAACTGTATAGCTCATCATATAAGGAACTGAAAGCACAACTGCAAGTTGCCAAAACTTTTTCAGATGATATAAGAATGTCATTTGGTCTTGATAAATGTGCAAAAGCAACCTTTAAAGCAGGAAAACTGCAGCACCAAGAAAACATCAGTTTGGGACAAGAATGTGATATAAAAGAACTTGAGCAAGAGGGAGTGTATAAATATTTGGGAATTGATGAAGGATCAACAATAAAACATGAACAAATGCAAATAAAACTTAGGAATACTTTAGAAGACTTAAATTAATCCTGAAAACAGCATTAACATCTAAGAACAAAATTCAAGCTATAAACCAGTTTGCTCTTCCTGTCCTAACTTACAGTTTTGGAGTAACTGACTGGCTTCAAAATGTGTTGGATAGATTAGACAGGAAAACAAGAAGGACACTTCATGCTCACTGAATGATTTATAAAAATCAGTGCATACCAAGATTATATATTCCCTATTCTGAAGGAGGAATGGGCCTCCTTGAAACTGATTACATATATATCTGCAATCATGGGACTGTACACATATCTGATAACCTCACAAGACCCAAACATAATGAAAGTTTTGAAACATGAGGAGAATAAATCTAAGATGACTTATCTGCTTAGTCTAGCAGGAGCATATTGGCAACAAGCAGGAATGGAAATCACACCAGAAGTAGATAAGAATCAGGCAGCAACTGAATGTGCCAAAAAAACAATAGAAGGAATATAAGGTGAAGGACCAGATAAGAAGGCAAGAACGCTGGAAAATGCATAAATATAGTTGCACGTATAGAAAACTTCTGAAAGAACCTTGTGTTGATCAGGATCAAATGCAGGAATGGTTAAGGAGAGGCAAATTCAAACCAAAAGATGAAAGGGTAATATTGGCAGCTCAAGATAGTGGGCTACATACACTTTGGTTTACAAAGTCCATTGAACATGTGGGAGAAACAAACAAATGTAGGTTTTGTAAAACAGAATTGGAAACAGTTGCACATCTCATTGCTGGTTGTGACATACTAATGGCAGAAGGGCTGTATACTGAAAGGCATAATAATGTGACTAGACTGTTGCACTGGGGATTGTGTAAATATCATAGTACTGAAGTGGCTGAAAAACACTGGAAACATAAGCCACAAAGCATCATAGAAAACAATGAAGTCTACATCACATGGGATCACCCATTACCAACAGTTCAAAAGAAAGATGCTAGAAAACCAGATATAGTGCTCCATGAAAAGAAGGCAAAAGTAGCACTGATCATTGAAATATCCACACCCAGAGACTACAGTGTCTTGTGTACAGAGACACAAAGTAATAAAATATCAGGATTTCCAGGCAGAAATGAGATCACTGTGGAAGAAAGATACCTAGACAGTTCCAATAGTAGTAGGATCAATGGGTCTTATAAAAAAGAATCTATAATCACATTTAGATATGGTGCCAATACATATAAGCCCATACAAACAGCCGAAGGAGTCATTACTGGACACATCGTGGGTGCTGCAAAGAGCACTTCTGGCTGACATCATAGATTGAAACAATACTAATTTCATGATAATAATCGTACTTTGACTTAGGAATGGGGTCCATTCCCGTCATGGTATTGGAAACCCAGAAGACTTGGATAAATTAAAAAAGTGAAAGACGTATGCCATGTCAGAGGCAATACAGATGTGTTGTCTTATATGTGTGACTTGCATTGGATGAACATAATCCTATCACAAAGCAAAATCAGAACACATACACACAACTAGGACATGGAATAATAACCTACTAATGAAGTAAAAAAAATGCTGTTATAGTCAAAACACAAGTACAACAAGAGAAATTATATTGCATGTATATGACTTGCCTGTATATGTCTTGCATGTGTACAATGGCAAAATTGTTGCACAAGGTATTATTGTAACAGTGAAACTACATTACAATGATAATAATGTAGAGGAAATTAAATGTATGCCACGTATATGTGCAACATATATGATAATGGTTAAAAGGGGGAGGGAGATGGATAGCAGAAGTCCATATCAGTAAGAAAATGCAAACAAATGAAATTAGGCATGCAGTAATGTTGAGCAACTATATTTAAAGAGACATATTGTACAGGCTTATGTTCACCACACAGAATGGTGTGGAAGCCCACCCAAGCTAAATTGAAGCAAATGGCTAATGTATATCACATGGGTAGACAGCATATCTGATGGCTCTAAACATATCTGTTTACACATTACACAAACAAAGTAACGTGCAACAATTGAAAAGCATATATACACTGTCATGCCAACATAATGGAACAGCTGAAATAAACACCCTTTTTGAAATATATATATATATATATATATATATATATATGTACTTCAGAAGACTGAATCTCAAAATACTTTACTGAAAATATTTTTAATGCAGGGGGCAAGCCCCCCCTGCACTCCTCATGTGGGAGGCTGTGCCCCCCACACACCTTGCTAATTATATATACTAACTCCAAGATCTCACAACAGTGGATGAGGTGCAAATTCCATCCTTCAGTATTTTGCATTTTCAGTATTTTGGGATTCAGTCTTCTGGATTTTCAGTCTTCTGAAGTAGACTTATATATATATATATATATATATATATATATATATATATATATATGGGTCCCTATCGGATTACTGAAGTTTCAAAACTTTGAACATCATACGTCCGAGACCATATGATCAAAGATTTGAAACTTCAAAACTAAACTAAAAAAAAAAATTAAAACAAAATTTTTTTTAGGTTTTTGCAGCACCTCCTCCACACCCCCTGCTAATTAAATATATCAACTCTGAGATCGCACTACAGTGAGGAAAACAGTAAATTTCCCATTCCGTGCTGTACAGTGATCTCCATTCAAAACATTCAAAGTTTCAAAACATCAATAATATGGTCTCATCCATATGATGTTCAAAGTTTTGAAACTTTGGTAATCCGATACGGACCCATATATATGTATATATATATATATATATATATATATATATATATATATATATATATATATATATATATATATATATATAAACTCTATACTATACACGACTTTCCCTTCTTCCTGATCCAAACATACCTTATATCTCCCAGAAATATGATAAACACTTAGTCAGATTCTTGAAAACTTAAGTCAACATTGCATCAAAACTAACTCTTAGTGGGTACATACATCCAAACCCCAGCCTAACCTGTGAACCCTACAACTCAAACTCACAAAATGACTTTCAAATGAAAAACACTCAAGCAACAATCACCCCTGCCAAGAGACAAATCCAATATTCTGCTATTAAACATTAATGTAAGAAATTTCAACAATTAAATCCACGAGCTGCATGCTAATCTCTCCCTTTATTCTCCTGATATTGTTTTTCTAACCAAAATCTGGCTAAAACCTACCACCCCCAGCAATAAAATAATGCCACCAGGATATATTATCATACGTACAGACAGAATAAGTAAAAGAGGAGGAGGTGTTGCCCTACACTTTAAAAACTACCACTCAGTAGTAACATTAGATGAAAAAACTCTGAATCTTAAAAAGGCTGAAGTAGTATTTGCCAAAATAGACATTAACTCCAGCAAACATATATACATAATAGGTATTTATATGCCATCAGGGGATAATATCCAAATGCTAGAAAATATATCACACTGGTGCAGTAAAACATTACCTCAGGAAACAATCATTATGGGTGACTTCCAGTATAGACTGGTTAGGCTGCAACTCCCTAAACCACAAAAATTGCATCAACCTGCATGGTTTCACACAACACATCCAATCACCCACTAGGTTTAGTAAGCCATCTAACAAACATTCCGCTCTAGACTGGATATTATAGCAATAACCCACGCCTGGGTGTGGGTAATGCTGGATTTACCCATGGTTGGCATGGTTTGGTCATGAGGGCGAAGCTCGAATGGGCCAAACAAAGCCAACCGTGGGTAAATCCAGCATTGCCCACTCCCAGAAGTGGGTTACTGCTATTATACAATGACATTATTTAAGAAAAAAAAATACTTTTCTTAAATAATGGCATTGTATAATGCCTCCTTGCTGCCCTTCCGCAGCTGTCTGGTATTCTGCGTCAGTTTTGATGTACTGCCATGCGTATGCCTACGCAGTACATCAGAACTGTGGGCAAAAGCAATGGAGAAAGCAAGATCTCCATTGCGTTTTACAAACTGTTTTCGCTATGTTAAAAGGGTTTAACATGTTAAATGGGTTTAACATAGCGAGACAGCTTTAAAAAAAGCAACAGAGAATCTCTGTTGCTTTTTTTTAAAGCTGTCTCGGTATATTAAACCCATTTAACATAGCGAGACAGTTTTGAAAAAAGCAACAGAGAAAGCAAGATCTCCGTTGCTTTTTACAAACTGTCTCGCTATGTTAAAGGAGTTTAACATAGCGAGACAGCTTTAAAAAAGCAACAGAGAATCAACGTTGCTTTTTTTAAAGCTGTCTCACTATGTTAAACTTGTTTAACATAGCGAAACAGTGTGAAAAAAGAGTTATAGTAATGGAAAAAGTGCGGGCAACTGGACCTTTTCCATTACTATAACTCTGATTTACAATGTGCAAGCTGACCAATCAGTGTGCACGTTTTTGAATATTAATGGGGGGGGGAGTTGTATAATAACAAATAGGCCAGTTTTCTAGTTCTACTCTGGCTGTCTACCAGATAATCTCAGTGATCACTTCCCTACCTATTTAATCAGGAAACAAACTAACCTAAATAAACCACATTTAAACAAATAAGAAACAAAAAACACCTAAATGCCAACAACCTCATAGAGATACTTAAACATTGTAACTGGACACCACTCAAGCTGCTACCCCTATAGGAAGCCATTGACTACTTCAACTCCACCTTCCTATACATGCTGAACTCTCATGCCCCCAGCACATCTGCACATGTTAAATGTAACTATGCCCCATGGTTAACAAAAGAAAAACAATCAGTACTTAAATCTAGGGACAAGGGCTGGGCAACTTAGAATAAAATAAGGTCCGAAACCACTCTACAAACCTACTGAGAACCTAGAAACAAAGCAAAGAGGCAAATTAAACAAGACAAAATAAATTACTACTCTGAAATCCAGTTAAAGCACTGTAATAATCTGCAAAAATTCTGGTCAGCAATAAACAATATACTTCTACCAGGCAAAATCAGTACACCTCACCACCACCACTACTAACAACTCAGACAATATCGCTACTCCATTTAATAAATACTTTACTGAAACCATCTTAGCACTGTCCAAAAGTCAAACCCCCTCACCTATCAAAACTACCACTGCCTTTCCCAATATTAAATCAACTTCCTCCTTGTAGCCACAGACACAATAAAAAAACTGCTAAAAAAACTAAAACCCACTACATTAGCTGTAGACAAGTTATCTGCTGAGTTTCTAAAACTTACAGCAGATGGATTAGCTTATCGCATATCAATTCTTATCAATAGATCCATAGCAGATAAACAAGTTCCCGCAATTTGGAAAACCTGTTATGTTATACCTCTACATTAAGGTTTGTCCTCATCTGATCTCTCTAACTACCATCCAACCGCAACATTATCACCGCTGTCTAAAATCCGAGCAAGGGTCATTCACATGCAAGTTACTGATTATCTGTATTCTAACAAACTTCTAACACAGCTTTTGACCATTTCATAGTACATCAACCACCCTAATGTCATTTACCAATAATGTCAACTATCACAGGTACAACAATAATTATGTATCCTCTATCTTCCTTGACCTATCGAAAGTCGTCGATATGGTTTCTGATACTAAACTTCTAAACGTCCTCTCTGATCTAAACTTTTGTAATTCTACCCTTGCCTGGTTCCAGAATTACCTTACTGGGCACCAACAAGCAGTTTCTTGGCAATAGACTCTATCACCCTTACTACCAGTGACCCTGGGGGTCCCTCAGGGTTCTATCTTTGGCACCCTACTTTTCTCAATATTTACAAATAACCTCCACAAGTCAACTCCACAGGCTTCTCTCATCCAATATGGAGATGACTAGACAGTAATATGTGCCGTTCCCTCACTTCAAGAACTTCAAAATCTAACACAAGAATCCATTCTAGACATCAAGTCCTGGCTCATAAACACTCAACTAATATTAAATCCCCCCCCAAAAAAAAACTTATGATCTTCCATCCCACTATACCAGCCTCACCCACTAACACTTTCAACATTATATCAGTAAATAACACCATCATATCCCCATCACCTCACACCAAACTTTTAGGATATTCACATTTCTCAAACTATAAAGAAAGTACATAAAAAAAAACTTGGAACATTGTATAGGAACAAACATTACTTTACTAAAAATATTAAGATTGCCATTGCCCAAACTCACTTAATCTCCACACTACTTTATGCAGCCCCTATTCTCACAAATCTAGAAAAATCCAAGGTAGCTAAACTTGAATCTTGTTATAAGAAAATTGTCAGCTATGCAACAAACTTACCTGCTAGAACTCACCATTGTATAGCACTCAAGCAACTCAACTGGCTAGAGCTCCCTCAACTCCTTCACTGCATCCAGTTAAGCATGGCCTGAGAAAATACCTGCTTTGCAAAGATTATTGCAACAATATGTCACTAACAGAACCTTATGCTCTAATAACAAACACCACATAAAAATCAATCCATCCAGACACCAAGCAGGAGATTCCTTCTTCTCAAGTTATGCAGGAAAAATGTGGAATGAGCTACCAGATAACATTACAACCATTACATTGCTAACCCAGTTTAAAGAACATAAAAACCCACCTATTTAATAAATGGCTGTGTCCTTGCTCTACTCCTGACTAATACCTTCTCTGGCCCTGCTATTTTCTTGCTTTACCTACAAACTACAACTCCCTCTGTGTTTACTATAGGAAATTCTGACTACAACACCTCCCTCTGTCTATTTTAACTACACTTGCCTCAGTGCATACTAACATTTCTCAGTACTATTACATCATTGAGGGGTGGAAATATTTCGACTTCTCATTGCAACCTGGTTGAAAATATTTGATACTGAAGAATACCACTTGGTTTCTTTATCTATTTATGCAATAACATGTAATGTTGTAATGTTTGTTATACTTATCTGTTTAATTTTGTGATTCCCTAGCAATTGTTTAAACTTATCGTGTTTTATCTAATTTAGTCTAACCTAGTATTTTACTTGTACTATGTATAATGCTGAACTTATTATTTCTGAATGTTCAGTGTGGAGCTTTTCTCTCTGGGCCTCTGTTGAAAAAGGACATGTGTGCAGTCTAACTTTTCCAATAAACACACGTTAAATAAATAAATAAATAAATAAAATAAGCATCAGCACTAATCACATATGCATGCTGTTCATCACACTATCATGAATGCAAGCACAATTCTGTGGCAATCACTTTTTGTACCGAGTTGAACTGAGGTGGACCACCAGCCACAACTCTGAGCTGAGATACCAGATGACTAGAGTTTTCTGAGCTTCCAAAAAACCATAAGTTTCCTGTTTTTTTTTTATTTTTTTTTTTATTTATACTATTTACTGCACTTTTTTTATTGCCTGCCACCTACTTTTCCACTGTATTTATTTACTGTCTACTAAACTACACTGTTATACTGAAATTGACTGCTACACTGTGCCTGTAAAATGAAATGTTATTGCTGTTTTCACTGTTTAGCAAGCTTTGTTGTTTCCACTGTTAATTATATTTACTGGTATTTTTTTCACTGTTTTAAAGCTATCTGTTCTGCCTGCTATGGTTTTCCCACCAAGCAGTACTTAACTGATCTGCTAACTGTTTAAATCATTCATTAGAGTCTCCTGGTTAATTTTCTGCTGTTTTAAACACTTTTCAATGTATCTCACTGCTATTTTTCTGCTGTGTTAAATATTCTCTAGTGTTTCCCACTGAAAATAAGGTAGCTAGAAGCTGTAGCATAATCCAAATCCAGGCCTGCTGATTCTGGAAATGCTTGTAGTGGCTTGTTTGTTCTGAGCACATTTTCCAGGCCATCTTGGATTGGAAGGGGCCTATCTGCACTTTTGTTAGAGAACTGTGTTTGATTGGCACCTGACTGGTAAAGGGAGGCTGGTCTAGGGGTTGGAATAAGCATCCTCATTGGTCCTTTTGAATTTTGTTAGAGTTTTTTATCAAGTTGTAGCTTCTGGTATTTAGGCCCTGCATCTGAGCAGGTTTCCACTTGTTTGTGTGTCGTGCTACCAAACAACTGTGGCATAAAGCCAGACAGTTAAATTCAATAAATTTTCCCTTAAAACTCAGGCAGAAATATCCATTCACCAAGTTCCTCCATGATCATTTCTGAAAAGCCACCCTTAGTGATATCAGTCTTCAACCTAGCATTATGGACAGTTGAATTACCCTTGTTTCTCCTGCCAAACTTGTTGACTTGAATCTCTTGAGGCAGTGTAGCAATTGCTTCATGTACACAGACAACCCTCAACTAATAGGAAAGTCTAGTACAGAGTGTGAGAGATGTATTTACTCCAAGAATCTAGAATCCATGCTCTCACTCACTCAAAACAGTAACACAGAGAAGGTTGTCAACTCACCCACCACTACATATTCACATAGTACCACTACTAATACTCATAGTACACATCAAACACGTAAATCCACATATGAGGAGGTTCTCTTGAAAAACTTACTGAGACACGGGATACCTCCAAAACAAAAGTCTGCTACAGCTAACACAGTCTCCACAGCACCCATGACACATACCAACACCAGTGTCTCACCCACCCATAAGGTGTAACAATCGTCATTGGAGACTCAGTAGTGAGACACATGGATGTCCCACTCACCAGGTTGGATAGAAGAAAATAATGGTCAGCGGCCTGTCCAATGCCAGGATTCGCCAAAGCACGCATGCGCTTAGGTATCTCAGCAACAAGTACCGTTATGACTGTCATAGTTCATGTTGGTGTGAATGAACTGAGATGTACCTCACTGGGTTATAGGAAGAGAGACATGGTCAAGCTCTCTGAGTATGTGTCCCAGGCAGGTATGTCCCTAGCCTTGAGCACCATACTACCCTCACCTAGAATTATGCCACAATATAAGCAAAAAAATATTGATTTCAATAATTGCCTTAGTTTTTGGTGTCATTCCAAGGGGATCCAGTTCCTGTCAGCTTGGGAAGCCATAGTCAACAATCCTTTCTTCTTTTCAGAGACAGTTTTCACCTGGCACCCTAGGCTTTCAGCTGCTGGCAAAGGCTCTTGCCTCCCCCAAAGTGCCTTTTTAGGCAAGTTCTCAAAAGCAACATTACTGACATGAAATTAACCAATCAGAACAAAATAAGGGAGATGCTGCTAAATGCGAAGTGCTTAAACCGAAAACTGCACTCCCTGGAAGCACTTATATCACTAGAAGATGTAGATGTCTGTGCAGTCAAAGAAACTTGGCTTAAGGCCTCAGAGAGTACCCTAGCCCTGCAAGGCTGTAATGCCTTCCACACCTTTAGACCACAAAATGAACATGTGAAAACCAAAAGAGGCAGTGTTTCAATTTATATTAGAGATAAATTCACATCTAGTTAGACTGGACAACTCCACGGAGTTACTCCAGGTCCAGGTTACGGTGATTAAGAACCCCAGTTAAGTCCTAGCCAGTTATACATCCCCTCCATGGGTCATAACACCCACAAAGCCTACTTAACCAAACTGAAGACAATACAGATTTTACAGAACACAGTGGTTATAATGGATTTCAGTTATCTCTTCATCAACTGGGAAACCTACTCTAGCCCAAACTTCCTAGCAAAAAAGTTCCTTAACTTTGAGAATTCAAATGCCATGGAGTAAATTGTCCATACCCCAACAATAGGAACAAACATTCTAGATCTGGTCCTCACCAACATGTCAAACAGGTCTACTGCTGCAACTGTTGGACCCTCTCTAGTTAAAACTGACCAAAAATCAGTCACCTTCAAACTGACACTAACACCACAACTCACAAAGGGTGAAATCAGACTAAAAACTTCACCAAGACAAACTACCCCCTCCTAGATGAAGGTTTAAATGCATTCCAATCCCCACCCCAAGCTGAAAGTGATAACTACACTAAAGCTTACACTAAAGCCCTGAACGGTCACTTACATAAGTGTATAAACTCGGCTGTACCAAAATCAAAGCCAGAGCTCCAAGTAAAATCAAGCTGCCATGGTAGACTTCCAGCATCAACAATCTCTACAATAAATGCAAAAAGTTACTGTCCAAGAAAACAGACAAGGACCCAACAATGGAAAAGCACCTTCCTCAGCCTTAACAGGCAAATAACACAACTTGTCAACTTCTCCAAGAGCTCCTTTGAAAGAAACCTAGCAAGTACTCCCAAGGATAACCATATGGCCTTTTACAACGATGTAGATAACCTAAAGGGTAGGATCCAAGCATGTGCAGAACTGGTGACCAATGGTATCACACACACTGACTGCACAGATATAGTGAACCTACTAGCAGATAGGTTTGGCGAAAATTTCACTCCCTTGTCCCCTCCTAACTTACAGCAAACCCTCCCCACAACCCCCCACCTTACATGTCTGAAGAGCAGGTCCTCAAAGCCCTATCCAAGGCAAAGAACATGGCCTCTATGGGACCAGATGCTACCCCAGACTTTCTTCTAAACAGGCTAAGACATGAACTAGCATCACCACTAAGTACCCTTTCAATCATAGCCTAACCACATGCTTTGTTCCTGTGGAATGGAGAACAGCTACAGGTATTCCCCTCCACAAAGGTAGCCGAGCAACAGACACAGGGAATTACAGACCCATAAGCCTGACCAGCCTCATCTGTAAGGCCATGGAACGTATCATTATAGACATCATAAATAAAGACATAGGTGAGCTCCAAACCCTGGATCCTACCCAATTTGGCATTGTGAAAGGCAGATCCTGCCTGTTAAATCTGGTGGATTTCTTTGAAAGTGTGACCAAGGCCATTGATAAGGGCAAATCTGTGCACACAGCATACCTAGACTTGGCAAAGGCGTTCGACACAATCCCACATTCAGGCATTGCTGATAAACTTACCAAACTGAATGTAAACTCCTTTGTTGTAAGATGGGTTGCCAACTTGCTCATGAATTGAGCACACACTATCAAAGTGGGTGACTCCACGTCAACCAGCAGACCTGTTACCAGCGTGGTGTCACAGGGTCGGTGCTGGGCCCCCTACTGTTTGGTATATAATTCTCAGAAGTTCAGGTCAAAACTAAAGGGTTGTGGCTGACCAAGTTTGCGTGCAACTGCAAACTAGGTGCAATCATCGAATCCCCAAATGATGACAATATACTCCAGGATGGTCTCACACAGACCAATGACTGGTGTATTAGTCACAGTCTTAAACTGATTGCAAAGAAATTCATCATCATTCCCTTCAGCACAAACAATGTCCCTTCACACTATCAAATCAATAACAATACCCTAAGTATCCATGAAGTGGTAAAGGACCTGGGATCATAGGTTGACCACGAACATAACTTTGGCCACCACATGTCTATCATTGTAAGGAAAGCTTTCCATGTAGCTCACTTGATTCGTAAAGGCATTGCCTCAAGAGCAAAAGAATCTATAACTCCCCTATACTCGGCACTTATCCAGCCCATAATTGAGTATAACACCCCATTCTGTATGTACTGAGCTAAGCACCTACAGCAATTAGAGAGATCTCAGAGGTATCTAACAAAGAAGATCAAGGGCCTCCAGCATGTGCTTTACATGGACCAACTAAAATTCCTGTCACTATACTCCGTATCATATAGACTTCTTAGGGGAGACTTATGCCTGGCCAAGAGAGCAACCCTAGACCCAAACCTAATGAACTTGACTGCATATCCATAAATCAAATGGGTCTAGGGCTACCTATTCCATGGACTTCAATATGGCTTGCAACTTAAGTAGGACATGCTGGAGGGACAGATTTATCTCCCAGAAACTGCCATGTCTTTGAAACAGGCTACCAATTCATGTGAAACAAAGCACCTCTATGACACTATTCAAGAGGGACCTAGATGAGTGGATGAGACACCATAAATTCTTACCGGGAATAGCGCCCACACCCCACCTGGACATGAGCAATCATCATTAAATGCAATCTTAAGTATTGACTAGTACCTCTACAGTATTACACTGGGTTGAAACGGCTAGGCTTAAAATGACCTCCGGGTCAATAGCCTATTAATCTACTATGATCCTTTCACAAACCAGACACACACTATCAAAGTGATGATCATATGATCAACAGTGTTAGCAGCCAGGAAACTGTATTCAGCAGCACACACAGTAAACAAACAGGCTTGTCTATGGGCAAACCTGTTAAAGGAGAACCGTGCCCACAGACTGTAAAAAAATGTTTATCTCAAGTGTTGATGTTTCCTATATTTTAACACTACTTTAGCACTCTGTATACTATTTTTTATATTTTTTAATGTAATTCCAGAGTCTGGCCCACATGGGGTCCGGCATCTTGATTTTTTTAGTCTACCTCTAGGTATCTGACAATGTAGTATTTGGCTTTACAATATTACATCATAGCCCATAAGCTCCTGTCAATGCATTGACTTTACATGTGTTTTCACATATACCCTGCTTTGTTTTACTCAGTCAGTTTTAATTCCCATTTTTTGATTTTCAATGACTACTTAAAAGATAAACAGAGATAATCACACATAACAGTATTCTCAGCACATGAAATTTGTCTCTTGCTGTGATCTATCAATCACAGCAGCAAACAGTTCAAATTTGCCAATTTGACAGATAGGAGGGGGAGGTGTTTAGAGGATGGAAGATGAGTTTAAAGACTACAACTCAGGCATACCAAAAGAATAAAAATTGATCACTTTAGAAAGAAAAAGAAGTAACAGGCACTGAGAATACTGTTCTGTGTGGGATGTGAAACAGCAAGGGGAACTACAATACATGGATTACCAGACAGGAGATGTTTACTGAGGACAATGTGCATAGAAATCACAGACATGTATGCAGAAATATGTAAGAGTGGAGGGTAAATGTTCAAATACTAGTACAATATTTGATGTGAAGTTGCTTATGTCACAAAGACAACTTTGCAATAATAAAACTTTGTGATACGTATGTCAGAATAATTACTGGTGCTCACAATTCCTGAGCAAATGTAGGTCAGTAAAAGCAGACATGATATTATAGGATGGGACATTTACACAAAATCACATTGTAACTGAGAGGAATTACATGACATATGACTGTCATTGACATGCTGAGTTGAGATGATAGTTTGCAAGGACAGTACATACATAATGGGATAGCTGCACAGTGTGCATTGCGTCCATATAATATGTTGGAAAATACGAATGAAGAAGCCATAATCCCTTTTTTCAAGAATCAAACTCATGCCATCAATGTCAACACTGATCTGTGTATTAACACAGAAATAGGCCTAACAAATGTATGAGGAAAATCACCCTTGAAGGGAGTGATGCAACTCAATATTATAATAGTTACGCATCCCATAAGTAGGTGTGTGTGGTGTCCTCTTCATTATCATCAGCTTACCTAGGCACTAAACTGGGCAGTGGAGGAGACCACCCAGATGCTGTCCAAGCTGGACTTGAGCAGAGGATGCAAGCATAGCCCAGAAAATTCATGATACTCAACATATGGAACAAGACTGGGAGGGAACACTGCAGATTGACTGGCATCTACTG
Source organism: Protopterus annectens (assembly GCF_019279795.1). NCBI lineage: Eukaryota > Metazoa > Chordata > Ceratodontiformes > Protopteridae > Protopterus > Protopterus annectens. The sequence continues at coordinate 1,298,354,792 of NC_056735.1, forward strand.
GACTGGTGTGCAGATCCGCCACCACTATGATGACTTACATTTGAGGGACACAGAGGATCTTCAACGAGGGTCGCAGAGGTCCAACAACAGCCAGCAGATGCCTTCAGTAAATTACATAATCCACACCTTAACACCTACATTATCATATATGTATCCAGCAAGCATTTCTGTATCTGAGATTGTTTCAAGTGTATTCTTTGAGTATCTGTATTGATAATACTAATGGAAATATAAGAATTTAAGTTACACTCATTAAAGTTACCATTAGTATATCAATGCAATCTAAGGTTATCTGTAACTATAGAGTGCCAGTGTATACATGATGAAGGATTTTTATTATGACTGAACCTTCATACAGACTTCACACATATGACTATTACTAATATTCCATTATATCTGATGTTCTAATTAGTAATGAACTATTATGTCCCTTAGCTCAAATGTTTAAGCAATATGGCAAAGTGACTGTGTATTCAAATCCCATTGTAACCAATTTTGAAAATACTGGCAGTTATTTATGTAATATTGCACATCACATATGAAAGATTTATGACTGCGTGATAACTTATACAATACAGAGTTTTACATATTTAACATGGTCGTGGCTCACTGACACCTATAGCACTTAGGCCACAGATGACCGCACATTTTTTGTTATCTGCAAAGCTTCTAGAAACATCACACAGTATACTTCTGCATGTGTGAATGCTGAGTAACATATATATTACTAAGCTCTACATTATAGAAAATAAAAAATGATTTTAATATCCATGTTTGTTCTAATTATTTTCATGAATGCAAGAGGAATGCAGGTCAGCAGGTCTGAAATATGAATGTTATAAACATAATACAAGTACAAGAATTGTGGATTTGTAATCCTTATTCAGTATTATGGTTGTAGGTTTACTATTGTATGTGGAGATGTGTGGTACTGGATCTCAAGATTGTGCACTAATGCCCTTGATGGGTTATTCTTTTTCAAAATTACCTTGCAGTACTTTTTTTGTTGCAAACTATGACAGTTAAACTCAGTGTGCTAACACATCTAATGTTAAGAAAATGGGCTACTGTGTCTGCAGATAAAATTCGTGTAGCACCAGAACCATGTTGGTATCCGCAGAACAACTAGCTGACATCAAAAATGGGTATGTCACTATATGTGTAAGCTGACTGGAGCTCAGCAGCACCTTTTGTGCGGTGTGCCACTCAGCTAAGCAGGGGGATGTGTCCAGTACTGCTAAGCTTTGCTTAGCTGCAGGGTGCATGTTTTAGCTGGTTTGAGGTATGCTAAACGTGCCCGTGCATGGGGCTGTGTCCAGACTGCTAAGCAGTGTTTATACCAGTGCCGGATTTGCATGCTGCAGTGCTTAGCAGAGAAGGCAGTTTAAAAAAAAAAGGAAATTACCTGGGAAAGCCAATCATGTATAAAATACTGGTAACCCTGTTCCACTTACTCTCGGCCATTCAAACCCTTCAGTGATGTACCTGGCAGGTGAAATGCATCATAGTTATCCAATCACACAGGCTGCATCTGCAGCAGAGCACTATAAAGAATGCATACACCCTAAAATCAGATTTTCCCCCATACTCTACACGATTGCAGTTCAGTCTTGGGAATTTTAAAAGACAGAATGCTAGGGGCTGCTGCTGCTCTGCTACATCTGTGTGTGTTAGAGGCTGAGGTCAGTGCTTATGCTGCCACTGACAATAGGCCTAGACCTAGAAGGAGAAGAGTGTTCAGGCCCAGGGTAACCTTCCAGAAGCTACATGAGCAGTGTGGACAGGGACATACTACAAGAACTCACTGAGCGTTGCTGCCCTCAACTCAGACCCAGAGCCAACAGAGGGGAACCCATCCCAGTGGAAACAAAGGTATGTGTAGCCCTTAGAATACTAGCTAATGTACTTTACAAAGACCAACTGGGGACATGATGGGGTCTCACAGGCATCTGCATCCAGGGTACTCCTCCAGTTCCTGGCTGCCATGCAAACACATGCCAGTGAGCACATTTATTTACCCCGCACCCCTGAGGAGAGGTCCAGCAGTATGCATCTCTTCTACCATATAGCATACTACCCTGAGGCACTGGGTGCCAAGACTGTACTCATGTACACATTCACATTAAAGCACTACCCGGTGAGGAGGGTAGAGTCTACGTCAACCACAAGGGGTATCACTCCATCATCTGCCAGGTCATGTGCAATGCCCAGGGCATCATCATAAATGTGTGTGCTGGCAGCCCTGGCAGTTATCATGACTCCCATATCTGGCATGCATCACAGCTGTACCAGATATTTGCCAGGAGAGACATCCTGTATGGCCATCTAGTGGGAGATGCTGGCTATACACTGGAAACGTGGATGATGACACCCATCAGAAATGCACACACATCTACCTAAGAATGCCATAATGAGGCACACACACAAACTAAAAACATCATAGAGCATGTGTTTTGGCTTCTGAAGTCACGGTTCCAGTGCCCTGATATATCTGGTGGAGCTCTGCAGTACTGTCCAGCCACATGTGCACAGATGTTCACAGTATGCATGCATGTGTCATCATCCCCTTTGGGAAAAACCCGGTTCTCATGAATTACCACACTGATGATAGTCCACTGAACACAGAAGGTGTTACAAGGTGTTGATCTGGGATCACAGGTTGGCAGCAACCTCTCTTTTGACCACCACATTGCCACTGTGGTCAGAAAGTCCTTCTATGTGACACATCTCATTACTAAGGCTTTTGCATCCAGGAAGAAAGAGGTCATTGTCTCCCTCTACTCTTCCCTCATTAGGCCAATCATCGAGTATAATGCCCCATTTGGCATGTACCTCACTAGACACCTGCAACAACTGGAGAGGCCACAAAAGTATCTCACAAAGAAGATCCTAGGCCTTAAACACTTGTCCTGTATGGACAGACTCAAAAAACTCCAACTATTCTCGGACTCATATCGCCTATTTAGAGGCGATCTTTGCTTGACTTACAAAGCCATGTCTACCCAGCTCGGTTAGAAATGCTACATCTAAAGAAATCCCAATCCCTCCACACCACATGGTCCAGAGACCTCTAACTCATTACCACAATCAACAGAACATGCTGGAGGGACAGGTTCATAACCGAGAGACTGTCCATGCCATGGAATAGATCTCCCATACATGTCAAACAGAGCACCTCACTGGCCCTCTTCAAGAGAAATCTTGATGAGTGGATGGGAAATAGAAAGTTCACCCCAGAGATCAGTCCAGTGGCTCTACTCGACAGAGACACTGGGAACTAAGGTCGGGTGGCATGATGCCAGGGTAATCCTATGGGCTAGGCTTGTAAAGTCTCCAGGGCCATTAGCCTAGTACACACCTATGAACCTATGAACCTATGATACACAACATGATCCTGCGGAAATAGCTGCAGCAGGATTATCACAGGGAAGGGACACAGAGCCCCCCCACCAGTGCCAAGGTCCCCACAGCTACACCCACAGGGGGACTCAGAGGAGGATCTCCCTGAGGCTGCCACTGCAGGTAGATGTAGGCGTGCCTAGTATGCCCTGGCCTTGGCAAAGAGGCATTGCATAGCACATGCACTGACAATCTAAGGTCCTAGGGACTGACACCTTACTCTGACTCGCATGCATAGTAAAAAGAATGCCAGCCACACCACACAACCTGTACCTTACCATGTACTGGCTGTGTACTGCATGCATCAGACAGAGTCAGCCCTGAAAAACAGGTATCTCAACTGCTGTGTGCACATGTTAAGTCACTCTCTTTTGCAATAAATGTATGAGGTACTAGACTATGGTAGCATATGCATGAACCTGCTTCATTTATACAAGAGAATAGAGTGGGCAACTGGGCTACTTGCAGAGAACAAACAGCTGTGTGGGACAACAGGTACTCTGTCCAATAGTGACTGTCCCATAATATGCAGTAGGCCATAAGGCAGCAAAACCCACAGCAGTATATAAGGGAATTGCAAAACAGTGGGGTCATAGGACAGATGCATGACTCTCAATGCTACAGTCCCATATCACCAACACATCAGTGTTCACATACAACTGCAGTAGCAGAGTAAGTTTGCAAGGATATATCAGCAGACCACACAATACCAGGGCTGTCCCAAACAACCTTGTTACATTTCCTATTTTCCACAATATGCAGGGGTCAAAGTGCATATGTCTGTCTGCTGTTGATAATGTGAGGAATTAAAACTCACTTTATTGTGGCTGAGTGGGCTAAGTACATTAGCATGGTTGATGATGTTCATGGTTCGAAGCTGGCTGCATCGACAACTTTTGCATGTGAGGTACTCCTATGGTACAAGTCCCACACACTGTCAATATGTCACAATCTGTTACTCCAAGAAAGCTGATCAAAGCCAGAGACAATGGAGGGACAGAAGGCCAAACCTACAGACATTATACATGCTCTGAGTAACCAAGAATGTGGCTAGTATAACAGCAGGTTGCAACAAGTCAGAGTAGCAGCAGGATGTAAAGGCCATCACTAAACTGTGTCAGTATGGACAACAATTCAGTGGGCTCCATGTAGTAGTATATTACCAGAAAAACATAACCATATGAGAGCAGAGCAGACATATGGGGCAGAATGCGGGACATTCTGCAAAACATGTACAGTCAGAGGTGTGAAGACAGTCACCCTGTGTGTGATGTGTTACATCATGTAGCCTAGTCACAGCATACCTACAACCACTTAGAGCAGGAAATATGGACAAACCCATGAATAGTGGTAGGACAAAAGCAAAATATAAGGGAAAGATTTAACCAGTGGCCAGAGAAATGTAGAAGGTTCAGAGAATAACAGGTCATGCAGTACAATGGGTTCCCTGGTGTGTATGGAGTCAGTAACTCAAAAATCTGTCATCATTTCCTAATGTCAATCTATAATGATTTGCCACTCATATACCAGAAAATCACAATGCTATGTAAAACGTACCATACATATTATGCAAAACTAAGTACAGTCTATTAATATCTGTACAGTTTCTAGGTACGCATCATATATCACGTTCAGCCAGGGAATCCCTTGGAAAAATATCAGGGAGGTACTGGACTGTTGAATCAGGTGCAAAAGGCAATTGGTTGCAGCACACAAAATCCCGGAGTGGAATACAGATAGGTCTGGCATGGAGTCACCTTGTAAGTACTGATAATCACATTGGGCATGCTCCTACACTTAGCTAACTTTAGCCCATGTCTGATGTCTCATCTGCCTAAAGAACCAATATGTGAAAATATGTCTGTGCATACAGACAGCTATGTATACATATCTGTCTCTCTCTATACCCCTCACACATGATGACCCTATCTATCATTATGTGGCACACACACACACATATATATCTATATATATATATATATATATATATATATATATATATATATAGAGTGATGTACACCCTCCAAATATATCTATATACCACAGCTACACCTAAGTTGACATCCCTGTTTTCCCTGTTTTACATATATATGTATATAGATATATAGATATAGATATATCTATAAATATATATATATAAAATATAGTTTTATATATATATATATATATATATATATATATATATATATATATATATATATATATACATACATGTGCATATGTGTGTGGGGATGCACAGATGTCCACAACTACACACAGAATGCTGGGGTTAACTGCATCTATACACATAACAGTTGGCTGATGGGAAAAGACCAAGGCCACATAACAACATGATACACCCAACCACAGAACCCTGTGCCTGTGGAATGTCACCCTGTAGACAGACAATGGTGAGCAGGTGTTGTAATGTGCAATGGCTTCAACGCAGGACTTGGACAGGCCAAAGTGTCACTGGCCAATTGTCCACCTAGCAAACTGCCACCAGCCAGAAGTGGTGAGGCTGGTAACTGTACACACACAGCAGGGGTATTAACAGGTACACCATTGCTAGGACACTAGATACAATAACAGCATAAAGCAGGTTCACTCTGCAGGCCACACAGGCTGTGTAAGACAAGGTCAATTTGTGTAGCCCACAACTACTGTGACTGAAACCACATATACACCACATGTAACCAGTGGCACATGCTTCATACTACGAGTTGTAGTGTGTAATAGTAGGTAGGTAGGGGTTTGATTCTCACATCAGCCACTGTGTGTGTATGTCTGTGTGTGTGTGTGTGTGTGTGTGTGTGTGTGTGTGTGTGTGTGTGTGTGTGTGTGTGTGTGTGTGTGTGTGTGTGTGTGTGTGTGTGTGTGTGTGTGTGTGTGTGTGTGAGTAGATATTTCCCTTACAGCAGTACAGACATGCTTATCTGGCCTATCTCTGTGCAATGGCCCAATCATTTATGGGCCTGTGACTAGCGTCCTCCCCAACATTGGCTTCCCTGTCAACACCTGCTGATGTCATCTACTTTACCAGCATTGGCTGACAATGTCAAAACAGATAAGCTCTGTGGCGCTTGTGATAACTACATAGTGCTATAGTGTATATTAATAGATAGGTAGGGGTTCTAATCTCCCAAATGGCAACTGTTTATGTGTGTAAATATAGCCCCTTGCAGCAGTGTGCTTATCTCTGTGCAATGGTTATACATTTTAAGGCCCTGTGACTACCAGCCAGGCTCCCCATTTGCCTCCTTTGGAAGGCCTGCTGATGTCATCCACAAACAGATGAGCTCTGTGGTGCATGTGATAACTATGCAGTGCTATAATATATACTAATAGATAGGTAAGGGTTCTAATCTCCCAAATGGCAAGTGTGTATGTAGTACACATATGGGGGTGCAATTGTCATGCATTTTACTGCCCTGTCACTAGCTGATGGCCCTAAATAGTCAACATCTTCTGAGGCATATAGGCTATCCACCACCATAAACATTTGTATGTACATAACACCCTGATGACACATATCAAGTGTAGCAGGCCTTGTCACAGGGTATGCATGCAAGATTATGCTGACTTTCCCATTGTCCTCAACACACTGTTTTACACATCTGCACCAATGTCATATTTCTGCTGTGCTGCCATGCTGTCCTGTGCAGGTATATTGCTGCCAAGTCTCCATAGCTTAGCCACTCAGGCCCATGGAACAGAAACATACCCAGTTCTGTAAGACATATGTCATTCTGCAACACTACTGCCAATCTAACATCATGCAACAAAGTTACACAAACTTTAATGTGTACTCATGAAACATGCCAGCATACAGCACCTGTCATGCCATAACATTACCACACTAAAATAACACATGTAATGTCATATAGTCATCCTGTGCATCAGACACATATTTGCATGTCCCTGCATCAGTGCTATGGATGGTAGGGATGTAGCACAGGTATCATCACATGCACAGGGTGTGGTGTGGGGGTGCCAGAGGCCTAGGCTGTGCCCAATTGTTGACAGCAAATCTGTGAGTCAGGAAGGGGTGCTGCTTAGCTGGGCCATGGGGAGGTGCCATGTGTGTCTGTTGGTGACCTGCATGTGACAGTGATGTTCAAGTGTGTGCATGTACACTGTCAGGCAAGTGCTAGTCCTACACGTGTGTATGTTGGACAGCTGTGGACTGTACATGGCAAAGTGGACAGTTCACTGTCTCCAGACACGAGCATGGGAACTGGCTCTGCCAGGAGTGGCACTGGCATCACCATGTCCAGGGTCAGATGCTAGTTGCTGACAGTGACTGATGTCTGCTGAGTCCATATCCCACACAGGACCACTCAGGACCATGTGCCCATGGCTTGCCACATTGTGGTGTGGACAGCACACTCCCTTCTGTAGTGCTGGATGTACTGCCACTTTGGGAGCGTGCGTGTGCACACCCACATAGACTCTCAGCAGATGGTGTTGCTGACCTATGTCCATGTGTCCAATGCCCTACTCCCACCAGATGGTCCATCTCAGACAACATGTGGTCAAGGAATGACAATGTCTCACCACACCATCTTTCCACTACATCAGTGAAACAATCCATGGCATCACCAATGTGGTGGAGGGAGTCACGGATGTCAGACTGTGCTGCATCCATGATCCTGAGCATCCATCTGGTGTTGTGTTTGGAACATGCCTTTGTGGTCATGATGGACAGAAACATGCATCAAGTGACCCGTGATGTGACACTTGTGAGAGGTAGTGGATGGGCAGCAGTCCTCTTTCAAGCACCCCCTGTCAATCTCCATGTGTGGGACCTCGCCAGATCTCTGGGTGTGGCTAGTGTCTACACTCACTGATGCCACAGTTGCCACACTCTCCTGTTCAATGTTGCCATCCTCTGTCCGATATCTGTGGCCACAGGGGACTGGCTATGTGTGGACATCTGACTGTGTGGGGACACTGGGGTAGGAAGCGGGATGTCAACTCATGGGACAGATTCAGCCCCCAACAACTGCATGTGTTCCTCACTATGGCCACCATCATCATCAGAGTCTGATGAGACACTGACATCAGGTTGTTAGGGGGACACACTCCAACCCCCATGGTCGCCTGTGAGGAAGAAGACAAAATAAGTACATTACTACCTGCACTATTATGTATGGTAATCCACACACATACACCTACAGGTGAGGAGCCACGACTGCATTACACATACCACATCTTATTTCTGATCCTATGCACAACACACAAGCAGACTACAACATACACAGATAAGACAGTCTCTTTATAACATGCACTGTAGCTATGTCTGTTTAATGTTGCCAGTACTAAACACCTGTGCGATAAACAATATGTCAGTGTATGTGATAGACCTGCACTTAAAATACAGTGCACCCATCTTGAGGCGTACTATGCCAGTTCTAGTATCACTGCTTCATGTATGTACCATCTCTATTGTGTGTGAACAGGCATCTGTGAGTGATTGCCCCTGGTATAGCAGACTGCATAGACCTTCTCAAAAAGAAGTGAAAATGTGTTACCATTCCTGTAAATACATAACTGTGATTACACATTCAATGCACATCAGTTACCCCCAAGTATTGTACTCTGGCTAAGCATGACAGTTGTGCCTAGGGCAAATGTCAGGTGTTAACATTCTTAGGGTATATATGATCCAGACAACAAAAGTAGCACACTTACCAGTTACAGAACCTTGGACTCTGCCCACACCTGATGTACCTATAGAAATGTGAGGGACACGTATTGTCAGCAATAGCACATCTGGCATTGTTACAGGGTAATATCTGCGTATATCAACATGTACAGTAGCTAATGTGATACTGTCTACATTACTAACATTCTGACTATGTGTGCACAACTGTGCATTAAAATCAAACCACCTCCCCCAATGTAGATAGACCTAACACCCATATACTGGTATGCAGAGGCTGCCACAATGACTAATACAGTATTACACTGATGAACACAGGAAGCTTATCTGGATGCTCCTCTGCTGTGGATGCTGTGGCACTCATCTCCACAATGTATGGGGTGATGGATGCATGAGAGCTGATGGTTGTTCCCAGGTTTGCCAGGAATTCCTCTGTAGCCAAGAGTGGTTGTTCTGCTGCAGGCCCTCCACCAGTGGTAGCACTATCCCTGGCCACAGTGGCAGCCCTTTGCCATGCAGCATTGACCATATATGTGGCTCGGTGTCAGATCTGCTCATAGGTTCTGTCCTGTAGCCCTACATGGTTGACTGCTGTGACAAGGTCAACCCACAGTGCTGCACATTGGTCACGATTGTGGTGAGTTCTGTACAGCAGAATGTTGTGATGCAGTCTGAGGCCAGGATGACATTATTTCCAGCCTCTAAAAATGGCAGGTGCCTCCTTCGATACATCCTTTCTGAAAGACAGCAAGAGGGGAGCTCATCACAGGACCAGATACATTGATATCCACTATGTACAGACCCTGCACATCAAAACTGCCCAGCACTATCCATTGCCACATCCCACACCATACCCTGCAGTTTATCAACACAAATATGTATATCACTGTCACCAACATAGTGGTAATACCGGCTATGCCCCTGTTTGCCATGACCAAGTGTGCTGTATGTCTTCAAACCCATCAATGCCATCTACTGTGGTGTGTTCCCTGTGGGCAAAGTCCCAGTACTATCTCAAACCACCACTGTCAGACATATAGGTGTGTATTACAAGCATATTGGGACAGTCCAGCAACATCACTGTGCCACAATGACAGACAGCAATGCAAACCTGCTGTTGTCTATCCTCCCTGTAGGCGCCATACTTCTCTAGTACACAGATGTTTGCCAAATGGTACGTGTGCCTGATATATGTGATCCTTTTGGCACAAATCTGTGGCAGTCTGGCAAACAGTTGGCCAATAATTTATGGTGGTTCTCAGAATATGGAGAATCTGGCTGTCACATGCCAGAACACTTAGAAAACAGTTATGCTAAAGTAATATATGTTACTCTATTCATAATCTTACTTTGTATGACCAGTATATGTGCACTCTGTTGCTGAAGTTTGGCCTGTGTCCCCCGAGTAATACTGGCTATAACCTGACTTCCTGCTGTAGGGGATTGCTAGGTATGTTAGCCATAGCCTTCAAACAATGACATATGAAAGTCTACTAAATTGTGACCTAGCCAGAGTACATCAGGGACAGTCATGGACACCTTTACAATGTTTGAAGTATTCATGTGTGACACTCACAGACTGAGGGGTGCTGAATGACAGTACATGTGATATAACAGCTGTGTCCACCCTTACTTACTGTCAGTATGTCTAACACATAATCCAGTAGAATTTGTACAGAAGCCAGCCGTTATAGGAGGGAGCGAGAAGGCCACAGCTGTGATGTAATTCACAGCTGGCACAATTGACAGGCATGCCTGTAGCTGTTGGACAGCAGAGTATCAACTACATGTCATTCCAGAGATGTACTGCAGACCTACTGTCATTATCTCTATTCCCCATAACTGCATCTTCCCATCTGTGTTCTATTATATGGGGACTTGTATTACATCCCTGGTAGAGTAATGTAATCCTTTTGTGAAGAAATTCTGAAGAACAATGCTTGGTAAATCACAGTCTGGGTATAGCAAGTTACAGACCTGTTTCCCATAGGCAGTTGCTTGCCTTTTGTAGGTAAAGCTAATTAACAGGTAATTGCTTGTGCATCAATCCATGGCTCAGAATTGCTAATTGCATCCAGAACAGCTGGGTTGCACTTTCATTAGCCAATGACATGGCACAACAGTGCAATATTTAAGGCATTCATGTAGGCCTTAGCCTCTTTCGAAGTCTGTGAGATGGACATTGATAAGTTGTGGAGTCTACAGCATTGCGCAGGGTAGGTACTAATACTGTCCACTGTTGAGGTTTATGAGGTATGTCCACAGTTTTGCATGCTATGTTTGGCCATTGTCAAATGACTTTATGATTATCTGGTAGTTCAGTGTTAAACACTGTGGACTGAGGTCAGTAAGAGGGAAGAGATGTGGGCATCAGACGTCATACCCGTCAGAATATAAATGCTGCTGCAGTAGCTGCTGGTCTATTAGCTCTGTATGTTTTTAGGGGCAGACTGTGACACATGCCCCTGTCATTTAAGCTTTGCCCCTCACCCCTTTATGTATGGGTTTCGTGTGGATCCATTGTTCTAGGGGGCTGTGAGGTATGGTAGGTCTATAGCAGGTAATGTAACATACAGCTGCATATGTTGCAGCCTGCAGCTGCTGCTTTTTGCCTAGGACTCATAGTGGGGAGTCTGAACACAATGGAGGACAGCAAGCTGTATGTGTTACTGAGTGAGCAGTGTCAGCTCTGTCATCACAGCAGAGCTAGGGTGGAGGGTACCCATAACATTCCAGTCGAGGCAAGTGCTTAAGGTACATCTGTTATGTAACAGTGCCAGTCAGACAATAGTAGGTGACATATAGGTAGGCTATACAAATATGTACAGTTTTCCCATGTCTACAGGCTTTTGACTTGCTAACATGTGTAGCAGTTAATTCAGTAGCAGCAACCTGTTTTGGTTAAAATTGCATTATTTGTTCTATTCACAAGAATGTAATTGAAGTGCAACACACTGGATTCGAACCTAGGACTGTGGGGGGCAAAACGTACTACATGCATCGCATTTAACAGACTGAGCTACTGAGTCACAGCACAAATATATTTCCAAGATAGCAAACTTGCTTGCTGACAGATTCAGTGAAAATTTCACCCCTCTGTTCCCCCATCAGTAAATCAGGACATTCCCAGTACCTGGCCCCTTCCCCTTATATCTAGGTATCAGGTCATCACTGTTCTCTCAAAGGCAAAAAATACAGCCTCCATGGGACCCAGTAGCATTCCAGTCTGCATCCTACATGAACTCAGGCAGGAACTTGCAGCACCATTAGGTGCCCTATTCAACCAAAGCCTGAGTACCGGCTTTATCCTCGCTGAGTGGAGGACAGCCACTGTCATCCCTTTACACAAAGGTGGAGTGTCCACTGATCTGGGAAATTATAGGTCCATCAGCCTAACTAGCCTGATCTGCAAGGCCATGGAATGGATTATCATGGACCTCATTAATAAGGACATTGGCATCCTCCAAACACTGGATCCCACACAGTTTGGCTTCATCAAGGGGAAGTAATGTCTGTTAAATTTGGTTGACTTTTTTGAGACAGTCACCAAAGACATGGATGAGGGGAAGACAGTGCACACCACCCACCTTGACCTGGCTGAAACCTTTGACACTATTCCCCACTCAGGCATAATAGATACATTTTCTCAATTAGGCATCAATCCATATGTTACCAGATGGGTAGCTAACTGGCTCAGTGATAGAACCCACCTAATCAAAATAGGAGAAACCACCTCAAGTAGTAGACCCATATCGAATGGCATACACCAGGGTTTGGTATTGGGGCCTGTTATTCAGGATATACTTTTCTGAGATGCAGGCCAAAACCAGTGGGCTATGGCTGACCAAGTTTGCAGATAACTGCAACCTGGGTGTTGTCATCAATTCGCCTCGTGACATGGGCATCCTCCAAGAGGGTTTCACCCAAACAAATGATGGTCCCAAAAACATGGCCTCAAACTAAATACAAAAAAAATGGATCAACACCCCCCCCCTTTGGGGAAAGTGATGTCCCCACAAATTATCACATTAATAACAATGTCCGAAGCACACAATCAGTCATGAGGGATTTGGGCACCCAGATTGATAGCAACCTGACGTTTGACCACCATGTTGCTTCCATTGTACAGAAAGCTTTCTACATGGCCCACCTCATACATAAGGGTATCTCATCCAGGGATAAGGAGGTCATAACATCCCTGTAGTCTTCCCTTATAAGGCCCATTATTGAGTACAGCACCCCATTCAGCATGTAACTCACAAAACACATGCAGCAGCAGCTGGAGAGACCACAGAGGTTCCTCACCAGGAGAATCCAGGGCCTCAAAAATCTACCATACACAGATAGGCTAAAAGCCCTATCCCTCTACTCAGTTTCATACAGAGTCCTCAGAGGTGACCTCTGTCGGGCATACAAGTTGACCTCAGACCCCACTTTGATGAGACTGCTGAATATCCGCAAGTCAAGCTCCACTCAAGTAGCCCACACATATGGCCTCAACCTGGTCTGTGACCTCAATAGGACTCATTGGTGGGACAGATTTGTGTCCCAGAGACTCCCCCATCTGTGGAATAGACTCCATCTCCACATCAAGCAGCGTACCTCTTTACCCCTTTTTAAATGCAACCTGGATAACTGGATAGGAAATAAAACACACATCCCTGGGATTCCACCTGTGTCCCTGCTGGACAGGGGCATCAGGTGATGATTTGTCTATACATGGGATAATCTCTGGGGTAGGTTTATAAGGACTTCATGTCCAATAGCCTAGTAACTTTCTATGATCCTATGATCCTATGATATGTCCATGCATACAGTCTGTGACACAGGAATTGCATTAACGCGTTTTCTGATGGGTATGAGGTGTGACACTCAAATGTCTGTCATGATTCTCTAACTTCAATCTTTAATGACTTGCCAGTACTTTAGTAGACAGATATGTTTTTGTGAAACTGTGGCAAAACTAGGGGGCACAACTGTGGACATTCTGCAACAGTCTGTTAAGTTGACAGCTATACCTGCTATCCCAGGCCTCACATACATCCATTAATATTTATTTGACTGTGTACTAGTGTAGTGTCTGCATCACAGTCCCACATACATTGCCAATTTCCCCATTATATGTACTGGTAGTATATCAGTGGCAATTAGGATATGTTGATGAAAACACCTGTTGTAATTTAGATCTGAGTGGCCTACTGTGCTAAATCACTGTACTGTAGTTGACAGGGGCCCAAGTTTGAGATGCAGCAGGGGTGATTAGTTTGCAGATGTGCCTAGCACTGTCAGAAACAAATAAGATGATTAAGGCATTTTAAGTGGGTTTGGGTGGCACGCAGCTTAGCTCCACTTAAACTCACACTGAAAAGAAAAAAAGGGTGATAGGAAAGTGGTGAAATTGAGGCAAGCAGGGGGAAAACTTACTGAAAGCCAGGTAGGGCTGTGCAGGATAGGTGTAGGAATGGGCCACAGTTCTCCATTTCTTCTACAGCAATGGCTGTGCAGGTTTTACAAGAATTTGGAATTCGGAGCCTCACACCCCAGAGAGAGGGCTGAGGGAAACATAAATGTTTATTGATTAATGTAATAATTAGTTATGTCCAGTGGACATGTGCACAAAATGGAGAGCTATGTATGTGGTGATATTTTTTTTTGTGAGACAGGTCGCTTTTTTTAAGGGGAGACTGGAATGTTGGGGAAGAATTATAGGTACATGTGGGGAGGTAAGTTGGGTAGGAGAGGTTGCATCTGCAAACAGGCAAGACATACAAGACAGCATACAAGGGCAGTGCTTTACAAATGAGGGGGTTAACACCTTGGACAGGGAGGGTGTTGTGGTATCAGAGGTCCACTTGCCCCCAGGTGCCAGCAGTGTGACTGAGATTCCGACCCATGGGCAATCAACATTGCTCCTTCACTGCCCAAAAGGTGGATGTGCTGAAGGCTGGGTGCCAGGGCTGCCAGGCCCCTCCACATTGGTGAGTGTGCCCTCAATCCGGTGCAGGAGTTGTTCATACCCACAATGAACTATCCTGCTCACCATCACCAGTAGCTGATCCTGGGTGACAACCCCTCTCCACCCCTGGTCCTGGGGGGACAGGCCCCATCCTCTGGGGCAGTTCCACCCACAGATGGTGCAGGGTCATCAGAGGGGGCACCAGCAGCTTGGGTCCCATAGATGCTGGGACCCAGTGCCATGGCAGGCAGAGGTAGGGTAGGTGGATTGCAAGGAACCAGCCTACTCAGTCAAGCTGTGGTGATGAGGTATTTCAATGTGTATAGGTTATTAATGAACAAACCATTTAGTTAGTTATAACAGCATGTCAGAACATTGCAAATAACCCAGTAACATAATATTGCATAGTATATGGAACACAACAATAAGTAAGATAACAGTCAGTATAGTAACAGCATGCCAGTAACAGTTACAGCATAAGGCCAACAGCATAGGTAATTCAACAAGATATGTTAGTATGCAACCATTCTAATACATAACAATAATAAAACACAAGGACCAACATAATGTTTAGGGAACAACATATGTTAATAGTAAATCATAACCAGTGTTATACAATAATACATTATGTTAATGATAAAGGATGGAGGGAGAGAGAAATACAGTCCATTAATACCAGTTTAGGCTATATAGTTTCACTTGGGCAAGATTTTATTACTGCTTTTTGCCGCAGTCAGCCCAGTTGTTTGTTTTATGAGGCTATATAGTTTGCAACAGTACTGCAACTGGTTTACAGACCAGGGCACAGCACCACTACATCCCTCCTCTCCTTCCTTGATACTGTTAACCGGGCATGGGATTCTGGTAAAATAATCACTTTTCTTTTCCTCGACCTCTCCAAAGCTTTTGATACCATTTCCCACACTATCCTCCTGTCTAAACTATCTGCCCTACACATTTCCCCACCTACCCTACAATGGTTCAATAGCTATCTCTCCAATAGGCAGCAATCCACCAAATGGCAACATTCTTACTCTCCCTTCCTCAATACTTTCACAGGGGTACCCCAAGGCTCCATACTCGGTCCTGTCTTATTTAGCATCTTTATTAACAACTTTCACACCACTGTCCCACAATGCTCAGTAATCCAGTATGCCAATGACTACAATAATATACACTGCAAATTCCAGCTCTGAACTCCAGCAAATCACCCAGAATGCCTTTACCTCTACTGAATCTTGGATGCTTAACAATCATCTTGCCCTAAATCCAAAAAAAAAAATAAATAAACTAGTAATTTTTACCCCTAAGATAACCTCTCCCCTAGATAAAAAAAATCTTCAGTATACACATCTAAGACAATACCACTATAGGTGTTGTCCCACACAGTAAAGTATTAGGCACTATTATAGATGAAAACCTAAACTTTGACCTACACAAAAACAGTAACATCAAAAAAGACACACCAAAAGCTCAGTATGCTGTACAGGCACCAACACTTTCTTAGCTTCTCTACTAGACAAACCCTTGCAACTAGATTTTTATTACCCTCTCTCCTTTATGGTCACCCTCTCCTCACTAATATCCAAAATTCTACAAAATCTAAACTTGAAATGAGTTACAACAGAATAGCCAAATTTGCCAGCAAGGCCAAATTCTCATCCCACCACTGTAACTCAATGAAACAATTAGGCTGGTTGGAACTTCCCCATCATCTCTCATTCACCCAGCTAACTACAGCACACAGAATAATCTACAGACCTACAGACTGTCCTACTCTCTCAACTCCACTTGCCAAATAACAACCCAGCAGGCAACTAAGATCTGAAAATCATCTACTTCTACAAGTAAAAAAGCCCACCTTACCAGCTGGTCAACTGCTCTACTCCTTCACCATCACCAAAGTATGGAACTCACTTCCTCTTTCTATAAGAAACATGGACAGCACCACCACCATCAAACAAACACTTAAAAATCATCTCAACTCTTCCTGGCTATGTACCTACTCTATAACTTAGCCTCTTCCTTCTCCTTATATTATAACTAAATTCCTATGCTTTTTACTACTAGTGGCTGATGATACTTTCTCCATATTTATTATTATTTTTTCTTTCATCACTTGTTGATACTGGCACAATAATGCTAATAAATTTATTTCCGTTTTTACCATGCTGAATTCATCTGACAACCAACTAAATTCCTGCTTTTATGTATATATTTTGTATATGTTACTGTAATCAAACCAACTAAATTCCTGACTTACGTATATATTCTGTATATATTACTGTAACCATTATGTGTAGCACTGTTTCTACTTCTCTACCAATTAATGTTTATTTTTTTTCTGCATCTATGTTCTTGTCAGAGTTTTTCTCCCCAGGCCTCCACCAAAAATGGGCTCTTTTAGGCACAGTGGACTTTCCCAGTAAACAAATGCAATAAATAAAATAAATAAATAAAAAGTAATATACTATACAGGTCTGCCCTTCCTTTATGTATAACAGTGCCCTATGGCTGCTGTAGCATGTACATACCTCTCAAGCTAGCCACATGGGACAGTATGGGCCAAGCAGTAACACCTGCAGGTACACAACTACAGAGGACTATTACATATCAAGTGGACCTAACTACCACAGTGTACTGTGGACTGATGTAGTGTGACTGTGCTATTGACATTATCATGTTGATGACAGATCTGTAAGAGAGGGATTCGGCAAAAGTGATTACAGTCTGTGACAGCATGACACTTGAGAGACATGTATCATGTACAGTACAGAGAGTATGCAACTATCATGCCATCCTTGGCAGGTATTGAGGTTAGACCATCAGCAAACATTCACAGACACACCAGGTATGCAGCCATTCCAAGATTATACATTTTATTTAATGTATTAACATTTATTAGTGTTGTAATTATTGCCCTTAGTTTATGACATCTTATAACATTCCTGTTCATTGCTATTAACACTCTGTTACATCTGAACACACAAATTATTGACCCATGATAAGGTCTACTGCACCCATTTACCTGTCATTCCTGAGGGGAGAACATCTGTTAACAATACATAACTAATTCAGTAATATTTACTAGTACCTATCACTGGATTCAAACCCTGGTCTATGTGTGACAAAATGTACATCACACACTGCATTTAACAAATGGAACTACTGAGGCACTGCACCACTGCTGACTGTTGACTGACTAATATTTGACTAGAGCTCACCTGGAAACAACATATGACTTGGTATTAGTAGTATAGTTTTATACAAGACTGCAGTGACACTTGAACACACATGCATTCATGCATGACAGAGATACTAGGTAAACTGTACATTAATACATAGAATGCAGGTGTACACAATAAAGTCTTAATGGGTGGAAATATTTGTGACATGTACACACCATATCAGAGTATTGGGTTGGCTACCTGACCCATATACAGTTGCAGATAGCGTATTTGCAGTCTACAGCTATTACAGTTTCATACTTGCCTGCAGCACCGTACCTCGGAGCAGGAATGCATATAGCTGAAATGCAATGGTTAACACATGACAATCCTGATATACAAGCAATCTACCTTGGGTGTTCCTGGTATTGCTTCTGATGTTAGTGCAGAACATATATCAATATGCATATATGTTGTACAGCTCTAAATCGACAGTTAGGCATAACACTCTTCCTTAGCTAACCTTGAGTCACTTAGTGGTATTGTTTGTGTTTGTATTTCAGAGCAGATGTTATTATCGATTTCATGAACAGCCCTACTTACAAAACATATTGCACAACACAGCGTTATTAGGGGTGCCTTCATGCAGTTATTGGCATATTTTCAAGTCTTTATTGCACAACATTTTATATAATGCAGGTGCTGCAATACAGCTGTAATTCCACAATTATTGCAGTAGAAACATTATTTCATTAACATTATCAGGTTTCATGCTTTAATCTTTATTTCAGTATACTTGGCAGTACTCAGTTATTGCAGAACAGGCCTATGTCCACATTCGCAATACACACATTTGTACTGTATGTACCTACTGGCAGTGAATGAATTACTCTACCTTGTGCATTTGACTACAGATTTTAAATTAATCTGTACTTACCACACTCATGATGCAACCTGGCCAGGTTCCCTGCATAGGCCTCTAGGTTGCAAGCTCTCTCCTCTGCAGCTGTAGGGAGATAATATGTGTACCTGCCTATCACACATTCAGATTAGATATTAGTAAAACAATGCTAACTACTTACAAACATGTGGGGCATTCCCATCTCGAGCATCCTGGACCCAGGTGTCCAGAAGTTCCCTCTTCTACCACTTCAGATCATCATAATGTTGATGGACCTGCTCACCAGTGCAGGGGATGCCAGTTGCACTGGTGAGATCTCATGCCAGTCAGTCCCAGGCCTCCAACTTGTACGCCGATCCCTGGAACTGGCCCAGCAGCAGCCGGTGTACATGGTCTTTTGAGAGGAGTTTAACTATGACCCTGGACTCCAGAATGACCCACTGCTGTGCCCAGAAGCAGGAATCCTCTCCTACACCTGCCATAGTTCCTGCACAGTTCAAACTCCAACAAAATATTCTGTATTCCTGCCAATTGCTCTTAATATAGCCTGTTTTCTCACCCTTATGCACCATTGAGCCATTTTTAAAACTGCAGTGAGGTGCTTAGCACTGCAAAAATAAGCTTAGCTGAGCTGAACATTGCTTAAACAGGCAATGCTCAGCAATGCTTAGCAGTGTGCAAACCAGCTTAGCTGAGAATTGCTTAAACTGCCACCAATTAGCAATGCTTAGTGGTGCACAGACCAGTTTAGCTGAGGTGAGCATTTCTTAAACTGCCACTAATTAGCAATGGTTAGCAGTGCACAAACCAGCTAAGCACAGCCAAGCAGTGGTGAAAAAGACATTGTTTTAGCAGTGCTTATCTTGGCTTAGCAAAGCTTAGCTGAGCTTAGCTGAGTGCAGCACATTATGATTTAAAAATAATTGGCATAATTTACATTTAGAAAATAATCACTTAATTTCCATTTCTTGTATTCAAACTCCACACCTACTGCACATAAGGCCGTGACTTGATCCACTTGGCTATGTGGATATGGTGAATGCTGCTATACTTTTACATATACCTCTCAGCCAAGTTTAAGCACCACTATGTGCCGCACAGCTCCATGCAAACCCATTCAGCTATGCTTAAACTTGGCCTTTGGATTTATAATTAAATGTATCCTGTTTTTATTTTAAGATGTCTGGCACATGTTCATTGCTGTGCAGCTTGCCACACAAACATTAAAAAGCAAAATAAAATAAAAAACAAAAATATTTAAATACATATCCATATATTGCTTTATTGCACTTTGAAAGGGCATCGGGTGTGTTACTCATCCCCAGACAAAGTAACACACTCCCTACATTGATTCAGTAACTGTGTTACACTGCTCTCCCTTAGTAATACACCTACATTAATATGCATGGAGTGATCCCATGGGGGAACCTTGTGCATGACCCTGGTACCTTCTGTGTAGGCTGTACACTCTACCAATATGGATTTTATTAAATCTGGGAGCCTGTCTGCACATTTGCATTTGATGAAGACTGTGCCTGAAACTGTGCACATTGTGCAAGAACATATGCACTGGCTTGAGGAGCAGCAGAGGGAGAGATGTATGTTTGTGTTATCACTGTCCACCTTTATTTTTTCCATAAATACTTCTAACATAGTTAAAACTACAGGTTTAAAAATGTATTCCTTGGACCTTCAGGCATGCTAATGTTTATGGCAGACTACACATAATGCATCTGCAAGGTAGATTGAATAGTCATTTATTTGTTATGAATAACAGTAATGTCTACTGAAAACAATGTGCACAGAAAGGAAATAGTTGTACACAGAAATATGTAAGATGGGAGGGTAAATGTTCAAAATCTAGCAAGATAATTGATGTGAACATGCTTATGTCACAAAGACAATGTTGTATGTCATACTAATAAATTGTGGTTAGACTTCCTGAGCAAATATAGGTAAATAAAAACAAACATGATATTAAAGGATGTGACAGCTACACAAATTAACATTGTAATAGAAGAGAATGTCATGCTGATTTGAGATGACAGGTTGCTAGGACAGTATATACATTATGGGTTATTTGCACAGTGTGTATTCTGACTATATAATATGCTGGAAAATAGTAATGGCTCAGAAGCGACAATCTCCTTTTGCAAGGATCAAACCCATGCCATCATTGGTAACACTAACCTGGGTATTAATATATATATATATATATATATATATATATATATATATATATATATATATATATATATATATACATACATGAGAATGATCACCCTTAAAGGGAATTATATACTTCAATATTCTAATGGTTATGCATCCCATATGTAGGTGTGTGGTGTTACAAATGTGGCAGCAGAATGTGACATATATAATACCCTTGCATAAGGCATCCTTACCTGACACAGTTATTGTGCTGACAGATAAGAACAAATGAAACCCCCCACACTGTGATGCAATGTATTCCCCAGAGCTGTGTATTGGCATCTGCCACAGAAGGTAGAAATGGGTATTGTAGCAAACAAATGAAATTAATGTGTGAATTAAGAAAGGATCCCTCAGAATGAATGTCATATCTGCATGTCAGACAAATGGCAATTAAATGAGTATGCTCATGTGCACACAAATGTGATCATTTCTAGATCAATGTTCCATGGTCAAGTATGGCTTCTCTGTATGTCTCTATACATACCACCCAAGAACTTGAGCAAAAACATGTACACCGCAGTAATCCATACATGTGTCAAGGTAGCACTCTCAGCATTAGATTGGCCAAACAAATGTGCAATTTCAGGAAATCCAAAGCTACGTTCACATGTGGTTGTGTAACATATCAAGGGATACCACTGATGTGATTATATAATGGTTGTTTGGTGAAGTCAGTTTGTTCACACAAAATAAATCCCTGCACTAGAAGTGAACATCAAGCTGTACAACTCCTCCAAATAACAAGGCAGCTATTGCTCACATCTGATACAGCTGAACTCCAACTATGTCAAGTCATTCAATCAGCTGTACTTTATTTGGCCATAACTTTTATCTCCTAAAAATTGATGGGGGAGGCCTCTGCCAATCTATATGTACAAACGTATAATTGGGGAAGGCTGTCTTTCCTGTAAAATAGTTAAGGACACAAATGCTTACAGTTACTCAATGCTGGTTTGGAACTCTTGCCTAAGCACTAAGAAAATCACCACCATAGCGGGATCAATTAATGTGCCATGGTATAAATGTATCACCAGTTGTCATATGTGTAGTTATGTGAAAGCATTACATCATGTGCATGAGTCAAGTAATATATGTCCCTGTAATTACTCAGAAATAATCTTGCTGTATGTCAGACCCCTGCTGATTTCACTGTGATGGTACAACAACAATTATGTCTAATGTCAACAACATACATTAGATTGTTTCATGTTCTCAGTCTTGAGGAAGTGTTTCACTACAACTGCAATGGAATGATAATCTATTCAAATGACATCATCAGTCTTCAATACAGCCTTTCCAAAGGAAATGCAAAATGAACTGTTATAACAGGAAAAAACATTTACACCTGATCATAGGACATGTGGATGACAATACTGTTAAAAATATGTGCAGTGACTATAAGCAGTGACTATATGGCTAACACATGAAACACAAGAGCAACTATGGATTCATTTGATGACTGACGGCATACTTCAAGGGATGACATCACCACTGTTTATTACCTTCATTATTTCTGCTAAAAGTGGTTGCACAGCACAAGCACACTGTAGAGATAGACGTCACATAAGTATTTGCAGCCTGTTTTGCACAGTAATAGGAAGAATCACACAACCACAGATGACAGTCATTCTTGTATTCAACCTCCTTACCTATGTACTGAAACAACATGCACACAACGGCATTATATGCACATTCCAGAGAAGAATTCTGGCTGCATGTGAGCCATACCGCACCTTTGAAAGGATGACATCAGCTGTGTCATGCAAAGGAGATGTGTATGCAAAAATGACTTCTACAGCTATCTGGAATTCTAAATGTTGTCAGTACTAAGAAGTGTAACACACTCCAGCATCCATTTACATTTATATTTACATTTACACAAACATAATCAGGACAGCCTCACTGCTGTATTCAAACTCCCTACAGTCTACAAACAAGTGCATTATAAGCACACACCACAGGAGAGGTCTGACTTTAATGCTGTGAGAGTGCATTACTGAAATGATGACTTCATCAGTGTTTTGCGGATAGTATGTGTTTGTGGACAGAGTGAAAAATTATCTGGGATTGATCTGACCATGTAACCATTTCTCATGAGTGGGAGTCAATTCAGCATATTTGCTGAATTAATCCTCCAGTAATGCAACAGACCTGCCTTCCCACATAGAAGCTGATTGCAGTGAGATTAGAACCCTCTATCTATACAACCTAGAGAATGCAGTACTTAATGAAAGTGCCACTGCAGAAGCCTAACTTTGTTAGTGTCAGAGAATTATAGAGAATGACATCAGCATTGTGTCGCTGAGAAGATGATGTTGGGAAGAGGGTGTGACATTGATGAGGATATACTCTGCAGTGTAAAATTTATGCCAAGCTACTATTTTGTTAAGGCTAGTAGTAATTAAGGTCATATTTACACAACTCCATACACACAAGTTGACTGCTGTTAGATTAGAACTATATACCTATCTAACTATGCAAACTAGAGGACACAGTACTTAATGCAAATGCCACCACAGATGTCTGAATTTCACAGTGTGAGAGTGCCCTTTATACCGGATGACATTAGTGTGGTTTTGCAGTGAATATTATGTTGTGAGAAGGGTCTGAAATTGATGTCGACTTGCCCTACAGTTTAAAATTAACTGCAGGCTGCTACTGCTTACAGCAGTAGTTAAGGTCATCTGCACAACTCCATAAACATACACAAGTTGACTGCTGTGAGATTAGAACCCCCTACCTACTTACCTAAGTATAGGACCTAGAGGCCATAGTACGTATTGCAAGCACCATTGCAGAAATCTGGCTTCATAGTCTGACAGTGCATTGTAGCTATGATTAGCTTCTCATTCTGTGTCAGAGAAGATATTGTGCTGTTGAAGGTTTTGTGCAAATACATATTTGTTGATATGACAGAGTAAGGTCAATATTATGCTTAATAATACGTCCATGCTACTGATTTATGTCAGCTATATTGTCATCAATGTATACTGCAGAACTGAGACTGACATGTACTGTGTACATAACTGTCTTGTGTATATGAGACACACACACTTGTGAATCACAGGATGGACAACAAATCATTCATGGATCATCATGTTATGGTGATGGCATGTAAACAAAAGCAAATGGTACTAATATTAGCTATGGTATGTTGTCATGCATGGGCAAAGTGGCCTATCAATACCAAGCAATACTCAATGTTCCAGTGCAGGAGGGATAAAACAGGATGATACATGCATGTCAAAGCTGTATGTGGTTCTCTATCATTTGTAAGTGTTAGTGCTACACTGTAGAGCTAACTGTCCAGAATTCCAATCCTGCATTTAACAGCTAGTATGCAAACATGCACAGCCATGGCAACTACATTTGCACAAAGAGGCATTTGTAAATAAGGTAGAATGTATTTTATCAAACAGGAATGAATGTGTGAGACAAAGGAGTGAGATTTGCGATATGTGATGCTGAACATATTCACACTTTTTCAGACGGTCAGTGCTGACAGCCTCAATGGCTTGGCTTGTTATCCTTGATGTTTTGGAAGTTAAATAGGATGACCTGGAACATAACTTTCTGTGACCAATCTGGGAATAAAACCTAAAATCAATAATACAAAATTTCAGTCAAGATGATTATTTGTCAGTGCTACAGGAGAACTCCCTTTCAACTCTCTTTATTACAAACTGCATTCAGTATTTATGGAGCTATACTTCAGATAGACCAGTATATGTTTGACTTTAAGAAGTCCTGTGAAAAACATTCCCATGAAAGAGGCATTATTACTGTATGTATATGTCAGATAGATAGACTTTCATGAGCTGACTAATACAAGTTGGGGTATGATACATACATACATATATACCTCACTACACATACTGTCCTAAACTCAGAGTTGGGCTATGTGAGGAGAGAAACTGATTTTAACTTCAGTATTCTGCACATTATAGATATGCAAGTGCATTTTAATTCATTATTATTATAATTATCCTGTTTAAACAATTACACACATTCAACTGTGTTTTATAATGTAAATCTTTCTTGAGATATGCTGCTTAAAAAATTGTATCTATCAAAGTATTAATGAGACATTCATTGCAATAAACATAATCATGTTAGTCATTTGTATGTAATTTTACCTTCCTAATCAAAGTGTTGTTAGAAATTGCATTATGACACCTTATTTTAAAAAAGTGTTATCTGTATTTCAACCATAGATCACTTGTGTAATATTTCTAAAGTCACGGCACTTGCATGTTGAGTCACAGAGAAAGCTAGATTAAGAAATGGATTTTCTCCACTAAGTACTATCCAGAGTGCTAATGGCTGCACATCACCGCTAAGCCAGTTTGCACTGTAGAAGGAATCCCAAATAACATTTTTCACTTTTTTCCTTTAAAATAATTGCACAATGCTCAGCAGCGAGCAAGTGCACAAGGCAAGAAACAGTAATAAAAAGCATGCCTCCTGCATATCCACAAAACAAACAGTACCAGAATTACCCATTCTAAAGACTTAAACCTTACCTGTGATATAAATAGGGCCTGCTGGAGAAATAGGTATGTATCCCAGAGACAACCCCGTCTTTGGAACAGGGTCCCCATCTATGTGAAGCAGAGTTCCTCCCTAACCCATTTCAAGTGCATCTTAGACAATTGGATGGGAAACCAGAAATTCATCCCTGGTTTGGCACCTGTGTCTCTAATGCAAACAGGTAACCTATAAATGGGTCATCTTCCAGGTGCATGTTTACACTTATCAAGGGTATCAGAACTTGTCAGAGATTTGGGATGCATGGCTAGGCTTAAAAAGGCCCTTTTGGTCGTTAGCCTAGTAAACACCTATGAACTTATGAACCTATATAAAGTTATGATGACAGTAATTCCTACATCTGGAGTAATAATTTCCAAAGTTCTTTCACTTTGTGTGGATTTAAATACAAGAACAGCTGTGTTAAGAGGCCAAAGTCACTGCTTTTACAGCTTCTGCCACAGAAACAGACACACATCAAGTGCACATCATTCACTCATTAGTAGTACCGCACAGTGGTGATGAAACTGCACTAATAAAGATTACAGTAATGAAATTATTCAGTTTCCTTCAACTGTGTGCACTGTTTGCACTTTGCTCAGCAGTATTCACATTACACAGGCAAAAGAACAAATGTAGCAATGTATATTCCACACATGAACATATTTAACAATCCATGGGATTCAGCAAACTTCTGTGCATGAATAGCTTATTCCTGTATAGAAGAGACTGTTCCCATGCAGCACGGCAGCGCACCATGCATATGTATGAAAGCGTGCTGCCATGCTCTAAAATGGACATGGTTCTGTGTGCAAGTGCAGACAGTGTGTCTGAGAGCAGTGCTCTCACAATACACACACCCCCTCCACTCCATAATTGCCGTATGACAATGTAATGGCAGTGAGAGTGTCTGCGGAATACTTCTCAACTTCTTAGGGTAAGAAATCTGGAGAAAGCAAATAAAAGTCTAGCTCACACAGACTTAGTTGATAGAGTAACAAGTTATGTATTAGCATGAATGTGCTGAAAGGTAAGAAGTCTAAAATGCAAATGTCTGTCAGCATTTTCTAATTACAATCTTTATGATTTGCCACTAATCCACCTGAAAGCCACAATTCTATGAAAAATGGACCAAAAATATAAGGCAAATATCTGGGCAGTGATTGACAATCTGTACAGTTGAGAGGTATGACAAATACTGTTACCGTCCGTGGAGCACACCTCAAATGCAAAGCCTGCCATGTCATCACCATTGTAAAAGCACAGCCTCCCACAGATAATGTTGCAGAAATCAATGTGCATACCCCTACAGTATAAAAATAAAACACAACGGTTTAATTTTTTTTCCTGTCCCCAATAAAGTTTAAGTGTAGCTGAGTGGGTGTGCGCATTGCGCAGCTCTGCTCAGCCTAGCTTACACATCATAAGGAGCTAAGGAGCTAAATAGGTATATACTCCAAAACATAGAAATGTGGAAATGGTGAAGTGGTTAGACTGTTCACCTTGCAAGTAGTCATTTCCAGTTCGATCCCCAGTAAAGCCAATTAGTGCTTTACATGTGAAAGCAGTACATAATTTATTTTTTTAATAATTAGATAATAAATAACACATATATGTTAATCAGAGTAGTGTAGTAGGTCCAGATGTGATATGTTAGTGTAATAAAGTTGTGAAACCACCACATAAACACAAGTGTTCCATACAGTATAGTCACACAAGAATAAATGTAATGAAAGCTCATTAGGGATGTCAGGGAAGGTAAAGAAATTTATAATATGTTAGGAATGATGAGTTAATCCCATACAGGTGATAATCCATAAAATAAAACATAAGCAATGCTAAGCATTGCACAGCTATGCTGGCCATGTGCACGCATTGTGCAAATATGAATGCTAAGCAATGAGTAGCCCAGCTAAGTGTATTTGCCCATTGGTAAGCAGTGCTGAACCTGCCCCTTTAAGCACTGCCAAGCTATCTAAGCATGTTTCCCCGTAGCTTAGCTTAGCTCAGCATATTCAAAATCGTCCAATCATGGCAAAGGGTGGAAAATTTGCTGTATTTAAACCTTGCAGGCGGGAATACATCTCATAATTGGTTGTAGCTCCACACTGTAGGCAGTATGGCAGGTGTTGGAGAGGGCATGCACTTTTCGGTGCAGCGCTGTGGCATAAAGGAGCCCAAGATCATGGTAGGACTCCTTGTTAAAAACCATGAAGTGAGACTGCTGCAGGACCAGTACCAGGGCTCCCAATATAACGTTGACGCCTGGGAAAGTCTTGCCCGTGACCAAAAGCTGTCTAAATGAGGCTGAAGGAGCCCAAACTATAGACCTCTTTCAATTACTGCCCTTATCCATTCCTCCCCAGCAAAACCATTCTGCTTTGCAACAAAAAATAAGGCCTGCAAAGTCACAAACTCAGGGCCCTGTAAACTATGATCAAAGCAATGCACCATTACAGCATCTGAGCCCTATAAAACAGTGATGACATTCCAAACATATCAGTTAGTACAGTCATTCAACAGTAGGGAAAGGAGTCTGTATAATCAGTCAGTTACTCTATATATACATGTATATATGTATGGAGAAGCATATATGTGGACAAAGAGAGAGAGATACATCCACATTTATATCCACATATATGCATGCATACATAGATATAGAAAGGTGAATAAATACATACATATATACATAAATATATGTATATGTATACATAAATATATAGGAATATATAACAGCTACAAACACATGCAATCAGATGATCATACTGCTGCAGACTAGAAGTGTGAATCAGAAAATGCACTCACTGGAAGTATTCCTTAAAATGGGGAACAATGACATCTGTGCTGTAACAGATACCTGGTTAAAGGCAGCAGGAAGCACCCCTGCACTACCAGCCTATAACTCATTCCACAACCTTTGGCTGCAGAACTTGTACTGAAGCTCCAAAGGTGATGGTATTTTCATATTCATTAAGGATGCACACATGTCCAGAGTTTTAGACCAACATTATGCATTACAGATCCTGTAGGCATGGTTAACATTGGGTAAGACAGTGGTTCAGGTTGCAGCCTGGTATAGATCCCCAAACATGTCCCAAGACTCAAACTCTATGTCCCTAAACAACCTGGATAATATTAGTGCCCAACCTAAAACTCTCATACTGGTTGACTTCAACTACCCCACCATTAACTGGAAAAGCTACTCATGTACCGATGCACATGCCCATCACATCAACCTGGTCCTTCCTAACATGGGCGACTGTTGCTCTACACCAATATTCAACTCTTCCCTTGTTATAGCTGAACACAAATTAATCACCTTTGGAAATCCACAGCCCCCCACCCCCACCACCACCCCCCTGCACAGGTAACAACCATGAAACGCCTTTCCAAAGCTAACTATGGCCTCCTAAAAACAGAGGTGGCTAACCTCATGACAGCCATGCAAATGGAAACAGCTGAATCAAACAACAATGCACTATGAATACGTACACAAATGCATGGATACCACCATACCCAATACGACCAGAACCCTCACCTCCAAAAAGCAAGCTGATCTGGTGGTCCCCTGCCATAAAGAAACTGTACAACAGAAGGAGGGAACCGATATGGAATAAAGTGAACCCCAAGACTGTAAATAAACCCTTATCAGCCTCAATTAAAAGTTGAGATCCCTCATCAAATACCACAAAGTTATTTGTGAGGACAGAATTGGAGTACATAGTAAAGACAACCACATTCATGAGCATATTAATGTTCTATCTAACCTATCATGTCAAGTTAGGCTATATAAAAGCTGCTTATGATTGGCTCTATTGTAAAACACTGAGGAAGGCCAGGTTTAAACCCGGGCCGAAACCGGTATGTTATGAGTCTTTATGTGGCTTTGGTAGTTTATTAAACTACTTTTTTTCCAATGGTCTCACCAGTTGCTGGCTTTTTTCTTTTTTGCTAATGTATTCCATTTAGCCGTGCAGCTCCTTACGTGCAGGAGATTTGATTGCAGATTTACGTTGGTTCACTTCCTGCTGGGGGAATCATGGTGGACTGTGTCGGCGTGTTCGTCGAAGTGTGTTGGATTTATTCAAGTATTTAATTACTGCTCATCTTGGATTTCTATTTGGATGACCTTTATGATACGCTGTGCTACAAACTAATTTTTGCACCAAGTTGTTTTCAAGATTCAATGATCCAGGTACTATAACTTTTTTTGCCAACTGCGTCAAAAATATATCGAGGCTCTTACTAATAGTAGAAGGGCTTATATATGTTATACCGTGCTATACTAGTATTGTGTATTGGGACTGCTATCTTTTATGTAGTGGAATTTTGCGACTAGTGTTACTCACTAACTTCCTTTGACACCATCATCAAAAGTAAACCTAGCTGGTTATGTGCCTCAAAGATTCAATTATTGGGTCACTCTACTACTAGTTTCAGCTACATAGAGGATGATGCTAACCAGAAAAGGGGCTGTACATCTTATGTGGTAAGACGTCGCTTTTTCTACATTGAACTCTACCATTTTTGATGCGGAACCTATCATAACGACTAGGAAACCGTAATATTTTTTCCAGACAATCTTCCGTGGACACATTTTCCATTTGGATTATTATATTTTTTTGATTGGTGGTGAATTACGACCAGCATCACTCAAGTTCTTTGATGGACATTATTGGAATATATTTTGATATGTATGGGGGCACTGATGTAATGTATAATCATTGTTATTAAGGGTTGTTTTTCTATATATATGCTAAGTGTTGTGCTTGATGCGAATTACCTCAGGGCCTGTATATGCAATTTGGTGAGTCGTCATCGTCATCATCCTGCTTCCAATTTCACCATCTTTGTTGAGAAGTTTACCGTGTGGTTGCATCAACAATCTTGATTGGGATTGTTTCTTTTTCTACACAATCGTGCATGGGTACTAAGATGTTTGGTGCTCACTCATGACAATATTATTTCATCTAATATGTGCGAATCCATCTAATATTCTATTTAGAACAAATTCTGGTGGACTGCGTTCCATTTTTTATAAACAACAGCGACTATTGTCTAAAGCCTTCATTAAGGAACCATGATTAACACTGGCCCTATGAACAATTCACTACATGGATATGGACACAAACAAATGCATTTATATTAGGGCATGATAATTATATATATTTGAAAATTATTCTATAATTGTGGCTACCAACAATAGAGCTTTAATACTGTGCTTTGTACCTGTTTGACAAACATAAGAAAGCTTGGTTAGAAAGTATATGGAACATTTCTTTTGTTCTATTTTTTCATTGATGTGTACTTGGTTCAGTTTATATTAGGGCTCGTATTTAATCATTATCATTTGTTCCCTAAATGGTATATCATCTTTTTTAGATGTTAAGTGGAACAATGTTTTACGGTTTCCCAAGAATATATTTTTTGTGAATGGTTGTTAGTATGATGGGTTTTTGTGATTATGTTCATTGTATTATATAAATGTCCAATTCAAAATAGTAATTTCAATGTTGGATGTTCTATAACATCTAGTGAACACCATCTCATCATTAGTATAGTATATGGTCTACAGAACTATTCTATTTATGTACTCTATGAACATATATGAGTAAGGTCTGCAAATATATAGTTTCATTTTTTTGCCTAATGTTATTGGGCACCCCTTCCACATTATTGGTTATAATCTCTTTAGTGTTAATATCATTATAATTGTATATGCTCATACAAATATTTTGAGCATAATTGTATTCCATGCTTATTATTAGCTTGTTTGCTTTAATATTGTGGTTTTGTGCCTTAAATGATTGTAATAATATAACAAAAACTTTTTTCTGTAACCCACCTTGGACCATTCCATGCTTTATAAATATGATAAATATGTTTCGATTACATATGTGTTAACAGGTATACTATCACCCTGTTAAAAATTATTTCTTAAACAAATCAATATTGGGTTTGCTAGATTGCCCTAATTGGTACACTGTACTGTACAAGGTTTCTTCTCATTCAAGTGGACTGTTTGTCTCTATATTATACATATATATATATTTTAGAGGACCCTTAGGATAATTAATGTGATATATTTATCATTCTAATACTAAATATATATATATTTTCAACTGTGCATTAATAGGTTTATATCACCAGTTGTTTATTCTGGTGCACGTTTCCGAAATAAATGTAATAGTCATATACAAAATTGGGGTTTATTGAACTATATAGTGTGTATAGTTTGGCTTTATTTATTTTTTACCTCTGAGACCACTAAGAATAAAAAACATTTTATATTTTCATTTTTAGTATAATTTGGATGCCAAACAATGGTTTGGGAATAATATTCTATATACCATTATTGTCCTGTATATGACGTGGCTATAAGGTGTATCATTTAGGCACTGATAGTATATTGCCATTATTGTCTGACTATTTTCAGAATTGAGTACAGGACGTGGTTATACTGATAATAATTTGGATAATACAAAACCAACGATGGATTTAAATAAAATACTTTTGAACTTGTCAGCAGATAAGGATGATCTTGCACCTTTTGGTATTGGTGATGAATCAATGGCCTCTGGGAATATTATGTCCATGAAGCCTGAACAAAAATGTGAAAAAAATTTTGCTGAACTCAATAAAAACATGAAAACACTTAGATCTTGTGTTTGGCATCACAAATTACTTTAAGCCTATTTGGCTAAGGGCATTTGCCCAAGGGGTCTCAGGGTTAAAATTCAGCCGTTAGTGGCAGACCCTGATGAAAGTTTAACTTCAGAATGGTCTGCAATCCAACAAGAGTGTTCAACCAAATTTGTAAATTCTTTATCTGACTATTATGCTAGGACTATTGACAAGGAAACCAGTTTAGTTCTTAAGTCCATTGAAGAATGTAACAACTTTCAAAATGAAAGTTATTTTCCTGCCCTACTTTCGAAACTTAGTACTGATTTACTAAGTTTTGATACTATTTTGAAAGAAAGAAAAATTAAAAAATTCACTCGTGATCTTTCGGATTATGAGAAGGGGCAACCTTTCAAAAATGTTAGACATGTTAGATTCCAAGATGGGCAGAATAAAAACAAACACTCATTTAATTATAAAAGGAAACGTCCACGTTCTATACTGAAAGGACGTGCTAGTAATATGGAATCTACGGATTATGACACTTCATCAGGGACAGACACGGAGACACAGTCCACTTTGGATTCCCCCACTCCCAAACGAAAAAACTGTACATCCCCTTTAGGGAACATAGAGAGAGGAGGGGTGGTAGGAAGCACAGGAAAAGTTACAAGTCTACAAAATTTGATGCAAATACTGACGAACAAGTAAATAATGTATACAATATTTCAAGTACTGAACTTACAGTTGAACAAACATCATTACTTAATAAAGGATTATCTTTTATTCCGCGTTTCTTTGTGCCTGAGGATAATTTCACACAAGACTTATTTTCATTTTGTAGACTGATTAATCTCAAATTGTTTTTTCAGGATAAAGAAGATGCTGCACAATCACAAACTGATTCTTTCAAATATCATACTTCATCATTTATACCCCCCATGCATCCTACTGTTAATCTATTTTTGCACAGTGTTCTTAATGAGTTACACTTTCAATATAATCATTGTTCACCAATCTCCAATAATATGACTGATGTGGATATATCTTGTTTAGAAGAATTAGTACGCAACAAAGATTTGGTCATTATCAATGCAGATAAGGGAGGGGCTGTGGTAGTATTAGATTGGAGCTATTATGATATTGAAGCACATAAACAATTGGATGATGCTAGGTATTATACAAAAATGCCACTTGATCCCACCCCAGTGTTTAAAAAAGAAATAGATGAATTCTTACACTCTGCTCTTGATAATGGCATTATATCTAAAAAAACATTTAACCATTTAACAATCTCTGATCCCAGTAGACAGTATATCTATTTTCTGCCAAAAATACATAAAGATCTCTTACATCCACCCGGTAGGCCGATTGTGTCGGGCATGGGATCATTAACTGAGCCCCTTTCTGAATTTCTGACTATGCATCTGAAACCTTTGTTAACATTTGTTAGATCACGTATACAGGACACTACTCAATTTTTGAGTATTGTGAATGATATGCAGTTAGATTCTGATTGGTGGCTCTGTACTTTGGACGTGTGCTCATTATATACCAATATCCCACATTGGGCGGGATTGGATGCTATTGAATTTTGGTTGTATCAATCCAATATGTATCCACCAGGATTCAACACTTTTTTATTAAATGTAACTGAGCATGTGTTGACCAAAAATGTTT
This sequence comes from Protopterus annectens, assembly GCF_019279795.1. Taxonomy (NCBI): domain Eukaryota; kingdom Metazoa; phylum Chordata; order Ceratodontiformes; family Protopteridae; genus Protopterus; species Protopterus annectens. The sequence goes on from NC_056735.1 coordinate 1,298,388,904, forward strand.
TTTTCTACAATCAGGAATGTTTCTTACAAACCAAGGGCACAGCAATGGGGGCATCCTTTGCCCCCATATATGCTGATCTATTTATGGCCTATATAGAACAGATTATGATTTATGATGACACTCATAATCTTTTTCTACCTGATATTGATATTTGGCGCAGATATTTGGATGACTGCTGGATGGTGTGGAGATCGGATGTTTCATACCTTCAAGAATTCATGGAATACTTGAATGATAATAAATGGGGAATACAATTTACCATTACCTATGATCAAAAATCAATAACTTTTTTGGATGTTTTGGTAACTAGGAATTTGGATAACACTCTAAAAACTGAAATCTACAGAAAATTTCCCCAATATAACACCATTCTCCACGCCTCCAGCTTTCATCCAAAACACATCGCCAAAAACATTCCTAAATCGCAATTTATTAGAATTAGACGAAATTGTTCTGATAATATCAGTTTTGGTCATCATGCTCAAGATTTGTACAATAGATTTATTGATAGGGGCTATAGCTCAGGGTATGTTACAATGGCTCGTCATTATGCTTCAGGTCTACACAGATCAAATCTATTGACGTACAAGAAGAAATCCACAAAAACAAACACATTGCGTTTTACAACAACATATGGTAGAAATACCAATAACTTTATCAATATTATTCAGGACAATTGGAACATATTGGAAGCAGATACTAGGATTAGAACAATTATTCCAAATAAATGTTTATTCTCTTTTCGTAAAGGAAAGAATCTGGCGGGTTACTTCAATCATTACAAACATCATTTTGAATCTACTTTACCGAATGTATATCAAACAACGATTTTGGGGGACAAACTTATTGGCTGTTTCCCTTGTGGCCACTGTGTGAATTGTAAATCTATTATGAAAACAAAAGAATTCACCAGTAGGAATAGTAATAAAGTGTTTGATATTCATTTTTTGCAAATTGCAATACTGATTGGGCAATATACATGGCTTGTTGTACATGTCACTCGTTTTATGTAGGGCAAACTTCTCGACCTGTTAAACTACGGGTGTCAGAACATCTTAGTGACATTAGATGTAAAAAGACATCTAATGCACTATATAAACACACCCTCATACACAACACGACACAATTTCATTTTACAATTATTGATAAAATTATTGGTGATAGAACAAATAAAGGGGGTTGGCACAAAAAATTGGACTTAAAAGAAAAGAAATGGATCACCAAACTTGGTGCATTATTTAGTCCAGGTCTTAATGAATGTTTATAAACATAACATGTAAGCACAGTATGTCATTTTTTGAGATATAATATTGTTTATTGAACATATAATATAGGTTGTCCTATAAAATTGTCAGATGTACAATATTAATGAATATTCATGAGCATATTAATGTTCTATCTAACCTATCATGTCAAGTTAGGCTATATAAAAGCTGCTTATGATTGGCTCTATTGTAAAACACTGAGGAAGGCCAGGTTTAAACCCGGGCCGAAACCGGTATGTTATGAGTCTTTATGTGGCTTTGGTAGTTTATTAAACTACTTTTTTTCCAACGGTCTCACCAGTTGCTGGCTTTTTTCTTTTTTGCTAACCTCATGACAGCCATGCAAATGGAAACAGCTGAATCAAACAACAATGCACTATGAATATGTACACAAATGCATGGATACCACCATACCCAATATGACCAGAACCCTCACCTCCAAAAAGCAAGCTGATCTGGTGGTCCCCTGCCATAAAGAAACTGTACAACAGAAGGAGGGAACCGATATGGAATAAAGTGAACCCCAAGACTGTAAATAAACCCTTATCAGCCTCAATTAAAAGTTGAGATCCCTCATCAAATACCACAAAGTTATTTGTGAGGACAGAATTGGAGTACATAGTAAAGACAACCACAAGGCCTCGTATAGTTATGTAAAGAATCTCCATGACAATACCAAGATTTCTTCTGAGTTACTAGACAATGGTATCTCCCAGACTGAGCCAATAAATAATGCCAATATACTGGCTGACATCTTCAGTGCAAATTTTACCACCCCAAAAGGACCAATCACAATACAAGTACACTGCCAAGCACCCAGTATTACTGCAGCACAAGTTAAAACAATGCTGTTCAAGGCCAGGAATACAGCTTCTATGGGACCTGACAATATCCCTGGCTGTGTTCTACATGAACTACAGAGTGACCTGGCACCTCACCTGTGTGCCCTGTTCAAGCACAGCCTCACCTCAGGTCTTGTCCCTACTGAATTGTGCACTGCTACAGTCACCCCTCTCCACAAATGAAGTGTGACTACAGACCCTGGGAAATACTGCCACAACTGCCTGACAAGTCTGTTATGTGAAGCTATGGACTGCATCATCATGCACCTAATAAACAGGGATATGGGAATCTGCAGACTCTGGATCCCACAGAGTTTACTTTTGTGAAGGGTAGGTCACTCAACCTGGGAAACTTCTTGGCATCAGTCACCTGAGCTGTGGATGAAGGCAAGGTGGCACATACAGCCTACCTTGAATTGGCCAAAGCCTTTGATAACATTCCCCAATCAGGAATCATGCAATAGCTCACTAAGCTAGGCATCAAACCCTATATCACTAGGTAGGAACAGAGACAGAAATGCAGTGGTAGACTGGACATACTGCTGTCATACATTGAGACAGTTGTAGATGTCACTGGGTTTGTTGTAACATCCTTTTTAATGAATATGACATTGGTAATACCAATAGATGTGAGCATTTACTGACTGCATTCCCAAGAGTCCACGACTGATTTACCAAGTAACATAATGATACAATACATGCAAGTGCGGCTGCATATAACCTGGGATACTACCCAAGTATGAAACAAATACAAAGAGAAAAGATTGTGGTACTACCCATGTATACTCAGGTGTCCCCTACAGTAAACTCAGACCCCTTGCTACTGTAATGACAGCACATAGAAGCATGTTATGTACATAGAATTAAATACACTATTAAAGATGTCATTACCCTGCTATTTTTATCGGACTGGAATGTGATCACTGGTTACCAGAGCTGAGCTATGCTTAGCAGGTTTAAGCATTGCTTACATTTAACTGCTAAGCAGATTTGCACACTGGTAAGCAAAGCCTACACAGTGTAAGCCCATATTCATTTAACCATATGTTAGCACTGCTTAACTTTGTGTAAAACCATGCAAACCCATTTAAAGCTGCTTTAATGCACCTTAATAACCCTGTCTCCATCAGCCTTTGTTCTGCCCTGCAACAAAACAAATAGCCTTGCAGGTCTTGAACCTAGGACCTGTATACTACAGTCACAGCACTTAACCAATAAGCCATCTGAACTATAAGAATATCTGTTGCTTTTTTAAATATATCATTCAGTACATGTACTGCTTTGAGTACTACAACTTTTTACTACTTGTTAGTGAAAACACTGTGAAATCAGTCGTTTCTATATCTAAATATACACATATCAGATAAATATGGTGAGATACATCTGAGAAGGAATATACAACACTCATATTTACACATAAAAATTATATATATATATATATATATATATATATATATATATATATAAACACACACACACACACACACGTATGTGTATATGTATGTATATATATATATATATATATATATATATATATATATATATATATATATATATATATATATACATATACATACACACATATCTATATCTATCTATATATCTATATATCTATATATATATATATATATATATATATATGTATAATATGCCCATAACATGTAGTGGAGTCATACCTCAGCACCATAACTCTCAACCTCTTAGTGCAAGGAGACATAATGTTGGTATTGCAGTCATAAATGTGGAATGTTGCTACAGTAACAAGGCTCATAGGTTCATAGGAAGGTATTAGGCTATTGGACCTAGGGCCTATATAAGCATAGCCAAAAAGATACCCTGGCTCTCGCCATCCAAGAAAATTATTTTCCTGTGCCACTGTCGAGCAGAGCCACAGAAGTGATCCCCGGGGTGAATTTCCTATTTCCCATCCAGTTATCAAGATTTTTCTTGAAGAGTGTTAATGAGGAGCTTTGTTTGATAGAGATATGTAGTTTGTTTCAGAGTATAGGGAGTCTCTGGGACAGGAATCTATCCCTCCAGTATATTCTGTTTATTGTGGTGACCAGGTTTAGGTCCCTAGAGCGTTTAGCTTGGAGGGATTGGGATTTCTTTAAGTGGAGCATGTCCAACAGCTCTGGGTTTGACATAGCTTTATATGTTAGGCAGAGATCACCTCTGAGTAGCCGATATGTGATGGAGTAAAGCTGGAGTTTTTTTAGATGGTCTACATAGGGCATTTGTTTGAGGCAGTTAATCAGTTTTGTGAGGTACTTCTGTGGCCTTTCTAGTTGTTGTAGATGCCTTGTGAGGTACATACCAAAAGGGGCATTGTACTCTATAATGGCTCTAATGAGTGATGAGTAGTGGGGAACAATGACCTCTTTTTTCCTGGATGAGAAACCTTTTGTGATGAGGTGTGCTACGTAGACAGATTTCCTGACTACTGTGACAATGTGATTATCAAAAGAGAGACTACTGTCCACCTGTGTCCCAAGGTCTCTTATCACACTTTTAGTGTTAAGTAGACTACTACCTATGTGGTAGTTCATGGGTACAGAGTTTTTACCAAAGGGGATGACAATACACTTTTTGGCACTGAGCTTAAGGCCATTGCTTTGACACCAGGCATCTGTCTCAGTGAGGCCCTTTTGTAGGATGTCCACATCATTAGGAGTTTCAATTATGGCTCCTAGTTTGCAGTCATCTGTGAACTTTGTTATCCAAAGACCTTCTGTGTTAGCCTGTACTTCAGAGAAGTAGCTACCAAACAGGAGAGGACCCAGGACTGAACCCTGTGGTACTCCACTTGTCACTGGTCTGAAATCAGATTTGGAGTCTGCTACTTTCACAATGTGGGTTCTGTCAGTGAGCCAGTTGGCAACCCATCTTGTGACATAGAGATTTATACCTAGTTTAGTGAGTTTATCTATAATTCCAGAGTGGGGCATGGTGTTGAAAGGCTTGGCGAGATCTAGCTATGCTGTGTGAACCACCTTGCCCTCGTCTACAGCTCTGGTGACCACTTCAAAGAAGTCTATCAGGTTTAGGAGACATAATCTGCCTTTTACAAACCCAAATTGGGTAGTGTCCAGAGTTTGGAGATTACCAATGTCTTTGTTTATAAGTTCCATGATGATACGTTCCAAGGCCTTGCAGACTAGGCTTGTCAGGCTAATGGGGCATTAGTTCCCAGTGTCCGTGGGGGCTCCCCCTTTGTGGAGTGGTATAACCATTGCTGTGTGCCATTCAGTGTGCACAAAGCCTGAGGTGAGGCTATGATTGAACATGGTACTTAGTTGGGGTGCCAGGTCATTCTGCAGTTCATGTAGAACGCAGTTTGGGATGTTGTCAGGTCCCTTGGATGCTGTTTTCTTGGCTTTTGACAGTGTGGTTTTTACCTGTGCAGCCGTGATTACAGGAACTTTGCATTCTTCTTGTATAGAGATGGGTCCTTTGGGGGGGGGGTAGATTTAGCACTGAACCTATTTGACAGGATGTTGGCAATATCAGTTGGTTCTGTATATTTAGTGCCACTGTGCTGTAACTCAGAGCAGATCTGAGTATTGCCATTGAGATGTTTGACATAGCTATAGAATGTTTTGTGGTTGTCTTCAGAATCAGTGGTGATTTTGTTTTCGTAACTAGCTTTGGAGGATTTTATGAGGGATCTCAGCTTCTTACTGACGCTGACCAGGGAGTTCCTCCAATCATGGGATTTTACTCTGTTTTGCAACAGTTTCTTTCTTCTGTTGTAGAGTTTATGACAGGGGACCACTAAATTGGTTTCATTTTTTTGGAGAATAGCATCTTGGTTCTGTTAGGGATAGCACAATCCATGCACTCGTGTAAGTGCTTATAACATGCATTTGTGTAGGATTCAGCAGTCATACCTCTATTGTCCATCTGCATGGGTGTCATGAAGTTTGCCACTTCTGTCTTTAGAAACATGAAGTTGGCTTTTGAGAAATTTTTTACGGTAGTTTCCCTAGTGGGGGCTAGGGGCAGGATGTGTATGTCTAGGGTGATTAGCTTGTGGTCGGATATGACCAACCAGGAATTGACCTTTGGTGTGGAACACTGTTCACCCATGTTGGTAATGACCAGGTCTGGGATATTGCTGCCCCTGGTGAGGATGTGGATAAGTTGATCCAAGGCGTTGGAATTTATGAATTCCAGAAAACATTGAGCAAAAGAGTTGGAACATGAGTAGTTTTTCCAGTTAATGATGGGGTAGTTGAAATCGCCCATTATTAGGGTGCTGGGTTGGAGTCTATATTATAACATCGAAATCTACAAAGATCGAATGCTAAAATATCGACCCCGTAATGTCGAATGCTGAAAACAGCGAAGGTGCAGGACACCAAATTCTTTCCCAGGGAAAGAATTTGGTGGGCCATTGCTGTGGCTTCGCTGTTTTCAGCATTCAGTATGTTAGAATGTTATGGGTCGGGTTCAGGTAAGTGTGCGATTGTGTGTAGGTTAGGGTTGGGGGCGGGTTAGGTGAGTTAGGGTTAGGGAGCGGGTCAAGTAAGTGTCCGGTTGTGTGGACGTTAGGGTTACGGCACAGGTCAGGTAAATGTGTGTTTGTGTGTAGGTTAGCATTAGGGGGTGGGTTAAGTGAGTTAGGGCATGGGTGAGTGTGCAATAGTGACGGACCTTAGAGTTAGGGTTGTGTTAAGGTAAGTGGATAGCTAGTAGTGTAGGTAAAGTTTAGTTTAGGTTTAGGTGTAGGATTTTAAGTGTATGTGTATGGATTGCTGTTTTATGTGTGTGTTTGTGTTGTATGTATGTTTCTCGGAATAGTGAATTTTTTCCCTAGGAAAAAATTCGCTATTCTGACTGTTCGATGTTTTCGGATTTCAGTGTTTAGGGTTCGATATTATAACATTCGATCTTTTTAGATTTCGATGTTATAATATAGACCAGCTGGGTTGTACCCTAATATTTTCCAGTGTATCAAGAAATGAGGAGTGGGAATCCTGGGGCATGGTGGAGGATCTGTAGCAAGCTACAATTTGAATTGCGGTCTTGCCCAGGGTTAGTTGCACTTGGATAATCCCGGATGCATTATGCTGAGCTACTAGCCTGGAGGTGTGGATATCCTTAATGAATATGGACACGCCTCCGCCTTTAGTGTTTCAGTCCAGGTTAGGTGGCCGAAAGGTGTGGTATGAATTATGGCCTGGTAATTCAGGGGTGCTCTCTGGAGCCTTGAACCAGGTCTCTGACACTGTACAGATGTCGATATTCTCCATTTTAAGGAGTGCCTTGAGTGAGTGCATTTTGAAGTTTGGACTTCTAGCATTGAGTAACAATACCCTCAGATTTTGCTTGTTTGTACCTGTTATGGTGGTGAATTTGTCATTTGACCCTTGTCTAAAAAAGGCACTATAGGGTTGGCAATAGCCTTAGCCAGTATCTGGAATCCCAAGAGCGGCAGGTGCAGGCCATTTCTGGCAAAGCATCGTGGTCTGTCGATAATGTCATCCCAGGCAGACAGATACTGGATCCCCTTAGAATGACACCAGAAGCTTATCCAGTTGTTGAAGTCAATCATTTTGTCCTTGTACTGTGGTATCATTCTGGGTGATGGCAGGATGCTACTCAGGGCTAGGGTCATACCTGCCTGGGCAACAAGATCGGAGAGCTCCTCCATGTCTCTTTTCATGTAGTCCAGGGAGGTATGTCTCAGGTCATTCACACCAACATGTAAAATGACAGAGTCATATTTGTACTTGTTGTGGAGTGACCTGAGTGTGTGCATTATGTGACAGATCCTGGCACCTGACAGGCAGTTGACAGTAACTTTCTCCTTGTTTAGCCTGGTGAGTGGAACATCAGTGTGCCTGACTATGGAATCACCTATGACTAGACACTAAGCCTTCAATCAGCAACTCCCGACTTAGAAGGATGTAAGCTACTTGTCCTGCCACAACAGTGCATACCACAAACCTTCTTAATGTAAAACAACTGCTCTGAAGCCCAAGTACTTAAACCAAAAGGCTTAGAATAACAGTTACAATTTAATCAGGCTACTACCAAGCAGTAATAAATGCAGCAGAATAAGTACACTTGAGTACTTTCAAGAAGAGGCAAATGCAAAATAAAGTAGGAAGAAACACAAATACAGTAAAAGCAGATGAATGAAGTACAATTTTGTTTTGGGGGGACAGAGGCACAAACACAGGGCCATCATTGACATATTGCTGTTATAAACTGAGAAAATTGCTGGTGTAACAGGGTTTGTTGTAACATATCTCTTCTGAGGGATATGAAGTCAGAAACACACACTGATGTTGCCATTTACTGACTGCAATCCTCAGAGTATGCTACTGAATTTATAAAGACAAAAAATGTGTGAGTAACAAACCAAATCTAAGACTCCAAACTCTGGCCAGTCTGCAGATAGTCCTATTGGTGAGAGTTTTCTCAACCACATAACACTGTTATGTCAGACTTTAAATCATGCAGAACAACCATATCCACACAAACCCTGTTAAACTAACATTACTTCAAATGTATAACAGCAATACGTACATTCTGTCCCCATGTCTGAACATCCTTCTCCAGTTTGTTGGGCTGTCTCCAAAGTGTTTGTTGTAAGAGGTATTTCAAACCTCCCTCTGCGATGCTGTTTGTCAGACACCCACATGGAGTCCTGCTCACAGTGAAGGAAAAGAGCCAATGCCCACATGAAATGCTTAGTGATAGGAGTGTGTTTCCATGCAAATGGCTATAGGAAAGATACCACAGCTGTTCCACATGCAATTATCAAGTGGAGGACTCCAATTTGTGCTTAGGCCATCAGCTGATCATGAGCATTACCTACAAAAGTCAAGCTGATGCCTATGCAAAAAAGATTTATTTTTGTACATCTACCAGAGAGAGAGAAAGAAAGAAAGAAAGAAAGAAAGAAAGAAAGAAAGAAAGAAAAAGAAAACAAACAAACAAAAAGCAAAACCATCACAATCAGACTACAAAAAAAATCTGTGCAACACACCTGTCTACCTGTGAAATACAGCAACTGAAACAGGCAAAAAAAGGTATGTGAAATAAGTAATCATGTAATGGAATGTAGTAGGGGTATGTAAAAGAGGTAAATAGGAAGTTCAACAAATATTTCCCAACAACACTTGCTGTACTGATATACTGCTGATCAGAACCTATGGCCATAGCATCTGTGTCTGTCTGTAGTGACATAGAACACAGCTCATGGCCCTGAGTCAGTCACATATGACTACTACTGGAGTGTGGTTTGAATAATACTGACTGTGACATTCCTAGGCCAGCTACTGGGAAGTTGCATATATCCATATAACTAAAAATAAAATGAAGACTGCCAGCACCCCACAAGATGAATCCTCCATAGGCACAGAGATGTATAGAAAATAAAATAAAAACATAAAAATGCCAATGGAGAAAAGCACGGCTGTAGACTGTAATGTTCAGGCACAGATCAATTCCAAGGTGTTAAAAAATCCAAAATTTATTGTCAAAATGCAATCAGGTAAGTGCTTTCGCATAGGAGCCTCATCAGACCAGATAACAAATCAAAAACTAACCGCCATTTATATAAAACAGTCCTTATTCAAAAATATCAATTAATCAATCAATCAATCATCCATTGTGTGCAACAATACATTTAAAGTGAACATGATACACTGCAAATACATATTTAAAAATCTCAAGGGAAACATGAATAAATAAATAACATCAAAAATAAAAAATAAAAATAAAACAAAATAAAAATGAAAATATGTAATAATATATAAGCATATATATTACATATTAAAACCTATGTGAAGAAACCTGAAAAAAGACATGAAACAGATGTATCAAGTAACCACAAACTAAGTAAACCAGTAAAACATGTAAAAAAGGCTCTTCTGAGGTCAAAAGAATAATCCAGCGGGCCTCCCTATACTCAGTATATGTTGTAATATTACCTTCCCTGATATTCGGTGTAATAATTTCTATCACCTTAAACTTAAAAACATGAGTGTTCCCAAATTCAGCTACATGCTTGGAAAGTGCATTATGTGAGGACCCTTTTCTAATGTGGTAGATATGTTCTCTCATTCTATCACGTAGGGGTCTGTTAGTCTTACCCACATAAAATGCCGCACAAGTTCCACACTCAGCTAAAAAAACATGGGGGGGGGTCATACAGTTACTAGACCCCTTAAAACAAAATTCCTTAAGTAAATCAGGATGAAAAAAAGACATCAGAAGTATCAATGTATGTACAAAAATTACAGGACCCACATGGTTCAGTATGACCATATCATAATATTCCTGTATTATTCCTACCAACGCATAAAAGCCTCTTTAAATTCTTATAATTTTTAAACCGAAATCTAGGATGACTACCTACAATATTACTTATTTCATCATCAACAAGGAGAATGGACCAATGTTGATGAAATAATTCAGTTACTTGCTTGGAATCATCAGTGTAAAACAATGGAATTTTGATATGACGACATCTATTATTTACATTGAAATGAGTAATTTCTAAAGATGGTCCAAAATATGGTTGTGCCTTAGTTAGCCTGAGATCTATAAGGTCAGACCATTGTCTGTCAAGTTCATCTATGGTATAACCTCGATCCAACAACTTCTTTTCCAGGCTATTCATTTCATCTTGGAAACCAGCCATTGAGGGATTCAGCCTGGAAGCTCTCATGCCCTGTCCCCTGATAAGATTTTTAAAAATATATCCAGGGTGCATGCTAAATCTAAATAAAAAAGCATTCCTGTGACATGTTTTTTGGAAAATCCCTGTATTAATCATAGTATTATTCAGTTTCTCAACGTAGATATCTAAATAATCTATATTGTTCACTTTAAATGTATTGTTGCACACAATGGATGATTGATTGATTAACTGATATTTTTGAATAAGGACTGTTTTATATAAATGTCGGTTAGTTTTTGATTTGTTATCTGGTCTGATAAAGCTCCTATGTAAAAGCGCTTACCTGATTGCATTTTGACAATAAATTTTGGATTTTTTATCACCTTGGACTTGGTTTGTGCCTGGACATTACAGTCTATTGCATATATCCATATGCTAGTTGTGAGTACTAGTATGATATACATGTCTGTATTAGAAATGTGAGGAACCTGTACAGGGTATTTGCTTAGTGAAATACTGTTGCAGCTATGTGTGTCGAACTGCATATGATATAATGAGCTCATACCATTCAACTGTCCATTGTTATGCACACTGACCATATGTGTGCTTCAGGTTTGTTGTTATGTACTAAAACAGTTGTGTTATGTTTAGCAAAGAATTGGCAACCTGTGAACACTGACATTACAACATCTCCTTACATTTCATTTGGCTGTTCTCGTTAGGGGTCATCACAGCAGATCATCTGACTGCATGTCTTCCAGTACTCTGCATCTTGCTCTTTCACACCAACCAGCTGTATGTCTGCTATCAACACATACATACACCTTATCTCAGGCCTTCCCCTTTTCCTCTTACCCAGCAGCCTCATACTTTCACAAATATACTCAGCATACCTACTCATCACATGTCCAAACATAATCCTGCCACTCTCTGCCTTTGGCCCCAACCCATCCAACCTGGGCTGACCACCTAACATACATGTTCCTACTCCTGTACTCCCTCATCACACCCAGTGCAAATCTTAATGTCATAAACTCTGCCACATCCACCTCTGACTCCTGCCTTATTTTTCAATACCACTGTCTACAACCCATATAACATAGCTGGGCTCCCCACCCTCTTGTAGACCTTCACTGTCACCCTTAATGGTATTTGTCTGTCACAAATCACACCTGACACTCCTCTCCACCACCTGCATCCTGCCTGCACTCTCTTCTTTACCTCTCCCACACACTCCCCATTGCTCTGAACTGTTGTTCCCAACTATTTAAATGTATCCACCTTTGCAAACTGTACTCCCTGCATCCTAACCATTCCTCCATTCTCCCTTCCATTCACACACACATATATATTCTGTCTTAGACCTGCTGACCAACATTCCTGCCTTCTCTAGACCATAAGTCAACCTCTCCAGGGTCTCCTCAACCTGTTCCCTACTCCCACTACAGAACATAATGTCATCTGCAAACAGCACAGTCAACAGGGACCTCTGTCTGATCATGTCTGTCAAGCTGTCCATCACCACTGCACATAAAACAAGGACTCACAGCTGCTCCCTGATGTACTTCCACCTCAACCTTAAATGCACCTGTCACTCCCAAACCAGAACTCACTGCTGTCACAGTAGCCTTGTACATATCCTGTAGCATTCTTACAGATTCCTCTACCACTTCTGACCTCCTCATACAATACCATAACTCCCCTCTAGGCATCCTGTCATATGCTGTCTGTAAGTCCACAAAGACACAATGCAGCTACTTCTGACCTCATCTGTAGGTCTCCATCAACACTTTCATAGTAAATATCACATCTGTGCTGATCTTTCCTGGCATGAAACCATACTGCTGATCAGTAATCCTCACCACCCTTCTTAACCTAGCTTCCACCACCCTTTACCACTACCTTATGCCATGACTGATCAATGTTATCCCTCTGTAGTTACTACAGCTGTGCACACCACCATTATTCTCATAATATATATGTATGTACCCGGCCACGCGTTGCTGTGGCTCAGTCTGGTTAAATGGAAAAGAAAGAAAAGAGAAAGCGCACGTTTCTAATATGTTTAATTTCACAATGCTTGTGGGTATACAATATTTTTTGTTGTTCCATTGTCTGTGCAGATATAGAGATTGTCTGGTTTGCCGACTCTAGAACACGCAACATGTAATTGTCCATGTGAGAAGCAATCTGTGTGTAGATCTAAACTGCACAATTCTAAAGATTGGCCCTGAGCTTTGTTGATGGTGATTGCAAATGCCAATCAAATTGGGAATTGCAATCTCTTAAATTGAAATGGCATATCTGTTGGAATCATAGGAATGCGAGGAATGAGGACATCTTCACCTTTGAAAGGTCCTGTCAAGATTGTTGCTTCTATGACATTGCTCATTAATTTTTTTGCTGCAAGCCGCATGCAGTTGCAAAGCTTTGGTTGGTTGATATTTCGTAACATGATAATTGGCACGCCGATTTTGAATTGCAGTACGTGCGGTGGCATCCCTGGCAGATCAAGTGAATTCAAAAATTCTGTTGGATAATTAACCACTTCATCTGCTTCAACATCAGTGTCGACGGACTTGTATGTGACTGCCTCGCTTTGAATGTTAGACTGAATAATATTGTTAAGTTCGTAGACGTCTTTGTTCTTGGCCGCAAGAATAGCTCATTCAGTCAGCCAATCATGATTCTTATAATTGGTTTGAATATTGGGAAATACTTTTTCAACCAATTCTTCTTTTGACGTCACTAAATTGTGGAAGTTATGAGGTAATGAAATTCGTCCTGAGGTCAGATCAACCGGCACCTTTCCGTTCCCAATTTCCAGCAATTGATGTGAGAATATCTCAGCTGATCGATCATTTTGCAGCTGGACACTCATATTTGTAGTTAATTTTAACGTATTTACGCTCGCCACAAAGTAGAGTATTTCAGGCAAGCATTTATTTTGTCCGCTGGTGTCGATCAAGGAGAATGAAGCAGATCTGAAGCTGCAGAACGCCATCGCTGTGCTCGCAACCGTGCATCCTTAAGTCTGGCTGCACATCACTCTGCTGCTTCCTCTGCACGTATTTGAGCCATTCTTTGTCTGTTTCGCTCATTCGCTGATGCCCGTTCTTCCTCACTTTGATTTGCAATTACTCGTCCCACTGCTTCCGCTCCACGAGTACGACGACCTAAGTTTGATCTTCTGCGAGGCATTATTTGGATGAACTAAAGCAGGTTGATTGCACTGAAAAAGAAGTAAGAAAGTTATAACAAAAACATATAAAATTGCATATTTGTATACAAATATATAGAATCCATAGTAGGTATATAAAAACACGTGCGTATTCGAATGCAACATATGACATCTATATAATAGTAGGTATATAAAAACATGCACGTATTCGAATGCAACATTGTGTGAAAATTTCAAAGCAATCGGTGAAGAACTTTCAGAGATTTAAGATTTTGAACAAACGAACATTTACATTTTTATTTATATATATATATATATATATACACACACACACACACACACACACACACACACACACACACACACACACACACACACACACACACACACACATCTTCCAGGGTATGAGTGTGAATGCAAAGGCTACCAAAATATCAAATGATGTACGTGTGTTACAGCAATGTGAAGATGGTGTCACTAATGTTGGTCCATAGCCCACCATGTAGTTATGGCATCCTCCATATGTTGCCCCCTACCAGGTTGACAGGAATGACTGAGCAACAAAAGTGTTATGGCAGTGTGCCATACTGACATAGAACAAAAATGTATAGCAATTATTACCTGTGCAGATGTATGTATATGGCTAGGTGTACCTGGCTACCTCATAACACCTGACATGGGATGCAAAACAACATGTAACTGAGCTGTACATGTTGTACACGTGTGTAATGTTAATGTGTGTGCATCCGACAGAGTTACACTTCCACAGCTAATGGTTGTTTCATTGGCCTGATACAGACATGGGTACTGCCATAGCAGGAGTATCATGTAGGAAATAGAGAGATGTCCAATTGTGTTATGACCATGTGTCCATGCCTACTACAAACATTGATATGACCACCCACATAGCTGTACAGCCTCAGCAATATCTAACTTGTACAACCTGTCTCAACCAAAGTAGAGTAAACTCCTTTGCTGGACAGCAGTAGTGCACAAAGCAAATAATGGGTTGTTATATTGGCTGTAGAAAGGACAGTAGGAGCAGGCAGCAACTGGCCAGTATGTCATGCTTTGTCTGGATGACCATAGTAGGTCACAGGTGGATTAGTGTAAGGCTGACTATGAGTATAAATTGGACACATCCACTGAGGGCAACCAGAAGGCCATCTTCACATGTTTGGGTCTCAAGGGCAACAAACCAGACCACAATGTAAATGAGGTGAGGCATAGGACATACACACACACACACACACACACACACACACACACACACACACACACACACACACACACACACACACACACACACACACAGACACACACCATCACTACAGCCAACCTGCTCCGGACATGTTTAGGCCAAACATCACCACTCTGGCTCAACATCAGTATAGGAGGATATGCACACCACATGCACCACTACCCTCATCATCATGGATCACGTGCAAACCACCCACTTAAACGTAAATATAGCAAGTCATCTTGGGGACTGATAACATTCCAGTCTGCATCTTACACAAACTCAGACATATGCTTCCAGCTCCATTACATACTGTATGCAAGGCAAGCCTGAACAGCTTTGACAGCCCATCTGCAAGGAACACAGACACTGTCACCTTTCTACACAAATGTGAATGGTGGTTTATGAAATGCACTGGCCCTCATAGGGGGGAATATGACACAACAGGACCAGGAGTACAATGCATGTTCATGCAGTGCTGCATCTCATGTTCATAGTTCATAGGTTCATACTAAGCTAAATGCCCTTGTGAGCCATTTTAAGCCTATCCAATTATCCCATGTGAGACTCAAACCCTGCACCTTGTGTTTGCAAGGCAAACACCTTAACCATTAGGCCACACTCCCATGTGTTTGTATATAGTGTACACTGTTGACAGTTAGTCATGTGCTGTCTCTGTAAAGAAGTCTGTGCAATGTCTGAGGTCCTGTGTTGTGTTTCTCTGTTTATGTCTTCCAGGTGCTATGCCGAGGCAGCTGGTCTACAATGAGCAGGAGACTTGGGCCATAACTGAGGCCATCCTGCAGAACTATATCATCCTTTTTGGTCAGGGTCACCAAAACCAGCAGGAGCAGACTGCACTGTGGGATGAAATTGTCCAAACTGTGAACAACTTGGGACACCATGTCCGCAGGTATGATCAGGTACGTCATAGAGCAAGTGACCTTATTCGGCATGCCCAGCAGTGGGCTGCTGCTGTAGTGAGGGACCGTTCCACTACTGGTGGGGAGCCAGCTACACAGCCCCCTCTTTTGGAAGTGGAGGAGCTCCTGGCCAACCTTGGGTAGCCCCCACAAGAACATCTACACAAGAACTTGCAGTCGTGGAGGTGGGTGGCACCCAGGCAACAGGCGAGGAGCGTCCAGGTAAGACAAAAGTGCACATCAATGTACTGAGATTGCATTACAACTGTGTTTTATAGAGTCTTGAGATGCATATGTCAGGGGAAAATACTACCACCATAACCACTATATCACTCCCACTAATAAAATGGTACTGTCTAACACCTTCTCATTCACTGTCTCCTATATGGTGCCCCACTTCTTACCAACCTTCAGTCTTCTCTAAAAACAAAGTTATCCTCCTGTTATCAGAAAATGTCTAAGTTTGCTACCAGCTGTAAATCCAACTACCACCACTGCAATGCCCTCCACAAACTAAATTTGCTTGAACTTCCGAACCATCTTACCTACATTCAACTTACTCATGCCCATAAACTCATCTGTAATCCCTCTATCTACCCCTCCCTTGCGTCCTCCTTCGAAATGCAGATACCCAACCGACTTCTAAGATCCAATAACCAGAATTTTCATTAACTGCACAAGCCTGCTCATCCTCCAGGCAGACACCTACTATCCTTTTCCCTAGCTCACCACTGGAAATCCCTGCCACCTCTTATTGGTACCACATACAACCACTCTACCTTTTAGACCTTGCTTCATTCCCATCTCAAAAGCCTCTGGGAATGTTCCTGCTCTCATCCCACACGACTCACGCCTTTTTTCCCCATTTCTCACACTCCTTTACTTCTCTCTTCTCTTCGTCACACTGAGCTTCTCTGACTACCACCTTCATTCATCTCATTTACTCGTACTCTTGCCCTATTTTTTTTTCTTTTTTCTTATTGTCCCACCCTTCTTAGATTCAATAATTTCACCTCTCCTCACCCATCCTACTTTAATTATGCTAAGATTTCATGTAAAACTGTAATGCCAACCCTGTGTTATTTCACATTCTAACAAATGTAACATAAATCTGCAGTAATGGGGTTTTCTTATTCTAGTTAAATTATATATCTGTGTAATTTTACCTTTTACATTTGTAACGATATTTTCACTGCAATTGTAGATTTTTTTATAATGTTGTGTAATACCATCGTTCGTCAATACTATTGCATAACAGTAAATGCATTGTCTTCATATTGTCTTCATATATTGTTGTTCATGGAGATTTTCTCCATGGGACTCCATTGAAAGCAGGCTCTTCTTGGACCAATGGACTATCCTGGTAAACAAACTGTAAAATAGATAAATTAATAAAATCAGTGGGTGGAGTTTAGTTATGCACACAAGTGCGCATCTATGGTGAAGGACAGCAAATTGTGTAATATCATAGTTTATACTGTACCTGTGCATAAGTGTAGCATTAATTGTGGACCAATATATATTGTGAATCAGCTAACAGTACCTCTCCCTCCCTACTACCTAGGTCCCTCGACTCTACACGAGGTACAGCAGCCTGAAGCCGGTGAGTATGAGATTTTACTGTTTTGGCTCACCAGTATCCCAGGCATGTTAAGGTGTTACACACAGCCATCTGACAATATTTGCATGATCACTTGTAGTGGGGTTCACTGCCTAATATCACAGTGGATATCACAGGGGCCTATTTGTATGTGATGTCATATATCTGTACAATACCTACCTCACAAACCTGTCATTGCAGGACATCTGCATAAAGATTGGCAGAATGCGGGGTCAAAGGGCCAGGAGTAGGGACATATTGTAGACATTGCTGTTATACAGTGCATATGAAAGGTGTACACACCTGTAAGAATACCAGGTATTTCTGATATATGACAATGTGAGCACAATACAGAAAGCCAAACATATATCTAACCTGTCTTGTGACCTATAATCTGTACAATACAATTGACAAAGAAATAAATCTGTTAGTGGATTAAGTATTTGGCATGGAAATTGTCCAAGAAACTAGATGTATATGTGTACACGGGATGAAGCTCATACTGTGGTGCAGCACAATGTGACAAAATCACAGCAGTACATCATATTGGATACAGACCTTCCATCAGTTGCAGACTCTTGGATTAACTGCAAATAACACTCAGCTCACATACCAAGGATATCCCAACATAGACCCACAGTTGTCTGCTACAGCAAAAGGCATGGTTCACATACAGTTTAACATGCTGCAAAGGGATCACATGTTAGAAAGGTATCAGCCTGGAGAAGGCTACAGAAACATGCCCACAGCATTGCCTATGCCATGGAACACAGTCCAGATAGTCATCAAAAGGTGTTCCAGATATGGTGCAACAATGACATTTTGAAGAAGTGGACATCGCTACATGTATGTGGAGGATACAATGCTAACAATGTCCAGTGAGGCTGCCAGGAACAATACAGCAACACCAGAGGAGGGACAGACATCTGTGGAAAGTACTGTGTGTGTACTACATGTGACAGCAATCTTATTTGGTCTTCACATGTCTTTCTACATAGTGTGTTCAGAAGATGGCAGCTGTTCCTCACAACAAACAACATCCTGTCCTGGGTAACTTCTGGACAACAATACATCTGCTTTTCAAAAAGCATGTGTGTAAATGTGTTAAGTTGTTATGAGACCAATGTTAAACTGTCTTTGTCCACAATTCGGTCATGCTATTTTGGCCATATAAAACCATATAAAACCACTGCACAACAGCAGAAGCACACTACCTACACAGTGAAGCAGGCTGAAGGCAATGTCCTGCTTTTGGTTTGATGTTCACAACTTTGAACTGGGGCTGTAGCCGATTTGGAGTGTATTGTGACCAGTTTCAAACACCAGTCCCTTGTGGCTATAATCCTTCTGGTGGCTGACACATACCTGTGTATGGGAGGGTATTTCAACATTGCACACAGTAATGGCCCACACCTTACATCCACTGGGCAAAAGGATGGCTTCACAAGAACACAATCAACAGTCTGCAGTGGCCAAGTCTGAGTCCACACATAAATACAATACACAATCTGTGTGGTGGACTGTCGAGCGCTGTGCACAGGGGATGGCTTTGCAATCTGACAGATTTGGAGGTGTTCTGCAAGAAAGTGTGTGCAAACATTGGCATGTCAAGATGTGCCATGCTGATACACACCTTCCTAAGAGTACTGAATGTTGTGATGAGATGAACAAGTGCTTTACCAAAGTATCAGTTTACAGGTGTGCACCACTATGCAACCCAGCTATTGTAGTCATATCATGTATGATATGTGAACCCTACCTGATGTGTATGTTCTTCAATTGGAGTGCACAGGTTATACATCATATGAAATGGTGGAAATGTTATGGAAATATCACTGGTGTCTCATGTGATCTGTCACAAAGTCATTGCATGTTAAAAAAGGTTTGTACACTTACTATATCTGCTGTAAGCTTGGGAAGTTGTTTTAGTAACCGCCCTTGTTTTCACATGCATGTACTGCAGGTTATGCCATCTTCATATCACAGTATGACATTAAGAAGAGTCACCAATCCACTGGACCAACCAGTAATGTATCAGACACACATAGGAGGCATGAGCAGCAGACAGGAAAGATGAGCCACATATGTAGATATTCCTGGAAACTCTGTACAGTTGGTAGGTTTGTTCTGTAGGTTTGGCCACAGTGCTATACAGATGAACAGCAGTAATGTTTGCAAGGGTGCAGTGTATTGTAGGTGAAGGCTCACCACCAAATAAAAACACTGGTGTAAATTTGTAGTTACGGTAAGTTGAAAGGTATGCACTGCATGATGTTGAGGACTGGTCCAGAGTGTGTCTGTTTTGGTCTGAGTGTATATCATGACTGTCATCTGTTGCCTAATGTGAGGTCTGTGGAATGCCTCTGGGACACCTTACATGTGTGTGTGTGTGTGTGTGTGTGTGACTGTGTGAGAGTGTGAGTGAGTGTGAGTGAGTGTGAGTGTGTGTGAATGTGTGTGTGTGTGTGTGTGTGTGTGTGTGTGTGTGTGTGTGTGTGTGTGTGTGTGTGTGTGTGTGTGTGAGATGGAGTGTGAGTGTGTGTGAGTGTGAGTGAATGTGAGTGTGTGAGTGAGTGTGAGTGTGCCACCAAACTTTATAGTGCCAATAGTAATGTACATGTGTTGTCTTTTTCTCACAGGTGGCCATGTTGGTTGCAGTCCCTCCCGCTGGGTACGTGATATTACTTTTTTGGCGACTCTGACCATGATGATACTCATAGTGAGGCACAGGTGGGGTTGTTAGAGGCTGCAGCTGTGTCATTGGTTGGCATCCCACCTATATCAACCCCCATCCCGGCAAACAGTCACAATGCCCACCCATTCCCCGTCAGCAGTGGCCATAATAGAAGGACGGCTGGGTGCTGCAACAGAACATGCAAGCGTGGTGACTATGGCAAGTGAGCTCCCAGGCACTGGCCATAGTCAGAGTACTGGTGAGGTTCCACGCAGGTAGGCAGGCAGGGGTGCTTGGAGGAGAATGGCCACCTGTCCAGCCCATGTTGGAAGTGCCACTGTTGCAGTAACCAGGTGCATGTTTTGGTCTGTAATGGATGCACAGGCATGTAATGAATGTAACACTAGACAAGTGCACAGGCTGGTGGAAGAACATCTCCCTGGTACCCGTGGCAATTTTCATGAAATCATTGCAGCCATATGTGAGGGCAATGAGATCGCAGATAGATGATGGGGGTCAGGTCGTGGCACTCCTCCACTGTGGAATATCTGTTCTTGAACATATGGCAGATGGGAGGCAGTGGCCATGTGAAGGTAGCTCAGAATCACAATCATCTGGGCATGCACATGGCCATGCACCATCATGGTCCTGTATGGGCAGTAACACCAGCACTAGTGAGGGTGGTGTGATGTCCACACCAAGACACTGCAGGCCATGGGCACATGGTCCTGGGTGGTCCTAACAGGGTTGCAGATCCAGCAGACATACGTCACCATCAGGGAGCAGTGCTTTCTCTGGCCTTGTCAGTGGTAGTACCCCTGATACCCTTGGCAGATCCAGTTCCCGTGTCCATGGCCTGAGTTGGTAAACTGTACACCCTGTCATGTATGGACCACAGTCCAGAAAACATCAGTGTATGGGTGTGCATGCACACACACACACACACACACACACACACACACACACACACACACACACACACACACACACACACACACACAATCACAATAAATTAACCTCCACACACATGCACCACACCTGCATAGGCCATGCCATACCCATACCCCAAACACACATCCATACTGCCAACTGAATGGTGCAGCCTAGGGCTCTGGCAAAACCACACACAGCCTGTGCATATGATGAAAAATGTGCAAGATCCCTGACATCCAAAAGATTGATACAGGGACATGCAAATATGGGTTGGATGCACAGGGTGAACTTAATAAATTGTATGTAGGTAATGTTGTGTAGGGTGCTGTAATCTGGCATTTGTAAGGGGTACACATCAGAGTGTGTGTACAGTTTAAGCCATGATGCATTATTGCTATTCTTAATGCTGTGTGAATGTGTTCTCACATGCTGTATCCTGTTTGTGTTCTAGGCCTCTGTGTGTCACCAGGATGTGGCCCTGCAGCAAGACCAAGAGGTATGGCAGTGTAGTAACACATCAACCATCTCACAGGCAGGGTACAGCTGTATCTGCATGAATTTCACAGGTCTGTACAACAGTGATTGCATATGCCTCATAGATTATAGGGCTGAGGGTTGTATATAGGTTTATGGTGATTGACAACATCTGTGTCAGAGTAGAGAATGGTAAGTGTGGTAGTTTGGACACACCTCTGTTTGCTAATAACCACACCCCCAGGGGGTATTCATCAGACAAACACACTGGGATTACTATACACACACACACACACACACACACACACACACACACACACACACACACACACACACACACACACACACACACACACACACACTTGTCAGTACTGACATCCATTGGTTCATAGCTTCATAAGTGTGTAGTAGGTGAATGGCCATGAAGGCTCTACAAGGCTAGCCCAAGGAAATACCTTGGCATCAGGCCACATGAAAACAGTCCCCAGTGTGGCTAATGAGTATACTCACTGGAGTGATCCCCAGGGGTGGGTATTGTATTCCCCAATCCATTCATCCAGATGTGTATTGTGGATGGCCAGTGATGTGCATTATTTCACATGTATGTGATTTATATTCCATACCATGGACAGTGTCTGGGTTGTGAATCTATCCCAGAAGCATGTCCTTTGGAGTGTGGACATGTTTGAGGTATCTAGAACATGTTGTGTAGACAGACTGGGATCTTCTGATGTAGCATTCCTGACCCATTTTGGTGAGACATGGCTGTGTAACTCAGACAGTGGTTGTACCTACATAGACAGAATGATACAGGGATTCATTGGAGTTGTAGGAGTGTGTCCATACATGACATGTGTGTAAGGCCTAGTATTATCTTTGTGGGGTACATTTGCAGCCTGTAAAGTTGTTGCAGGTGTCCAGTGGTGTACATCCCAAAAGGGCCACTGTACATATTGATTGGGCTACTGAGGGGATGGAACAGGGTGCCATGTCCTTTTACTTGCTGGATAACACACACATTCAGGAGATGTAACACATCAAAGTACTTTCTGATGTCAGTGGCACTATTGTGGTCGACAGGCATGTAGTCCACTGCAATCACACCGTGGGTACTATCTGTGAGGCAATTTGCAGGAGAACTACTGATATAGTGGTTGCTGCCTAGCCAAGTGTGTTTGTGTATGATCCGTAGGTGGATAGTGGTCTCTGAGTATTAGAAGGGTTGCCTATATTGTTCACTAATTCATACTGTCACATAGTCATTGCACATGGCACTAGGCATTTAGGGCTGTGGATTGTCTACACCAACCTGTACGTGTTTGATGACTGTTGGCCCTGTAATGTGGACATTGGGACATATACTAGGTCCTCAATATAATAATTTAGCAAAACCCACCCCCCACACACAGGAAACTGATGACAGACACACACACACACTTGCCAGTACTGCGTTTCAAACCCCTACCTAGCTATGTATTGCTACTACAGTGTTAAGCATTTAGTGCACGCACCACAGAGCTTATAGGATGGATGTTGTCCCAAGGTACTTCTAAGGTGAGGAACATCACCAGCCCTTGAAAATAGTGACACTGGGTGATGTAGTGGGTGAGAGATTTCACAAAATATTTTATCCTACACACACATTTACATTTGCCAGGAGTGAGGTTCAAACCTCTATCTAACTATGTTTTCAGACCATTATGTTTACACATTTACCACACACCCCACTGACCTTACATGCTTTAGGGTTTCCAACAGGTACTTCTAAGGTGAATGATATCTGCAGGACTGCTAAAGGCAGGCACTGAGAAGCGTACTGTGTGTAAATGGGGCCAAAATCTTTAAGGTACAGACATACATGCATGTACCGACGCTTGCCAGGAATGAGATTCAAACCCCTATCTATGTATTTATTGCTACTACATTGTTCCACATTTATCACATGTGCCACAGAGATTATAGGTAGAATATTGTCTAAACATACCTCTAAGGTGAGTGACATCAGCAGCAGTGCTAAAGGAGGGGTAAGGGAAGTTTAGTAAGTGTGAATGACCAGAAAATAAGGTGTCTACAAAGACACACACACTCTCTCACACAAACACACATATTGTCACAGTTGTCAGGAACAGGATTAAAACTCCTACCTAACTAGTTTGCTACACTATAGTATTATGCAGTTATCATAAGCGCCATGGAGCTTATATGTTGGAGAGTTGTGTAAAGGCATCTTTGAAGGTAAGTGACATAAACACCAGTGCCAAAGGAGGGGTAAGGGAAGTGTAGTAAGTGTGAATGACCACAAAATCAGGTGTCTACAAAGACACACACACTTTCTTACACAAACACACACATTGTCAGGACCAAGATTATAATACCTACTTAAGTAGTTTGCTACACTGTAGTATTACACAGTTATCGCAAGCTCCAAATAACGTATATGGTGGAGAGCTCTCCAAAGGTATCTTAAAAGGTGCGTGACATCAGAAGCAGTGCTAAAGGAGGGGTAAGAGAAGTGTAGTAAGTGTGAATGACCACAAAATCAGGTTGCTACAAAGACACACATTGTCACAGTTGCCAGGACCAGGATTAGAACTCCTACCTAACTAGTTTGTTACACTATAGTATTACGCAGTTATCACAAGTGCCGTGAAGCTTATATGTTAGAAAGCTGTCCAAAGGTATCTTTGAAGGTGAGTGACATCAGCAGCAGTGCTAAAGGAGGGGTGAGGGAAGTGTAGTAAGTGTGGATGACCACAAAATCAGGTGTCTGCAAAGACACACACACTCTCTCACACAAACACAAACATTTTCACAGTTGCCAGGACCAACATTAGAATTCTTACCTAACTAGTTTGTGACATTCTAGTATTACACAGTTATCGTATGTGCCACAGAGCTTCTATGGTGGAGAGCTGTCCAAAGGTATCTTTGAAGGGGAGTGACAGCAGCAGCAGGGCTAAAGGATGGGTAAGAGAAGTGTAGTAAGTGTGAATGACCATAAAATCAGGTGTCTACAAAGACACACACACACTCTCTCTCTCACACAAACACACACATTGTCACAGTTGCCAAGACCAGGATTAGAACTCCTACCTAACTAGTTTGCTACACTATAGCATTACACAGTTATCATAAGTGCCAGGGAGCTTATATGTTGGGGAGCTGTCCAAAGGTATCTTTGAAGGTGAGTGACATCAGCAGCATTGCTAAAAGAGGGGTAAGGGAAGTGTAGTAAATGTAAATGAACACAAAATCAGGTGTCTACAAAGACACGCACACTCTCACACACAAACACACACATTTTCACATTTGCCAGAACCAGGAATAGAACTCCTACCTAACTAGTTTGTTACCCTCTAGTATCACACAGTTATCACAAGTGCCACAGAGCTTATATGTTGTAGGCCTGTCCAAAGGTATCGTTGAAGGTGAGTGACATCAGCAGCAGTGCTGAAGGAGGGGTAAGGGAAGTTTAGTGTGTGTGAATGGCCTCAACCACATTCATCTAGAACCACACACACTCACACACAACTTAGCATTTGACAGGACTAAGATTACAACTGCTACATGGATACTTATTTGGACTGTAGTGTGACACATTTATCACAAGCACCACTGAGACTATAGGGCTGGGGGCTAACCAAAGGTATTTCTACAGTGAATGACATCAGCACATCATGTGATAGGCTTACTATCACATTAGCGATCGCACTATGTGCGATCAAGCAATGAGCAAAATTCAGGTAGCAGAACCAGAAGTGCGATCCCGGCATTGTCGAACCATACACTAGCAAACATTCCCTATCGCAAGGTTTGACAATGTAGTGCAGATTGCACTATAGTGGGGATCGGGAAATGTACCCTTTCCTCAGTGTAGTGCGATCTTGGAGTTTGTATATATAAGTGGGGGGGTGCAATTCAGTAGATAAGAGCATTTCAGTGTAGTTGACATGTTCGACATTCGACTTCACTGAAATGCTCGGTTCAGCATTTACACTGTTCGGTGTTCTGATTTCTGAACATTTAGTTCGGACATCTGTACATTTGAGCATTGTACTGTCAAACATGTGATAGTAAACCCATGTGATATAGGCCAATGGGATGTGTACTGAGTGGGAAATGCCTCAACATGGGATTCTCTCTGTCACCGCCTTAGATATGTATGAGTATTCTTATCCAATGTGTGTGTGTATGTGTGAAGTATCAGTGGTGTACAATTTGGTGTGTGTGCACAGACAGCTGTGAATAACCGATATCTGTAGTCCACTGTGTTGTGAGACATGGGCTTCATTTCTCTAAGTGCAGGAGCATGCCCAGTATGACCTTCTATATTGAGTGTGTGCATCCATTCCAGGGAGTGTTGGACTCCAGTTCAGGGTTTTGTGTGATACAGCTACACCTAGCAAACTGTTTTTGCAGGATAACTTTAGATAGGTTGCCCATATGGAGACACAATGTGCATAACATACAGGGGATACTATTGCTGTCTGTGCTGCTTGTGTGACATGTTTGGTTGTAGCATAGATTTTCTGACATATGTACTGTTTTACACTGTGATGTATCATGTCATCAACTACTGACAGTTATCATTCTTTGCTCACAGTTATTTACCAGGGGAAATACAGGATGAAGGAAGCTCAGACCTATATTCTGAGGCATATAGACTACATATTCTAGCACACACCTACCATTGTGGAGGGGTAGTTACAGACAATAGACTGCTGGTTCTGTGTAAATGGTCCAGCACCTTGTTAGTATGCTGGCTGAGGATCCCCTCCTTGTGCTTTTCTCAAATGCACGGAATGGCCATATCCTCTCAGCTGTACAGATACGCCCAGGTTATCCAGAGGTAGGACTCATATATCTGGTCAATTTACCTTCACATTGTAGTTTACAAACAGTTTTGTGGCTATTCATTCATGGGTTTGCAGTCAGGGAGTAGTATGGGTGGACATTAGAGTTTCAGATTTCACACACTCCATGACATCCGTGCTTCTACACTCCCCCCCCCTCTGTTATTCTCTCCTCTTCCTAACATTATGTAAGCAATATCTCAGAGGTACCCTTATAGTTGGACCTTTATTCCAGTAGGATTTATGGCCTGGAATACAGTCCTTGCAGTAAGACATGGGGAGGCATGCTACTGGCATTTGTCAACATGGCCTTGCATTTGTTTTCTGCTTACTGTGTTAGATTGCTAGTTGAGACCCTTGACATTCTGCACATTGGCACTATGGATGAGGCATGGGCCTTTGCCAGAGGACTGTAGGCCATTTGAGAGTATTGCAGGCCATCTGTTACTGCATTTCTACATGGAATTGTGGGGGGGGGGGTGGCACACCTGCAGACTTTAAACATTTGCAGTGACTGTACTGGTATTTTGATTACTATGTTGGCTTCCATTTCATATTGTATTGTGACCTATCATACAGAAAGGAGGCATATCAGTAAAGTACACATGTTAGATCTTAATGGCATAAATTTCACTTTCAGACTTCTTACCTTTCAGAGCTAGAATGCAACTGCTAGACCTGTTGTAGTATGTCTGTGTAGGTCTGGTGGGGGGATGCTCACCATTACCATCATTTGGGAGCCTTAACCCAGCCTTTCTTTATGGTCATCTACACCTGTCCTGCTGTGTGAGGCCAGTGGTGGGTATGTGACTCTCATTGACATATGTGTGTGACCTATTGACACCCACAGTTATTTTGGCCATGACATGTACTGCGGTGGGGGTTGTCACCTTCTGTAGTGCTGCCTAGTATGTTGACACCAGTCTTTGTTGTGAATTTCCTGCTGTCCCATATAGCTGTCTGCTGTTATCCCATTCAGCCACCCAATCCCCTTGCATGCTTGCATCCATGTCATACATACAACTATGAGAACATACTACTCCATTCAGTAATTGATAGGAAGAGTGACTTACCTTGTTGCTGAGCCAGTATCAAGGACAGTGCTGGAGGGCTGACTATGTTGGATGCACGTAATATACTCCCTATACATGGTAAAGCACAGGTAGTGTCATGTTTGGCATCCCTTTTACTGTATGTGTGAGTGAGAGAGAAGTATCAGTCCCTGGGTTCCTACAGTGTCAGAGTGTGTGCTATGAATTGCCTCTTTGCCAAACCTGGGCATACTGGGCACACTTCCATCTGCCTACAGGGGCAGGGTCAGGATGTTCCTCATCTGAGTCCCTCTGTGCCTGTGTTGGCCTTAGCAGTGGTGGGGGGGGCTATGTGGCCCTGCCCCGTGCTGTTCCTGCTGCAGCTGTTTCTGCAGGATCATATTGTGTAGCATGGCACATACTATGAACATTTGTGTACATGTAGCTGGAGAGTACTGCAAGGCTCCACCGGATATGTCAAGGCAGCAGAACCGTGACGTGAGCATCCCAAACATATGCTCTACAATGATCCTGGTTTGTGCATGTGCCTCATTATGGTGTTCTTGTTTGGGTGGGTGTGCATTTCTGATGGCTGTCATCAGTCATGGCTCCAGTGCCCAGCCAGCATCCCCCACTGGATGGCCATATGGGATGTCCCCATTGGCAAACTCCTGAGAGAGCTGTGAGCAATGCCAGATGTGGGAGTTGTGATAGCTTCCAGGGCTGCCAGCACACACATTCATGATAATGCCTTGGGCATTGCACATGACCTGGCAGTTGATGGAGGGGAAGCCCTTGCAGTTTATGTAGACCCTACCCCGCTCACTGGGTGGTGTTTTGATGTGGATGTGCATGCAGTCTATAGCACCAACTACCTCAGGATATTCTGCTATACAGTGGAAGAGACGCATCCTTCAGGTCAAGCCTCATGGGTGGTGGGTAAATAAATGTGCTCATTGGCATGTTGTTGTCATGGCATCCAGGAACTGTTGGAGTATCCTGGATGCTGATGCCTGTAGGACCCCCATGATATCCCCAGTTGGTCTTTAGAAGGCAGCTGTGGCTAGTATTCTTAAACCTAGACATACCTTGGTATTCACCAGAATGGGTTCCCCTCCATTAGTTCTGTGTGTGAGGCATGGCCAGCACAGCTCAATGATTTGCTGTAGAATGTCCCTGTCCACCCTGTAGTGCTCCACTATCTCCAGCTCATGTAGGCCCTGGTAGGTTACCCTGGGTCTGTACACTCTTCTCCTCTTCCTCACTGTGGGTCACTTGTCAGCATTCTCCTCCTCACCACCCTCAGTCTCTAGCACATATTGATGGAGTAAAGCAGCAGCAGCCTCTAACAGTTTTAGTTAGTTTTGCCAGTTAAAAATCCCCCGTCTGTATACACCGGTAGTGTAGTTTGTGGGAAAAACAGTCTGTAGGGTGTTTACATAGTTTATAGTAGTGTGCTGGGCTGCTGAATATGTATTTGGCTGATTCTGATACATTCCACCTGCTAGCTATGCTAGTTCTCCTGGAGTGCCTTCTTACTGCTGTTTCCCCTTCCCAGTTCCTCCTATTTAAGCCCCGAGGCACGCCATGCATACCCAGTGCTGAAATGTAAGTATTGCTGCCATTTCCTCTTTTTTTTGTTTATGTTTAAAACCCAGTGCACAGCATGCACACCCGTTTAGGCTATGTACACACTGCTCTGGCACATCTGACACTCCCCCTTCCTTAGCTGTGCTTAGCTAAGGGCAAACACGGACCACAGAGCTCCACTGAGCTTACAGCAAGCATGACAAACCCCCTTATGAAGTCATCCAGCTCTTAGATTTGTACTTTTGCATTGCTGTACCTACACAGTTAGGTACAAGCTAACACTATGAAGAAATCTGTGATTCAGTATAACTCCCCTCATTTCCATACCCCAGTGTGTAGGTCATTAGTTACTGCACTAAGATGGACCCTTTCCCCTTGACAACCAGTGCTCCCTGGTATTGTTTACATTATGCATGCCATTGATTATAATGGCAAAATGCAGAATTAACTTAAAATTGACTTTTCTTATTTATTTATTTTTTATTTTCGGCACAATCCCATTTGGGCGCTGAGGCCCTAAGCTTAAATGGCCGAGATCAGCCAAAAAAAAAAAGTTAAATTAAAAAAAAAATAAACTGTTTTTAATGCCAATGGCCTTATATTTGGCCATTGGCATCTGTATTAAACATAATACATGCTTTTACACAAGCTGTCATGCCTCTGTTTTGTCAGATGCAGAAATGTATTGTTACAAGCTGAATACATTTCTGCAATGATACTGTTCTAGCACGGAGACCTAGCAGCTTGCTGGATCACAAAATTGTCTCAATTGCATGGTTCTCACCACAAATTAGATGATTTGCATATTTGCCAGTTTTCCATGCAGAAACAGTGTAGGACTGCTCGTGCACGTGAAAACAGCACTATCCTGGATCGCTCTGTAGCCATTTTCCCTGCAGGAGCTCCTACACTGTTCCTACATGGAAAATACAGCTTCCTGAATCCTGGGGAATGTATATTCCATAGCACAATTTTGTCTTACTGCTGTTCAGAGTGCTGTAGCAAAGCACACGTATGCGAATGTGAAATGCAATATTATGGCAAGATCAGTTACATTTCTCAGTTTGTACCTTGGGCAGTGGACTCTTGTTCACTGCCTTGAAATGCTCTCAGTCAACCACGTGCTCTGTAAATGCATGCAAGTGAAGAACCCCAAAAAAAAAAAAAAATAAGCAATAGACAATTGCCAGTAGTAATACATATAGGGTAATAAATATGAAGGGGCAGAATTATGAAGTTTTCTAGATCTGTGTGAGGTAAAACCTGATCACATGCATTAACTCTGTCAGACACCACACTATCTGGAATTGAACCTTCAGCTTAGTGCAATAACAACACAGACTCAGTTGTGTTTCTTATCCCGCTTTGCCACAACACAGGACTGGAAAATATTACTTTCTCATTTGATTGAACATGTCTACAGCAATGACATATTAACAATTACTTTACAGTAATAATGGTCCATACCATTTTAATGTCAGGTTGTCAACACTGCCAGGTACTTCTTTTCTTTATTTTCTAAACATATTCCCCTCCTCTCAGCTTAACTGTAGTAATGCAATGTCGTGGCCATTTATTTACATTGTTGTTTCAATGTGTAATATAGCTGATCAGCATGTCAGCTAGATTTTAAGCAGAGGATGGACACTGTTCTCGTACTACAAGGATGTTAATGTTGTTAAGGTTGTTATCTCAAGGTCCTTGCACCTTTTTATTGTAAGTCTACTATGCATGATATAACCAAGTCAGACAGAACTGACACTTCAATAATGCTTGTTGTTGTATTTGCAGCTAACAATTTTTATTGCTCCTCCCTGCAGTCCTAGGACGTGTGCATGTAATCATGTAGCTACCTACACCATGTTTACATCCCCTACACCAAGTAATTTTTGGTATTCTGGAATGCTAATGATTCCGCACCTCATTTACATCTTTACAATGCTCAGAAGGATGAATCTACACTATGAAAAGGTAATGGTGTAGCTACGGAAGTTGAGGGAGGTCTGATTGTATGCAGACAGAGCATTGTTGCGAATTACCTGGAGGAAATTGTTCTACAAATCACTGCACTATTTCATAAGTTATGTTTGTCCTCTACATACACTGTGAATTTATTTCAATATGCAATGGAAAAAAAATTTACGTCTGCAATTTTAAAATTTTACTGCTGCTATACTGCATATATGTCAGTTCTTACTGCACTCCCTTACCGTGTGAGACTGAAGATGAATGTGCCATGGGGTTGTTCATTTCTGTTTGACATATATGTGTGATGCACAGAGTGGATAGGTACGAGCCTGACAGTATGCATGTAGTTTATCTTTTTACACATTTGTTTGTCTACTACACATCCCACAGTTACCTTGTCATTACTGAAGTTTGGAGTCATGTGCTCTGGGGCTGTATCTGTCTGAGGATCTCCATACACAGATGTTACATGGGTAAATAGCATTTGTGGACATCAGACAGCATCACTTTTAATATTTGTATGTGCTTATTATGTTACGTATATTCTTTTGCTGGTGAGTGTGTGTGCTGTCCTTTGCCTCTTAGCCAGGGTGACACATATTGTGCACCCTATTTCTGCTGGCTACCTCTGCAGCTGGAGGTTCCCCCTCAGATTCCTCATCTGTATGTGCGGGAAGTGCTGGCCCTGCCAGTGGTTCAGAAATGTGTAGCCCTGGCCCTTGCTCTCCCGGTTGAGGCTGTTTCCTATAGATAATATTGTGCAAAATGGCACAGACTGTGAGAATTTCTGCAAAGGTGCCTGGGTCACACTACCCCCCTGATGTGTCTAGACAGTAGAACTGTGACTTTAGCATGACAAACACACACTTTATAATGTTTCTAATCTGAGCGTGGGGACTATTGTACTCTTCTTCAATGGAGGTGTGTGA
Organism: Protopterus annectens; assembly: GCF_019279795.1. NCBI lineage: Eukaryota > Metazoa > Chordata > Ceratodontiformes > Protopteridae > Protopterus > Protopterus annectens. The sequence continues at coordinate 1,298,421,045 of NC_056735.1, forward strand.
GTGTAGGGTTCCTATTAGAACCCCGAATGCTTGAAATTTCGAATGGCATATGGTCGACACCATATGATTGAAATTTCAAGCGTTCAACGGTTAAACATAACGATGCCGTTTGGTGCAGAATGGGAGAATTTCCCTTTTTTGCACTGAAGTGCAATCTCAGAGTTGGTATATTTAAGTAGGTGGGGTGTGGGTATATTTAAGTAGGTGGGATGTGGGGCACCTACTTAAATAGACCAACTCTGAGATCGCACTTCAGGTGCCTGCACCGTTAAGGTAAGTTATTTTATTTTATTTTTTATTATATATTCAAACTTTTAAACTTCGATCGTATGTTGTCAAACATATGGGATTCGAAGTTTAGAAAGTTTGAATATATAATATAGACCCGTGAGTGTATTTATGATGGGTGTCCTAAGAACCTCTTCTGATGAATGTTAATTGAGGTCCCACTCAATTCTCAGGTAGCAATGGTATGACCAGTAAATGTGTTCAAATCACATTTTAAAATTGGTGCATATAAGATGACATCAGATTATTGAAGGGCATCAGGCATATGTCACAGATAGTCCCATTTACTGATACCTATTGGGTAGTTGCACAGAGTACCTTCCCATTACACTGAGTTATTGTTTAATGCACTGAATTTCTAGAAGTTATGTGGACATGTGCAAATCGGATTCCAAAACCTTGAATGTTAATGAAGCTCATTAATAACGTATAGTGCAAATAGTACTTAAAAGTGCACATAAATGCACTCCCTGTCGGGTATAGCTGACTTCCAGCTAGCTTCAAAGGTAATCTGTCACCTGATAGCACCTTTCTGTCATTACATATCTAGTTATAATTAAGGTTTATAATTCAAATTATACATGTTGACAGGCCATTTGTAGTCAAACATGTCTGCAATATAAAGTGTCAGTGACATAATGTGTAGTTGTAGGATTAAGCAATATGCATGCAGATGGGTATATGGCTAAAAGCAAACAAACCCTGTGAAAAATGGATGAAAATGGCATAAAATTATATCCGCAGTAAACTCTTAATCACCTTGGCTGTGTCTGGTATACTTAAGGAGAATGACAAATTCCAAGGTTTTCCATAAGTTGTGTGTTAACAGATTACATTACTCTCTGATGCTTACTAATGCATTTTCTATAGATACAGCTGGAATGAAAATATATTCATTAACCTGTACTGTCTGTGTTATACTTATGAAGAATGAATTAGGAGAGCTTCTGTAAATTGTATGTTTACTGAATAGTTTACCAATACTTTCTGATGCTTATTAGTATAGCAGCAGTTGTTACTACATTCAGTCTGATACAAACAATGTGAGGATGGCTTTGACTGTTCACTGTTGACTGTGTTGCAATGAAAAGTGATGAGTGTGTGGCACAAGGGCTGTGTGTTTGTCCTTTAATTACTCTAAAGTAAGTTCAAATCCTACATGAGACCTATACAAATAATGTAATGGATTGTTGCATGTTCAGATGATGTTTTTATATCCTTTATGTTCTTGATTAAAAAGTTAGATGATGTTTTCGTATCCATTATGTTCTTTAATACATAACAGTAATATACATGACAAAAGATTGTTTTGCATAATTTGCAGTGGTAAGGAAAATAGATCAAATAACTTGACAAATGCTTATAACATCATCATGTCAATTATGACCCAGCAAGAAATGTATAATATGTGTATATAACAATGTTTTCCAGATGTCACACTGAACTAGGGGTGACAATTTTTCTCAATCTGAGAATGAATTTATACTCAAGGCTCTACACCAGCATAGCCACAGCCTCCTTGGACAGATGGGAAATACTGTGTGGTGGAATGAGATTTTGACAGAACTGACAAACATATTCAATGCTGTAGGTGGTCACAATTAATCCTAAGAGGCTTGATGACACTTCCCAGACCCAATCCTCCATGCAGCTAACTGAATATGCTGCTATGAGAGGGCGAGGAATGCCACAGGAGGTGAGCCACCACTGACTTCCCCCGAATAAGATCACAGTGTTCCTGACATCAAATCATACCACCATTTGTGATCATTGTATTCCTGGTGGAGGTATTGAAGCAGGTGTTTCAGGATGTACATGTAAGTCATACCTTTAAAACGATTGCAGTATATACACTGCTACAGTCTTTAATGAAATGTCCAAATTATTAATGTATTGCCATATTTCTTTGTTCATCAGCACAATTGTGGCAGGAACATGGTCACACTCAGGAGGTAGATTTTCAATATAAGCATTATTGCATATTATATTAGCAATGCAGTGCATACATAAGACTTATTTATTTTATTTATTTTTATTTATTTATTGTAGTTGGTTTACCAGGATAGTCCATTGGGCCATAATGAACCCATTTTCAATGGAGTCCTGGGGAGAAAAGCTCCAAAAAAATACATTTTTATACTTACAACATACATTCTTACATACAAACAAAGTTTAACAATAGGTACAACAGGTAAAAAAATAAAGCAATATCAAGTAGTACAGCAAGTGTACATTTAAATACATTGCAGAAAAATGAATTAACTATTTAGCATGAACCTATCCCTTTATGCAGAGTAGTTAGGAGAACAAGTTACTAGAATGGAAGAGGAGGTACAATGACCTGGTGAAGTGGGGGAAGAGGAGGGATATGGACTAGTCTAATAATTTCTATGGACTTTTCTGGGTGATTTAAAGATGTGAGCAGAGCATGAAGGGATGAGAGTAGGTGAAGAGTAGGTTATGTAGGGTGGGAGCAGGAGCATTCCCACTGTGATGCCAAGTGTGTATGAAGGGATTTTTTGAAAGCAGCATGATTAGAGGTGGTGCGGATGAGTGGAGGAAGGGAGTTCCAGAGGCGAGCTAGGTTGAAGGATAGAAGGTTTTTGCCAGGGGGATGAGTAGGTTTATGGACTTTGAGTAGGTTTTGATTGTTTGATCTTAATACTCTATTGGGTAGGTGCATATTAAAAGCAGAAGATAGGGAAGGACAGAGGGAGGGATTAAGAATAAGCTTGTGGGCTAGAGTTAGTTGTGTGTAAGTTAATTGATTGGGAAGCTCTAGCCATTTTAGTTTCTGGAGGGAAAGACAGTGGTGGGCGGAAGACTTGTGGCTAGTGGCGAATTTTGCAATTTTATTGTAACAAGAGGAAAGTTGTTTTTTGAGAGAGGATTGAAGATTAGTTAGGAGTGGGGCGCCATAGAGAAGAGAGGGGATAAGGAAGGATGTAGCGAGAGTTGTTCTAGTAGCAGAGGTAAGGTATGCATTTTGTCTATAAAGCATACCAAGTTTTTGATGGGTCTTTTTGATGTTTTTTTGTAGGTGAGAGGTAAATTTCAGTTGGTTGTCAATTTGTACCCCTAGTAGTTTGGTGTCTGACACCAATTCTAGGGGTGAGTTATTTTGGCTAGTGATAGAAAATGTATTCATATTGAGAGAAGTAGCTTTAGAAGGAGTAAAAATAATTAGTTTGGTCTTGGAGGCATTAAGAGCTAGGTGATTTTTTAACATCCACTGCTCTGTTGTAGAGAAAGCATCCTGAGTTAGTTTTTGAAGTGTAGTGATAGAGGTGGCTGAGCAATTGAATCATCTGCATATTGGATGATGTTTGAGAAAGGGAGTGATTTGTGGAAGTCATTTATAAATATGTTGAAGAGAACAGGATCGAGAATGGAGCCTTGTGGAACACCTGTGGGGGTACTAAGGAATGAGGAGGTAGTTTTTTTCCATTTTACTGCTTGATTTCGGTTGGATAGGTAACTGGAGAACCATTTCAAGGAGGATGAAGAAAGGTTAAGTTCTGAGAGTTTAGTAATGAGCAGGCTATGTGAGATGGTATTGAAGGCTTTGGAGAGGTCTAGTAGCAATGTAGAAACAATTAGGCCAGAATCACGAGCTCTATTTACTGTTTCTAGGAAGGAGAGGAGGGCAGTCATTGTGCTGTGGTTAGGTCTGAAGCCGTGTTGTGTGGGAGTTATAAGGTGATTGTCTAGGAGATGAGGAAGGAGTTGAAGTTGGACACATTTTTCTAGGATTTTCGAAATGGGGGACCGGATGGCTATGGGATGAAAATTAGTGACGTTGTTGTTGTTGCCCCCTTTGTGGAGAGGAATAATATATGCCTGTTTCCAGATTTGGGGAACTGTGCATTCTTTTAGGGAACTATTGATTAGGATGCTAATGGGATATGCAAGCATTTCAGCAGCTATACTAAGAAAGTAGGAAGGTATATTATCAGGGGCGTTGGTACAAGGTTTCAGTTTTAGAAGGAGTTTCTTTATAGTAGATGTTGGCACGGGAGAAAAAGAGAGGAGAGTGGAGTTGGGAGAGGGAGAGTTGGAGGGTGGAGGTGTTTGGGGTAAAGGTTGGGTAGTAGAAGAGGTAGAGGAGTTACAGGATGGGAAGCAGGGAGTGGAAGTTGGGAAGGATAGAGTGTGAGTGGGGGGAGTGGAAGTTGGGAAGGATAGTGTGTGAGTGGGGGGGGTGAGGGGTTGCTTGAGGGTATGGTGGAGTTGGAGAAAGAAGAGGTCAGTTTGGCAATAGAGTCAATAAAGAATGAGTTAAATTGGGTGGCCAGGTCTAGTTCAGAGGCATTTGGGTCTGGGGTGGGTGTATCTGGTGTACTAGGATGAAGGAGACTAGAGATCCCTTTCCAGAATTTTTGAGGGTTGTTTTTATTTTGGTTTTGGAGTGTAGAATAATAGTTTTGTCTATCAGAAGTGATGAGTTTCTTTACTTTATTTCGAAGCATTTTATATTCGTTAAGGAGCAGATTTGTCTTATTTTTTTTGGTAGCATGCCCAGACTTTATCTCTATGTCTCATAATAGCAAGAGTATGTTTGGATAGCCAGGGGGCTGACTTTGTTTTTATTCTCTTAGTCCTTAGGGGAGCTTGTGAGTCGAGTAATTTCAAGAATGTTGTATTAAAGTGTGACACTGCCATGTCTAGGGGTAATGTTTTTAGACAATTCCAATTATTTGCTTGTAAGGAATTTATGAAGATAGTTGGGTTGAACTTTTTCTGGTCTCGGATAGTTATATAGTTGTGGGTTTGTTGAAGGACAGTGGGTAGTCGGTTAGTGAAAATGGGTAGGTGATCACTAAGAGAGTCTGGAAGGGTGCCACTGTTGGAGAAATAATGAGGATGGGAGACAAGGATCCAATCCAGTATACTTCCACTGGAGAGGTTTTTTGCAGGGCGAGTTACTGAATTGATTAGTTGAGAGAAGTTGTATAGGTTAATATTTACGGAGTTTGTTGGAGATTGTATACAAGCCCAATTGATGTTTACATCTCCTAGGATTATGGTTTCATTGCTAATGCTACTAGAGATCCAGGAGAGGATAAGTTCAAGAGTGGAGATATTATCCCCTGGGGGTATATAAAGGGATGCTAAACAAATGTGTTTGTGATTATTGATTTGTAGTAGAGTAAGGAGAAGTTCAGCATTGTTAAAGTGTGGAGTAGGTTTATTGTAGGGAGTGACTGCTAGGGAGGATGAATATATGAGGGCTACCCCACCACCCTTTTTGAGAGGTCTGTCTTTCCTGATGATGGAGTAGTTTGGGGGAATAATCTCAGAGTCATTTATATGTGGTTTTAACCAGGTTTCAGAAATAGACAGGATGTCAGGTTTATTGTGTATTAGCCATGTGTGGAGGTTTGGGACTTTATTTACTATACTTTGGGAGTTTAAGGAAGTAAATAATAGGGATTTATTTGTGGCTGTTATAGGGGATGGGCCAGGGTTTGGGTGGATATCACCAGAAATTAGAGTATTAATACGCTGTTGTTTGAAACTGTGTGTGTGGGCAGATAGTAAAGTAAAGAGTTTGGCTTCTGTTGTGTATTGGAGGGATTTGCAAGTAGTTATAGAGAAGGGGAGTGTATTGTAGGAGAAAAGTATGTATTGGAAAAGAAAGAGAATGTTAGAAGGATACAGATAGGGGGAAATAATAGAGTATGATTGTGAGAGAGGTGTGTTCTGATAATTGGTTATATGAAAGTGTTGGGAGTGTAGGGAGAAAGTGGGTTGGGAGAGGTGGTTGTTGTAGAATGAAGAGAAGAGGAAGAAGAGAGAAAGGGAGATGAGACAGAGTTTTGGAAACATGATAGGAAGGGGATGACAGAATAATAGTTGTGAGTAGAGTCAGAAGGTGTATAGAGGACACGTAAGTATTGAGCAGTAGGTAGATTCCCTATGTAGTAGGAAGTATGTGGAGGATTGTAGTCAGTGTGGAGGGGGGGTGTGGTGTGGTTGTGGGAAAAAGGAGTGGTTTAGGCCAGGAAAGATGATGATTGGGGTTTGTATGAGGATTATTAGAGGGCTGATTTTGGCAGGAAAAAAGGAGGGTGTGTCTATCTGTATTTTACTGATTTGAGTAGAGTAGCAGAGGGTGTGGATTATGGAGGAATAAAGGTAGAGGTGCTGGGAGCGGGTGAGATTTGGGGGCAGGGTAGGGGAGCGGAGTGAGCACGAAGGGCGAACGGAGCGGGTTGAGCCCAGTAGAGCAGAAGAGGAGCAAAAAACTATCAGTAGAGCAATATTCAAGAAGGGTAAGTATTAGAAGGGTAAGTGGAGAGGGCCTAGATATGGTTGGGAAGTGGACAAGAGTATCAGGGGAAAGAGTGAGGGACTAAGATGTGAGAACTGAGAATCTGAAAGAGACAGAGTCAAGAACAGAAAAGTCTAATGTCAAGGGGTAGGGATATCCCCTAATGGATAGAGGCTATCTATGCACCAGGGAACAAAGTAGGGCTAAGCAGATAAGGGGAGAAGGGAGCGACAGAGCTGGGAAAAAGAGTGAGGAATGGAGGGCAAGGAGTAGAGGTGGGGGGGGTCAGGCTGCTGGCACACCAGACAGGGAGAATGTGACTTCAGCTAGTAGGAGTACAAGGGCTTTCAGGCTTAGTAGTAACACATACTTTCTTGAGTTCGTTTAGAGAGCCTCTCGGGAGCGTTATCCTCAAAGGCAGTTGTAGCAGCACAGGGTATGTATTGCTAAGGCAGTAGGGAGTACAGCTTTGGTTGGGTCCAGTATCCACCCAGGCAAAAACACAGGGGGAGATTCAGGGCAAGAGAGCTGGAGGACAGGAAGGAAGGAAGAAGTATGTTAGTGACAGAATAAAAATGCACTAATCACTTACTACTGTTTAAAATGACTAAATCAGACAAGTACTACTCGTATATACAGGAAACAACCTGAGCATTTAACACACACTTCACAATTTGACTTTGTACAGTAGGCAGCAAATATATATATATTGTCGCCAAAGGAAACAACCAGAACATCTAGACACGTACCTTAAATTCAAACATTGTTCAGTAGGCAGTAACTATAACAGTAGAATGATAAACAAAACAAATGCAGGAGGAGTCAGGTAGGTTGGAAGTATAGGCAGATAAGTTAAGAACTATATGCCTCTCAACTGCATTTTACAACGCACGTGTGATATTGCTAGTAGAGGCTATCGCCAGAGAATAAGCCTATCAAAACAAATATCTTAGCACAGTTTCACATTCAATCAGGGGACTTGCTGGAGATAAAAAGAAATATGGAACAGCTAATCACGAGCAGTGGTCATATGTTTGCTTTGTAGTGCCCCAGTGAGTCAGTAGTACTTCATTATTGGATCCATATACCCCTAGTACAATATGGAAACTACAGCTACTTTAATATACCCCTAGTGCAATATGGAAACTATAGCAACATACAGGAACAGTAGCGTTTAAAACAGAGTTAACTGAGTGAGTAGTAATTCATTAATGGTCAATATACCCCTAAAACAATATGGAAACTACAGCAACTTACAGGAGACAGTAGCAATTGCAACAGCCTAAACTAAAACCATATGCGAGAGGCTAGCGTACCATCTGGACTAGCGTCGCTACTGAAAGAAGAGTGACAGAATTAACTGAAACCATAGCTTTCATTTAGAATTAACTGAAACATAGCTATCATTTAGGTAGGATAGCGACAGAATTTAACTAAACCACTTGCGAGATGCTAGTGTGCTAGCTGGACTAGCGACGCTGTTACAAACATACGCAAGGTAGACTCCAAGCTGTACTAGTTGTGAAGGCTGGTGTATCAGCAGGGCCAGCGTCGCAATTACAACCTCACAGTAGTGAACTTCCCAGCCATCAGTACAGTGAACGTAACAGCATGAAACAACATGTGTGATGTTTGTCTTTCTCAGTTGCATAAGCCCATCAACATCTGCACAACATCAACCCATGTCATGTAAGTGTCTCCATATACTATTATTGTTATCCATAGCTTTCAGTGCCTCTGTCATCTGTCATGACAGTGAATTATACTCACATGTGTATTTGTTTATGGCATTATATATTAAGATACATCATCGCAAGATGTGGCTTGTAGTTGCACCTACAGACAGATCAAGTATGGCTGGCCACCTTGTTAATAGGGTACAACAAATACAAGCAAAACTGTGATGTATGTTATTCATGATGCTTTTTTCCATACACAGGGACATCTGGACAACATGTTCACTGTTTGTCATGTAAGTGTCTACATAGCATGTTAGTCTGTACTATAGTTGCCCTGTGCCTCTGCCTGCATTCATGACTTTGGAGCATTCTCACATGTGTTGATATCTGTGTGCCTTATCGTCACTACAGGATCTACATTATGATTGATAATACAATCCCCAAACAAGTATGACATCAATGGTAATACATTCCATATGTTTAATACATGTTAGCATTGATGATCATGTCTGTGCACTTCATGACTACTGTGTTCTTCTTCACCTGCCTAGGACAACAACAATCTTAAAAAGACAGCACAAAATCGAGCAAACCAGGAAAATGATGCAGAAAACAACAGTTCAGCACAGGTACCACTCCACAGATATTTATTAGGCACTTTCATCTAAAATAAATGTCAGAATTCTTCAGAATAAAATTACAAAGAAATCATTCTCCCCACTCTTTGGTCAAACACTCACATAGTGACACTCCCTTGATGAGCTCTTAAACAAAACTATTTAAAACCAAGATTATATAAAACTATACAACAGCATAAAAAATATGTAAAATATGAAATGCAAAAAGCAAGTAATAAATTATAAAAAATACACAGATTTTAACTTTAGCAAAGGTCCCACGGACATTCCGTCATTAAGCCCAGGTGGTTCACAGGCATTGGTTTTAATCTGCCACTTCAACTTTTGTAAACAATAGCTGGCTTGTTGCCCAACAGACCGGCAGTCTGACATTTATTTTAGACGAAAGCGCTTAATAAATATCTGTGGAGTGGTACAACAGCAATCCTCATATCAGACTGGGCCAAACAGTATGTGTCTATAGTATCTTGTGTGTGTTATACATCTGTTGGAATGAGTTATGATGGCCGTTATTTGCTTACTGACGATGCTTTGGTATTGTTTCCCCATGACACTTTCAGTTCAAACCTGACCTCTGGTGGTGGAGTCCCAATGGGACATGTCACGTATGTTTTACTATTGTTTAAATTCCAGTTGTCACATATGTGCAATATGTAGCGTGCATGAAATCTCTCTGTTATATAAGCTCCATGAACCTTGTCCAGGCAGAATGTTCTGGTAAGTCCATATCCCCATTAACACTGTAGACATATAGTCGGCCCATATGTCATTATGTGTTGTTTGGGCATGTGCGTAACCTGTGTCATTTGTCTCTTCTTGTAGCCCATCTACTGCCTGCTTCCACCAGTAACCCATCCACTGATCCTGAGTTGGGATATGATGTGCTTCACTGTGATAGTATAGCCCATGGCACACATGCCACAGATTTGGGTTTATTGTCCAGCCCAGAAGGGGGCAGCCATGTGGACCATGCTGTATCTTCAGATGTTGAGGACAATGTGACTAGACCATCTGATGATGTTGTGATAACAGCTGCCAGACATGATGATGTCCATGAGCCAGCGTCCCATGCCAATTGATGTGGGTGACTCTTCCCAAAAACTGAGAAGTACTGCCCATTGTAAGACATCAGATGCGTTGCTGCTGTGCATGGAAGTGTGTCAGAGGGTGTTCTCCTATTATCACATGTGAATGAACATTCCCAGTGATGTCATGGAGCTGAACGTCATGCTCTTGCCCATACAACCAATTGTGTAAGACGCATGTGTTACATGAAGGTCAGGAGTAAAAGCAGGGTGATATCATGGCTGCATTGACTACACAGCATGACAGTGTCTTGTTTGTTGAATGTTCCTTTGAAAGTCTTGTTATGGTGGTGTTAGTACAGTGCCATAGTGCCAACTGAGTATTACATGCCCTAAATATACAAAGCAGAGTATCTCCAGTAGGCAGAGATCAACCACCTTTCATTAGACCCACATTTGACCATTGGAGAGCCATGTCGCTACTAAAGTGTGCATACAGATCTGCTGATGGCCAGTATTTTTGTATATGTATCTGCTGATACATTCTCATACATGTCATGGACTTTGCTTTTTTGAGACTGTGTCTATTGGATGGACAATATTCTATGGTATTACTCTGTATGATGATTTCCTAACTGTCCAGTCAGTAATTCAGTTGTGCACATCACCTCTGTCCCACACATGTGCGTGTGTGTTTCCCTTTGGTGATGTACATTGCAGACAGTCTTCTTGGGCTGCTGTTTCCTCTCAGTGTTTTGCATGTGTTTATACTGGTATTCATTAACATTAGGTAATGTATGACATTCACTGTGTACAACTAATGGATCATTTCCATTAGTTGTGAACTGTGTTGCTGTTGTGGGGCAAAACATGAACATCAAAGTTTATGCTGTATGTACTTATGTACCCGTGGCCCACCATGGCTCAAAGTTATATGTCAGATGCTGCCTGAGCTAGGACTTTTGTCCACATCCTCCATTACCCACACCCATTCCCTCTCCTTCCTGTGTCCTCCTGATCTTTCCATGACAGCTGTAACATGTCATCCTCAGACATCTGGGGTTCTTGGAGTAGATCGCCCACTGCTGCAGCTAGCAAGCCACCATATTTTGTTGTTGACACAATTTGTAGGATGGTATGGTAATAATCTGTGCTGCCTTTTTAGGTGTGTATTGCAGTGCACCCCAGCATGTGACCAGACATCTAAATCTGGATTTCAGCACACCAAACACATGCTCAGTGGTGTTTCTTGTTGCAGTGTATGATGTATTACATGCATCCTCTGCAGGGTTGCATGGGGTTCTATATAGCCATTAGCCATGGCTCTGTAGTCACCTGTTGGTGGGAAGAAGATGACACTTGTCTTATCATCATGAGTTGATAGGTTTGGATTCAATTTACAGCATGGCTGTGTTCCTGTACTTACCAAGTAGTAGCCCCTCAGGTATTTCACCATTCTGGTAGGCAGCCCGCAGACCAGTTTCTCCCCATATAACAGCATTATGTACACTCCCATAGTGCCTGTCATAATTATATTTGTTATGATGCCATATGCTGTGCACACCACCTGACAATTCAGTGATGACCACACCTGTAAATTTCTGCTTCAGATACTGCAGTGGTTTTGATAGGAAAGTGAGTGCAGTCTATTTAATTGAGTACAGGAGAGAAGTTGGCAATGGTATAGACATGATGTGTGACATTCCTGTCCTCTATGACTGAGGATGGAAAGTTCCACATCGGATCAGATGGACAACGGATCCACATTAATGCACATTGGGAAATAATGAGACTGACAGCTGTCTATGACACTCCTATTGCATCTCCCATATGTTGATGAAATGTTCCTGATGCCACTATACCTAGGTTCGGGCATACTTTGCTTTTGAAAGGTATGGGGTCATCTTGCAAGGTACATACATACATGTGTGGGGAACACAAATTGCATACAGCCTGCGCAAGTTCTTTGTCTAACTGGTACCTGTCAGTTATTTCTTGATGAGAGAGCTGGCTTAGATGTAGCCTGGCTTGACATCTAGCTGGCTGCCTTCTAGGATGCATTGCCAGATCTTCCTCTGTGGCTATCATTATAATGCATTACATGCTGGTTACATGTTTTTTTTGTTTTTTTTGTTTTTTAATGTTGTGGATTCTACAGGATTCCATAGCAAAGAGCTCACTCTTGAGGTAATGGACGTAGTCTCCACCAAATGCTTTCATTAAGTTGGTGGTGAAACATTTTGTTGCATTCCAGTTACTTTGTGAGTGTTCACTGTGCTTTGGAATCTGGCAGGTGGGCATGGATTCTATAATTATCCTACACTGAATAGATCATTTCTAAAATTTGCTTCAGCGTACTTTATGGAGCTCCATCTGCTGCTATATGTGCACTGTAGTCTTCCTTCGGCATGCTGTGCTACCTGGAAATTTCTTTTGGGAATCCAGTACAAAAGGTCCAAAGTAATTCAATGACCATAATGCTTGCTTGCATTAATATAGTTTATCTTGTTGAGCACAGTGGTGAACTGATCCAGACTGGACCCATTTTGACCATAGCCAGGGAGTTACACTAGTAGAATGAAAAGACATTAAAAAAAAAAAAAAAAAGAAAAGATCAGCAAAATTAAAAATACAGTGAGGCTGAAAATCAGAGAACAGGGGAGGGTTGGCATACTGGTTAAGGTCTTAACCTCACAGAGACAAAGTACAGGGTTGTATTCTGAGATATGGTTAGACACCTGCAACAGCTGTAGAGACCACAGAAGTTTCTCAACAAGAAAATACAGGTCCTCCAAACCATGACTTAAGTGGATAGACTGAAAGCCCTATCACTGTACTCTGTATCGTACAAGCTGCTGAGTGCCAACTTGTGCCTGGTCTACAGGGCAGCTGCACATTTGCAAGTGAAATGACACAAGACTCACTCACTCTAGGGATCTTAACCTGGCCTGTGAATTAACAGCATATGCTGGAGAGACAGATATATCTCCCAGGGATTGCCACTCCTCTGGAATAAACTTCCAATTCATGTGAAGCAGAGCTCCTCACTGACCCTATTCAAGCACAACCTAGACAAATGGATGGGAGACTGCAAATTCACCCCAGGGGTGGATTCATGTCCGGAAACAAACAAAGGCCAGCAAACAGTTCCTAAGGCTTTATTGAAATAAAGTAAGTGTCATAAAGGCACTATAACACTCTCACCATCATAAATATAATAAATGCATAGCCTCAAACTAGTTTCGGTGAAATCCCTTCTTCAGTGAGGACAAATAGCAAACATAACTCCATTCAACAGACTCCATAGTTATATAATAGCTTAGCCAATAAACAAATGGCTAACAATTAACTGCATATTAAAAGTATGCAGAACATTTGTTTAAAGAAATGCACAAATTCTGTTGTAACTATACTGTTTTGTATTGTTATATGTTTACACCTATAGTAGTTTGATGTTTCTAGATTAACCTAGGAGATATGTAAGAGCATTATACCAGTGTACAGTTGGTTGGTGACTCCATTCACTTGTTGTCTGCTATACAATTGGATGATAAATGAAACTGGGTTTATGATTGGACTATATTATTTACATCTAAATCTATAAGTAGACCTTCATCACTTATCTCTTGATCATTGAATCTACTAGATCCCTACATTGGGCCACTCCCTTGGATAACCGCTCAACATATAGAATTTTAATATGGATTTAGACCAAATACTACATGGGTTGTGTGCTGATAGGGAAGATATAGCCATTTTTGGCTTGGAAGATATCCCAAGCAACAACCTAAGTGAAAACAACCCCAATAGCGAAGGGGGCTGTGATCTGGCATTCCGCAGGTTAGATAAGGGCCTTAGGGGCCTTAGAGCTAATATTTGGCACTTGAGGTTGTTCAAGGCCTATTTTCATAAAGGTTTGGCCCTGAGAGGCCTTCGTATTAAGCTACGTCCTCTTGTAGGCAGATCTGAACAGAGGCTAACAGAGGAATGGGATGATGCCCTGAGGAAGGGTTCAATGGTATTTGTTAAAATTTTATTGGATTATTATGAGAGAACAGTGGATCTCTTGCTCAAGGAGGTACAAGATCTAAGTATGGAGTGCCAAAAATATAAAGCCAGTACTAAATACTCTAGTTGTGTTGAGCGGTTGTCTAAGGAACTGACGACCTATGATAATATGGTGAAAGAAAGAAAACTTAAAAAATTCTCTAGGGATACACATGATTATGAGAGAGGTCAACCCTTTCAAGTTCAAAGAAGTGTACGATTCAAGGATTTGGGATCTGGGGTGAATGGAGCAAGATCTAAGAAAAGACCTAGGTCTATTCTGAAACAACATGACTTAAGTTATACCAGCACATCAGGAGAGGAGTCATCTTACACTGACAGTGAGGGATACATCAAAAAGCCCAGGGTCCCACCTGGACATTCCAGCCATTAAGCCCAGGTGGTTCTACAGGCATTGGTTTTGTAACCCTGCCACTTCCAACTTCTTGTAAACAATAGCTGGCTTGTTGTCCCAACAGACCGGGCAGTCTGACATTTATTTTAGACCTAAAAGCGCCTTAATAAATATCTGTGGAGTGGTACAATAGCAATCCTCATATCAGACTGGGCCAAACAGTTTGTGCATGTGTCTATAGTATCTTGTGTGTGTTATACATCTGTTGGAAATGAGTTATGATGGCTGGCTATTTGCTTACTGGACCGATGCCTTGGTATTGTTTCCCCATGACACTTTCAGTTCAAACCTCTGACCAACTCTGGTGGTGGAGTCCCAATGGGACATGTCATTTATGTTATACTATTGTTTAAATTCCAGTTGTCAAGATAGTGTGCAATATTATGTAGCGTGGCATGAAATCTCTGTTATATAAGCTCCATGAACCTTTGTCCAGGCAGAATGTTCTGGTAAGTCCATATCCCCATTAACACTGTAGACATATAGTCGCAGCTCCATATGTCATTATGTGTTGTTTGGGCATGTGCGTAACCTGTGTCATTTGTCTTCTTCTTGTAGCCCATCTACTGCCTGCTTCCACCAGTAACCCATCCACTGATCCTGGAGTTGGGATATGATGTGCTTCACTGTGATAGTATAGCCCATGGTGGGCACACATGCTTGGCACATGATTTGGGTTTATTGTCCAGCCCAGAAGGGGGGGCAGCCATGTGGACCATGCTGTATCTTTCTCAGGATGTTGAGGACAATGTGACTAGACCATCTGATGATGTTGTGATAACAGCTGCCAGACACATGATGATGTCCATGAGCCAGCCCCACATGCCAACCTGATGTGGGTGACTCTTCCCAAAAACTGGAGAAGTACTCGCCCATTGTAAGACATCAGATGCGTTGCAACTGTGTATGGAAGTGTGTGTCAGAGGGTGTTCTCCTATTATCACATGTGAATGAACATTCCCAGTGATGTCATGTGGAGCTGAACGTCATGCTCTTGCCCATACAACCAATTGTGTAAGACGACAAATGTGTTACAGGCGAAGGTCAGGAGTAAAGCAGGGTGATATCATGGCCTGCATTGACTACACAGCATGACAGTGTCTTGTTTGTTGAATGTTCCTTTGAAAGTCTTGTTATGGTGAAAAGTGCGGTACAGTGCCATAGTGCCAACTGAGTATTACACGCCCTAAATATACAAAGCAGAGTATCTCCAGAAGGCAGAGACCAACCACCTTTCATTAGACCCACATTTGACCATTGGAGAGCCATGTCGCTACTAAAGTGTGCATACAGATCTGCTGATGGCCAGTATTTTTGTATATGTATCTGCTGATACATTCTCATACATGTCATGGACTTTGCTTTTTTGAGACTGTGTCTATTGGATGGACAATATTCTATGGTATTACTCAGTATGATGATTTCCTAACTGTCCAGTCAGTATTCAGTTGTGCACATCACTCTGTCCCACACATGCGTGTGTTTCCCTTGGTGATGTACATTGCAGACAGTCTTCTTGGGCTGCTGTTTCTCAGTGTTTTGCATGTGTTTATACTGGTATTCATTAACATTAGGTAATGTATGACATTCACTGTGTACAACTAATGGATCATTTCCATTAGTTGTGAACTGTGTTGCTGTTGTGGGGCAAAACATGAACATCAAAGTTTATGCTGTATGTACTTATGTACCCGTGGCCCACCATGGCTCAAAGTTATATGTCGATGCTGCCTGAGCTAGGACTTTTGTCCACATCCTCCATTACCCACACCCATTTCCTCTCCTTCCTGTGTCCTCCTGATCTTTCTATGACAGCTGTAACATGTCATCCTCAGACATCTGGGGTTCTTGGAGTAGATCGCCCACTGCTGCAGCTTTTTTTCGGGGCAAGCCACCATATTTTGTTGTTGACACAATTTGTAGGATGGTATGGTAATAATCTGTGCTGCCTTTTTAGGTGTGTATTGCAGTGCACCCCAGCATGTGACCAGACATCTAAATCTGGATTTCAGCACACCAAACACATGCTCAGTGGTGTTTCTTGTTGCAGTGTATGATGTATTGGGTTATATGGTCCTCTGCAGGGTTGGATGGGTTCTATATAGCCATTAGCCATGGCTCTGTAGTCACCTGTTGGTGGGAAGAAGATGACACTTGTCTTATCATCATGAGTTGATAGGTTTGATTCAATTTACAGCATGGCTGTGTTCCTGTACTTACCAAGTAGTAGCCCTCAGGTATTTCACCATTCTGGTAGGCAAGTCCGCAGACCAGTTTCTCCCCATATAACAGCATTATGTACACCCCATAGTGCCTGTCATAATTATATTTGTTATGATGCCATATGCTGTGCACACCACCTGACAATTCAGTGATGACCACACCTGTAAATTTCTGCTTCAGATACTGCAGTGGTTTTGATAGGAAAGTGAGTGCAGTCTATTTAATTGAGTACAGGAGAGAAGTTGGCAATGGTATAGACATGATGTGTGACATTCCTGTCTCTATGACTGAGGATGGAGTTCCACATCGGATCAGATGGACAACGGATCCACATTAATGCACATTGGGAAATAATGAGACTGACAGCTGTCTATGACACTCCTATTGCATCTCCCATATGTTGATGAAATGTTCCTGATGCCACTATACCTAGGTTCGGGCATACTTTGCTTTGAAAGGTATGGGGTCATCTTGCAAGGTACATACATACATGTGTGGGGAACACAAATTGCATACAGCCTGCGCAAGTTCTCTGTCTAACTGGTACCTGTCAGTTATTTCTTGATGAGAGCTGGCTTAGATGTAGCCTGGCTTGACATCTAGCTGGCTGCCTTCTAGGATGCATTATACAGATCTTCCTCTGTGGTTATCATTATAATGCATTACATGCTGGTTACATGTTTTTTTGTTGTTTTTTTGTTTTTTGTTTTAATGCTGTGGATTCTACAGGATTCCATAGCAAAGAGCTCACTCTTGAGGTAATGGACGTAGTCTCCACCAAATGCTTTCATTAAGTTGGTGGTGAAACATTTTGTTGCATTCCAGTTACTTTGTGAGTGTTCACTGTGCTTTGGAATCTGGCAGGTGGGCATGGATTCTATAATTATCCTACACTGAATAGATCATTTCTAAAATTTGCTTCAGCGTACTTTATGGAGCTCCATCTGCTGCTATATGTGCACTGTAGTCTTCCTTCGGCATGCTGTGCTACCTGGAAATTTCTTTTGGGAATCCAGCACAAAAGGTCCAAAGTATTTCAATGACCATGATGCTTGCTTGCATTAATATAGTTTATCTTGTTGAGCACAGTGGTGAACTGATCCAGACTGGACCCATTTTGACCATAGCCAGGGAGTTACACTAGTAGAATGAAAAGACATTAAAAAAAGATCAGCAAAATTAAAAATACAGTGAGGCTGAAAATCAGAGAACAGGGGAGGGTTGGCATACTGGTTAAGGTCTTAACCTCATAGAGACAAAGTACAGGGGTTGTATTCTGAGATATGGTTAGACACCTGCAACAGCTGTAGAGACCACAGAAGTTTCTCAACAAGAAAATACAGGGCCTCCAAACCATGACTTAAGTGGATAGACTGAAAGCCCTATCACTGTACTCTGTATCGTACAAGCTGCTGAGTGCCAACTTGTGCCTGGTCTACAGGGCAGTCTCCGACCCTACCCTGATAGAAATGCTGTGCATTCGCAAGTGAAATGACACAAGAATCACTCACTCTAGGGATCTTAACCTGGCCTGTGAATTAACAGCATATGCTGGAGAGACAGATATATCTCCCAGGGATTGCCACTCCTCTGGAATAAACTTCCAATTCACGTGAAGCAGAGCTCTTCACTGACCCTATTCAAGCACAACCTAGACAAATGGATGGGAGACTGCAAATTCACCCCAGGGGTGGATTCATGTCCCCCATGAACAGAGGTAGTCAGTATTGATCACAGATTCACTCTGCGCATTACGTCCATCTAATCAAGGACAGTTGGGGCAACTCTGGATTAACATGGCTAAGCTTGTAAGGGCTCTAGGACCGCTAGCCTAGTAACCTCCTATCAACCTATGAACCTATGAAGATAATAACAAATAACATAGCACAAAGCTTTGTATGTAAAGAGCTACAAAGCCTGAGCTGAATTAAAATGTAGAACTGCATCCTATAACTACACACATACAGTGTAACCATGAAAGAGCTGGTATATAACAAAGCAATTTTATACAAGTGCATTTAATGATTTTCTGTTATTTGTTTAAGCTTTTTTTTTTTTTCAAATAAGTCAAGTGATATGGACATCGATGATCTGTAATGGTAATCTGAAAGTCCACTTACATGCATATATCAAGATTTTGCTTCTGAAATGAAGTCCTTAGTGTAAGGCAACAGATTTTATTTTGTTATATCAATAGTAATTTGTTTTCCCATTTATACAACAATTTTTTTTCTTTCTTTTCAATGTTTTGTTACCATAGTGGCCCATGATCTAAACTGTACTGAGACAATGGGCCGGATTCATGAACGGCTAATTTCTGCATTGCTATTGTGACGTGTTCAAATGAAAGCATAAGCAGCTGAATTACATGCTAATTAACCAATCCAAGCTGGTGAAGCCATTCAGGAAGCAACAAAGTAACTGTGTAGAGATGGTGGTGTAACCCTTTGCTATGCACACCAAAACCTATTGGAATACAGCCACCATCACACTTACAAAAATAAATAAATAATATTAGAGGCTGCTGCTGCTCTCTTGCATGTATGTGTGCAACAGGCTCAAATCTATGGTGCTGATGCTGCTGATAGACCTCATCCAAGGAGAAGAATGGCGTCCAGATCCCATTTCACATATCATAGACTGCATGACATTGAAATAGTAGTGTGATACAGGGTTAATAGGAAAACAGTACAGGAACACTGAAACCCCTACCGCCCCCACTGCAGTCCCAGGGAAAATCAAGGACAACCTATACCAGTGGAAACTAAGGTATATGTAGAATTAATGTTATTAGCTACTGGTACATTCCAGAGACCCACAGGTGGACATACTAACTGTGTCACAGACTTCATCTTCCAGAATATTTCACCAGTATCTTAGTCCTGTGTTACAACATGCATGAGTGCATCTATTTTCCACACACACCAGAGAGGACAGCAAGAATAATATAGGATGTCTATGCAGTAGCACACTTCCATGAAGTCTTGGGGGACATAGGCTGCACTCACATTGAAATAAAAGCCCCACCTGTTGAACAAGGAAGGATGTATATCAACAGGAAGGGGTTCCAATCAGTCAACTGCCAGGTTATCTGTAATGTTCGAGGGGATCATCCTTAACATGTGTGCAGGCAACCCAGGCAGTTACTATGACTCACACATATGGCACACCTCGGGGGTGTACACAAGGTTTGCTAGGGGTAATGTTCCACAATTCCAGCTCCTAGGTGATGAAGGTTATGCACTTGAACTGTGGCTCAGGAAACCCATGAGAAATAAACATCTGCACTCACAGAGGAAGGATACAACAATGCCCATGCTCAAACTAGAAATATAATAGAGCATGTGTTTGTAATGTTGAAGTCAATGTCCTGCTGTCTAGACACATGGGGGGGGCCTTGAAGTATGACCCAGGTACATGTGCAGAAATTCTCACAGTCTGTGCCATGTTGCACAACACCATTTTGAGAAAATATCTGCAATAGGGATAGCAAGAGCCAGGACCACACATTCCTGGACCACAGGCAGGGGCAACCAGCAGCTGCAGAGGTAGCTGGCAGATGTAGGCATGCAAAATATGCCATTGCCCTGGCTAAGAGGCAAAGGATTGCACACACATCCACAAGCGAAGGAATACATATAACAACCCAAATATAGTCTAATAGAAATATTAAAATTGATGTCATCCAATGTTCACAAATGTTACTTACCCATGTAATGTCTGTGTATGGACAGCATCAGGCAGAGACAGCACCAAAGCACATGACTCATATCTGCAGTAATGTCAAGGTAAGTGTGAAACCTGTAGTATATCAACAAATCTGTAAGAAGATAAGCTACCTGCATAATCTCAGTCTCGTACTTATCCACTCTGTGCACCAGACATATATGCAACCCTAAGTCAAACCCAAATGAACAAAAACCCATGGCACAATCATCATCATTCTCATAGGGGTGGTGGTGGTGCAGTAGTACAAGGGTGACATGAAAGTAGTGAGTGTGTGTGATTAAGAAATACACAACATTCATTAAAGTATGAAATATCTCAGGGACAGTAACAGAAGATATAGCCCAATCAATGTTAATGTTCATTTACCTTGTATGCATGCAGTTTGGTATGGGCAGTGTTTGTAAAATGTGTGTTTGTTTGTATGTACACAATCAATGTATGAGCTAGCACTACGTACTGCCATGTATGACAAGTGTGAGCTGTGCATGGTAGAGATTCCTGTTCAGTGTCATCGCTCCTGACCATGTGAAATGACTCTACCAGGAGTTGCAGTGCCACTTCCACATCTCTGGTTCAAAGTAGGGGTGTTACCTGAATGTAAGCTATGTCTGCTAAACAAGCTCTCCTAGTGTCCTCACAATTACATCCAGGTTCAAGATTCTATGGCTTACCACTTGTATGTATTTGGACACTTCACTTACTGATGGAGCAGTGGACGTAGTGCTACTACAGGAAGGGGATCAGGCATGGCCATGTCGGTTACCACCCAAGGATGTTGTGGCTCTATGGACATGTGGATGCTGACCCTCCTTCAGCAGATGTACTGCCCAATTCGGTGTGTCATTCATCTTATCCAATGAGTCGCCCATGCAGTTGAGGCAGTCATGCAATAGCAAATGATACAATACAGAGAAGTAACCATACTAACTTGGAAAGTACAAGAACTAACATATGTGCAGTATACTAGCAATGAATTTTTAAAATTGCATACATTGCAAAATTCCTTTTTTCATTGTATATTAAAATATATTCAAAATATGAACATGTAAGCAGTTTATGCACAGGACAAAAATAACTTATGAAATAGTACAGTGATTTGTAGAACAATCTCCTCCAGATAACTAGCAGTAATGCCCTGTTTGTGTCCAGTCGCCCTTCATTCCACTTCCATAGCTGCACCATTACTTTATATAGTATAGATTCAACCCCATGACCACTGTGAAGATGCAAATGAAGTGTGAAATCATTAGCATTGCTGAATACCAAAAATATCACTTGCTGTAAGGGATGCAAACATGGTGTAGGTAGCTATACAATTACATGCACATACCCTAGCCCTGCAGGGAGGAACAATGACAACTGTTAGTTGCTAAAGGCCTGCAAGTGCTACTGATTGCTCTGACTACAACAACAACAAGAAATACTGAACAGCCTCTTCTCTCTGAAGTGTTTGTATCACACAGAGTAGACTTACAGTAAAAAGTGTAAGCACCTTGAGAGCTATGAGAGTACACTTAACAACACTGATATCCTTGTACTAAGAACACATTGTCCATCCTTTGCTTAAAATCTGTCTGAAATACTGATCACCTATATTAACCATTGAAACAAAGATACAAATAAATGGCCATAATGTTGCATTACTGTAGTTAAGCTAATATCACTACCATTTATTAATATTTTAATACCATAATCATAACCTGATTATCCATGAATGATTCATTGTCCATCATGTGTTTCAGAACTGTGCATGTCTCATTTACACAAGACAGGTAGGTACATGTTACTGTCTGTTGTGTAGTATGCATTAATGACAACAGTGCTGACACAAGTCAGCAGTATGTATTACTGATCCTTAAATTGCACACACTCCTTCATATCAACAAATATGGATTTGCAGAAAACATTCAACATCGCAATATCTTCTCTGACACAGAAAGAGAGGCTAATCCTATCTACACTGCACTGTCACAGTGTACAAGTCAGACTTTTGCAGTGGCACTTGCATTAAGTACTGTCTCCTCTAGCATGTATAGCTAGATAGACAGAGGGGGTTCTAATCACACAGCAGTCAAATTGTGTGTGTGTGTGTGTGTGTGTGTGTGTGTGTGTGTGTGTGTGTGTGTGTGTGTGTGTGTGCGCGCGTGTATGGAGTTGTGCAAATATGACCTTAAGTACTGAGGGTCTCAATAAAGAAGTAGCCTGGAATTAATTTAACACAGCAGGGTGAATCCACAACAATAAAATATCAAGAACTGAAACCAAACAAAACAAAAAACACCGAAAATGAACTGAGCAGAGTAGCTGTTTAATATGTGCTGCAACTAATAAATCTGGTACCTCTGCCTTTCGCCTTCAAATGATAAAAAAAAATAAAAAATGCACCATACACCCCCTACTGTTCGGCATACACTTCTCAGAAGTATAGGCAAACACAGGAGGACTATGGCTAACCAAGTTCACCGATGACTGCAAACTTGCAGCCATAATTGACTCTCCGGCTGACACGGACATCCTCCAAAAGGGCCTTACTAAGACAGACACCTGGTGTCAAAGTCATGGCCTCAAGCTAAATGCCAAAAAATGCATAGTCATCCCGTATGGGAAAAACAAAACACCCACAAATTACCACATAGGTGGCAGCCCCCTTAATACAGAAGAGGTAATAAGAGATCTGGGGACCCAGATGGATAGTAATCTCTCCTTTGACAATCATATTGCCAAAGTAGTTAGGAAATCCTTCTATGTGGCCCATCTAATTACTAAAGGGTTTACATCTAGAAATAAAGAGGTTAAAGTGCTCCTCTACTCGTCACTCATTAGACCCATCATAGTGTACAATGCCCCATTTGGGATGTACCTCACAAGACACTTCCAACAGCTGGAAAGTCCACAAAAGTACCTCACCAAGTGGATTACTGGTCTCAAACATATGTTCTATGCAGCCCGACTGAAAAAAAACTCTGGCTGTACTCAGTGGCATAGCGCTTACTCAGAGGTGATCTCTGCCTGACTTACAAAGCCATGTCCAACTCAGAATTGATGGACATACTCCACCTAAAGAAATCCAAGTCACTGCGAGCCACGGGCTCTAGTGAGCTAAATATCACCACAACAATAAATAGAACATGCTGGAGGGATAGATTCCTGTCACAGAGGCTCCCCATACTTTGGAACAAAATTCCAAATTACATCAGGCAGAGCCGCTCACTAACACTTTTCAAGAGAAACCTTGACGAGTGGAGGGGTAACAGAAAATACACCCCTGGGATCACTTCATTGGCTCTGCTTGACAGAAGATCAGTTAATTAATTAATGGGGTGGCGAAAGCCGACACACTCTGGCTAGGCTTGTAAATGCCGTCGGGCAGATAGCCTAGTACCTACCTATGAACACCATTTAAATACAGCTGGACCCCTCCCTCATCAAATAATTAAACAATTAACATGCCTTAAAAATCTTAGTTAAATGTATAAACACACTGTGTAATTTAAACATAATAAAAAAATTTTCATATATCAAAAAAACAGTAAATCATATAATACCGCTCTAATAATTAAGATTAACTTCTAAATTCAACCCCTTTGGATAAAGAGTCTTATAGTTTAAAATCAAATTCCTTTTAAGCAAATTCAGTTTACTCACAAAGTCACACCCCCTCAAAAGTTGTTGGCTGAGCTAAGACACAAAAGAAAAAAAGTAGCACCAGAACCCAAATGAGCTGTATGAAAATGCTCTGCCACTAGGCTTTTGAAATTGTGGTTCCTAATATCATCCAAATTCTCCATGACAAGCACCTTCACCTTCCTTTTAGTTTGCCTCACATACCATTTGAGCATTTTACATCCACAACCTATGATATAAACCACCCCATAAGAATCAGAAGAAAATCTACCCTTAGAAGCAAATGTTCTGCCATTAATCTTAGTGTTAGATATATTCTTAACTTTACCACACACTTTATAATGCCCACAAGGGAAAGTACCAAAAGGGCCCAACACCTTCCCCATTCCCTTAATAGGGATATTCAATAACTCTTTCAAATTACAACGTCTCCAAAAGAAAAGGTGACATAATTTGGAAATAAGTGGCCCACTTTCTCATCTGTATGCACTAAATACCACAAATCAAAAATAATACCCTTTAAAATCTCTGAGAAAGGTATAAACTTAGTAACAAAAAATATTTTTTATCACTATTTAAACTAGTAAGTTTACCTATCTCCATCTTATGGGTATATTCCTGACTGTAAGTCATTCCTTGGACACAAGAATACCCTCCAACTTAGATTTAGCTTGTGATAAAGCCTCTATAGATTAACACTGGACATGTAACCTATCAATAATCTTCAAATATTTCTCTTTAAACTTTTCCTCAGATACATTAGAGGAAATCCTCTTAAACTCACCATATGGTAGAGAATGTATTAAGTGGGGGGATGCATACTTGAAGCATGTAAAAAGTTGTTAACGGCCGTTGGTTTTCTAAATGGTCAAAACTGAGTTTTTTTTCTAAGAATCAAGGTAAAACTCAACATCCAAAAATTTTATCGCTTTAGGGTTAGGTTCAAAACTAAACTTGAGTCCATGCCCATTATTATTTAATTCAAGCAAGAACTCAGCTAGCTGACTGGACTGTCCCCTACAAATCAAAAATAAATCAATATATATTTTGTATAATATAACCTGCTCAGAAAAAATAGGCTAGCATATGCAAACTTCCTTTCAAAGTATCCCATATATATAATGGCATATGATGGAGCAAAGGGTGCCCCCATGGCAGTTTTGTGGTTCTGTAGAAAAAAATCTTTCTCAAAACAAAAATAATTATGAGTAAGGCAGAGGTATGAGGTCCCTCACCCATAATCCTAACCATAGCCTCAAGAACCCATTTATGTTCTATACAATCAAGAGACATCAATGGTAGCCCAGTAAAAGTCATCCTGCCAACTGATCTTATGCACACTTTCACATAAATCCTTAGTATTCTTAATGTAAACTGGAATCTTCAGCAAATATTTTTTTAAATGAAAATCCAAAAAAATCCCCACATTTTGCAAATAACAGTTGATACCCGACACTATTGGCCTACCAGGAGGATTTGTCAGATCTTTATGGGTCTTCAGAATGGCATAAAAGGTAGGATCCCTGGGACTGGAAATGAATAATTTTCAAACATTCTGAGAAGTAAAAAAAAACAAGTTTCTCACCCCTTTCTAAAATTTCTAACAATTGTGTGTTAAATATGGTGATTGGATTCACATCCAACCTAAAATAATCATCTTCATTCGACTACAAACTTTTCACCATATTAACATATTTCCCCTTAGACATTATTATGTATGAATATATAAAATCATATTCCAGCTTTCTACAAGCCATGCTGTCAAAGAAACATATAGCCAAAGACACTTTAAGAGGAATGAAGGTGATGTCATAGGGCAAATCTGAAACCACCAATTTCCCATACGAACAAAAAAAGTTTCAACTTATCTAGGAATGATTGGTTAGCTCTGAAAGAATTATGTGATTTATTTTTAATTTCTCCAAGTCTTTTGGGATTCAAATACTATGACAGAAATGGACCCCATTCCTAAGTCAAAGTACGATTCAAGTTCATTAAATTAGTATTGTTTCAATCTTTGATGTCAGCCAAAAGTGCTCTTCGCAGCACCTGCAATGTCCCCAGTATTGACTCCTTCTGCAATTCGTATGGAGTTACATGTATTGGTAACATATCTAAATATGACTGTTAATTCTTTTTTTATAAAACCATTTGCTCCTACTACTATTGGAACTGTCTGGGTATCTTTCTTCTACATTGCTCTTATTTTTGCCTGCAGATCCTGATATTTTATGACTTTGTGTCTCTCTGTACGTAAGACACTATAGTCACTGGGTATGGCAATTTCAATTATCAATGCAACTCTTGTCTTCTTTTCTTGGACCACTATATCTGGTTTTCTAGCATCTATCTTTTGAACTCTTGGTAATGGATGACCTCATGTGATGTAGACTTCTTTATTTTCTATGATGCTATGCGACTCATGTTTCCAGTGATTTCAGCTACTTCAGTACCATAATGTTTACACATTCCCCAGTGCAACAGTCTTGCTACATTATTATGCCTTTGAGTATGCAGTCGTTCTGCCATTAATATGTCACAACCAGCAATGAGATGTGCAACAGTTTGGTTTTACAAAACCTACATTTGTCTCTTTCTCCCACATGTTCAATGGACTTTATAAACCAACATGTACACAGCCCACTATCTTGGGCTGCCAGTACTAACCTCTCATCCCTTGGCTTGAATTCACCTCTCCTTAACCATTCCTGCATTCTTTCCTGATCAACATGAGGTTCTTCCAGAAGTTTTCTATACTTGCAACTACATTTATGCTTTGTCCACATTTTTTGCCTTCTCTTCTGATCCTTCTCGTTATATTCTTTCTTTTGTGTTTTGGTACATTTAGTTGCTGCCTGATTTTCATCTACTTCTGGTTTGATTTCCATTCCTCCTTGATGCCGATATGCTTCTCCTAGATTAAGCAGAGAAGTCATATTATATTTATTCTCCTCATGTTTCCAATCTTTCACTACATTTGAGTCTTGTAAGGTCAGAAAATATGTGCGGAGTCCCACAACTACAGATTTATACATATAATCAGTTTCAAGGAGGCCCATCCCTCCTTCAGAATGGGGAATATATAAGCTTGGTATGCACTGATTTTTATAAATCATTTGGTGAGCATGAAGCATCCCTTTTGTTTTCCTATCTAATCTATTCAACACATTTGGGGGCCAGTCAGTCACTCCAAAACTGTAAGTTAGTGCAGAAAGAGCAAATTGGTTTACAGCTTGGATTTTGTTTCTAGATGTCAGTGCTATTTTCAGGATTAATTTAAGTCTTCTGATGTATTCCTTATTAAGTTTTATTAACATTTGTTTGTGTTTTATTGTTGAGCTTTCAATTCCCAAATATTTATACACTCCTTCTTGCTCAATTTCTTTTATATTACATTCTTGTCCCAAACTGATGTTTTCCTGCTTTAAAGGTTGCTTTTGCACATTTATCAAGACCAAATGACATTCTTATATCATCTGAAAAAGTTTTGACAACTTGCAGTTGTCCTTTTAGTTCCTCATTTGATGAGCTATGCAGTTTTAAATCATCAACAAAGAACAGATTAGAAGTCTTTACACTTTGCTGTTTTCTAGAAGCCAGATTATAGCCAAGGCCTAAGCTATTAAGTAGACAGCTTAATGGATTAAGGTCAAGGCAGAATAGCAGCAGTGACAGAGTCACCCTGGAATATCCCCCTTTGACTTTATAATAATTTGTCCTTTATCATGGCTTAATTACAAAGTGGTCTGCCACTGTTTCATGGTCACTGTAATGTAGTTTATTAGTGCAGGGTGTATCTTATACATTTTAAGCACTCATTTATACATGAATGTGGGATACTATCAAATGTTTTTTTGTAGTCAACCCATGCCATACTTAGATTCTTCCCCTTTTTACAGTTCTCCACTATGACTTTATTTAAGAAGAAATGATCCTTTGTTCCATATGACTTTCTTTTATTGCCCTTTTGTTCTACTGCTATAATTGAATTTTCTTCTAAATGACTATAAACTCTGTTGGCAACAATTCCCATCTATAGTTCATATGTCAACAGAAGGCAAGTTATTGGTCTATAATTTTTAGAGTAGCTTACAGGATCGCTCTTAAGTAAAAGCATTGTTTTTTCCTATTGTTAACCAGTCTGTGTCTGTTTGGGGTGCACATATAAATAGCTCTTACTCATGACTAAATCTTCGTGCAAAGATATTAATACTTTCAGCCAAAAATTAGGTACTGCATTTGTGCCTGGGATTTTCCAATTAGAGGCTTTTCTTAACTTTGTTTCAATCTCTCTGGCAATTACTTCAACCCATTTAAAATCCTGTACCTTTAAACCTCATATTCTTTCTTTAACTTCTTCCATCTTCTTCTTCTTCTATCCATTTAGCATTTTTGTTATGTTCCACAGGATCTTCATAGATACAGCTCCAAAATGTATCTATTTCTTCTTTTTTTTGGCAATCTTTCAATTTCTTTTACCTTATTTCCCAATTCTCTATAAAAATGTTTTGGGTCATCAATAAATTGCTTATTTTGTACTTTTCCTTTATATTTATCTTTGTGTCTTCTACGTTTTTCCACCTGTGCTGAAATTTTCAGTTTGTTATTTGCGATAGTGCACGATAGATCCTGGTCTATTCTAATACTGCGCATTGCTTTTATCACATCTATCTTTCTTAGTGTTTTTGTTTATCTGTTCCCTCTTCTATAGTCTTCTAACAATGACACTTCTTGTCTTAACTGCTTTAGAGTTTTCTCTATTCGATATTTCCATGATGGTATTTGATTCCTGCCCTTCCTTTCCCTCACTACCCTGTGTTCTTGTGGTAGAACTTTAACATTATTAATTTAGCTGCACAGTAATATATCTTGTTTACTTCTGTTATATCACATGGATTTCTATGAATAGTCCTAATTACTGCGTTCATTTGTTTTATCGGACTTCTGACTTTTTGGGATTTATTAGCCTTTTGCAGTCTTTTTCTTTCATTGATCTTGATATATATGTCTATGTCTGTAAATGAAGCAACTCTTCTCTTAGCTCATTTTCTTCTAAACTGAAGGCACATCACTTGTTTTCCAATTCCTGCAGACATTCTATAGAAGATTATATAACATCTTCCTGTGGCACATTCTCTTCAATTTCATCCTGTGCCATCCATTGCTCTGTCATATGGGAACTCACTGGCCAATCACTCATCAGCATTGACTGCATCAGAGTTTCTACAGTTTCCTGTTCATTCTCTTGCTATCTAGCTTCAAGTGAACATTTATACTGGTTTCCTGTGGAAGGCTCCAAATTATCTTCATATGACAAATACAACTTAAAAAAACAAAAAAATAAAATAATAAAATACCACCAAGACCAAGAAGTAAACAAATTTAATGAAACACTTAGAACCTCAGCTTACACAGCCTTCCAAGAGTAAAAACACATTGGAAGTATGTGATTTGAATTGTATGCTTAATTGGTTAATTGTTTTGTGCAATATGCTGTATATAAGCAAACAGTATTTTGTAGTGTTTTTACTCTTGGAAGGCTGTGTAAGCCAAGGCTCTAAGTGTTTCATTAAATTCACTTACTTCTTGCATCAGTGGTCTTGGTGGTATTTTATTATCTTCATATGGCACCTGACCAATTGCTTACTGTTTCACAGGTTTTCTCTTAATTTGGATATCCATTACTCTATCCTGTTGTGGTGCTTTTTGAATTAGATTTTCTACACTAAATTCTTCACTTTGCAGGTACTCCCTTACCTTAGGTTCTATTTCTTTAACTTCTCCATTACTAATCTGGTTTTCTACTTTTCCTCTCTGTCATTTAATTTTTTGTATTGTAAAGTTTTCCATGTCCGGATTCCTTTGCCTGTATTTCCCTTCAAATATCTTTGGTTCTACTCATTTTGCATTGGTTAGTTTTGCTTTCTCCTTTACATAAATATTACACCATATTAAATCTCTTATTCTTTCCCATGTCCATATTTCATCTTTAGATTTTTCCTGATCTTCCTGTTTCTCCCTACTTTGGGGACTCACTCCATCCTTCTGTGATGTAACCTGTGCTAGATCTTCTACACCGAAGTCTTCACTTCGCATGCACTCCATAACTTCAACTTCTATTCTTTTAACTTCTACTTTACTAATTGTCTTTTCTACGTTCCCTCTTTGTGATGTTATTTTTTATTGTGAAATTTTCCATATCTGGATGCCTTTGCCTGTGTTTCTCTTTGAGTATCTTTGGGGCTGCCTTCTTTACATTGATTAATTTGGGTTTCTCCTTTGCATAAATATTGCACCATATCAAATCTCTCTTTCTTTCCCATGTCCATATTTCCTTTTTTATACTTTTCAAATATCTCTTGGTTTTGTTTTTTATATTTTCGCACTTGCTCAGATGCTTCTTTTTCCAAACAGATCAAGGTTTCTTGATCTATATGCTGTTTTTCACAAATCTGTTGTATTAATGAGCACAAATTTTCATTTGAATGTGTGAGTGATTATGTGTTTAGGCAGGCGGACATGATGTTGATATGGTGACAAGTTTGTTGTTGAATGAAGATGATTATGATAGGTTGGACACAAATTCAGTCACTTGTTTTTTTGACTTTTTCAGAATGTTTGAAAATTATTCACTTCCAAACCCAGGGATTCTACATTTTATGCCTTTCTGAAGATCCATAAAGATCTGACAAATCCTCCTTGTAGGCCAGTTGTGTCGGGTGTCAATTCTTACTCGCAAAATGTGAGGATTTTTTTGGATGTTCATTTAAAAAATATTTGATGAAGATTCCAACTCAAATTAAGAATACTAAGGATTTATGTGAAAGTGTGAGTAAGATCAGTTGGTAGGATGACTTTTATTGGGCTACCATTGATGTCTCTTCATTATATACAACATAAAATGGGTCTTGAGGCTGTGGTTAGGATTATGGGTGAGGGACCTTGTACCTCTTTCCTTGCCCAGTTATTAATGTTTTGCCTTACTCATAATTATTTTTGTTTTGAGAAGGATTTTTCTTTCTACAGAACAATGAAACTGCCATGGGGGCACCCTTTGCTCCATCATATGCCATTATATATATGGGAGACTTTGAAAGGAAGTTTGTATATAATAGCCTATTTTTGAGCAGGTTATATTATATAAAAGATATATTGATGACTTGTTTTTGATTTGTAGGGGACAGTCCAGTCAGCTAGCTGAGTTCATGATTGAATTAAATAATAATGGGCATGGACTGAAGTTTAGTTTTGAACATAACCTTACATCGATACAATTTTTGGATGTTGCGTTTTAACTCGATTCTCAGAAAAAAATTCTATTTAGACCATTTAGAAAACCAATGGCTGTTAATTGTTTACATGCTTCAAGTATGCAGCCTCCCCACTTAATACATTCTCTACCATATGGTGAGTGAAAGAGGATTTCCTCTAATACATCTGAGGAAAAGTTTAAACAGAAATATTTGAAGGAGTTTTTTGATAGGTTACATGTTCAGGGTTATTCTATAGAAGCTTTCTCACAGGCTAAATATAAGTTGGAGGGCACTCTTGAGTCCAAGGGGTGACTTATAGTCAAGAATATACCCATAAGATGGGGAAGGGTGAACTTACTAGTTTAAAAAGTGATAAAAATTATTTGTGCTACTAATTTTACACCTTTCTCAGTGATTTTAAAGGGTAATATGTTTAATTTGTGATATTTAGTACATATAGATGAGAAAGTGGGCCACTTGTTTCCAAATTATGTCACCTTTTCTTTTGGGAGACATTGTAATTTGAAAGAGTTATTGAATCTCCCTATGGGGAATGTTTTGGGCCCTTTTAGTACTTTCCCTTGTGGACATTGTAAAGTATGCGGTAAAGTTAAGAATTTATCTAACACCAAGATTAATGGCAGGACATTTGTTTCTAAGGGTAGGTTTTCTTGTGATTCTTGTGGGGTGATTTATATAATAGGTTGTGGCTGTAAAATGGTCAAATGGTAGATGGGGCAAACTAAAAGAAAGGTGAAGGTGCTTGTCATGGAGCATTTGGGTGATATTAGGAACTGCAATTTCAAAAGTCAATGGCAGAACATTTTCATACAGCTCATTTGGGTTCTGATGCTACTTTTTTCTTTTCTGTGTTAGCTCAGCCAACAACTTTTAGTGGGGTGACTCTGTGAGTAAACTGAATTTGCTTGAAAGCAAGTTGATTTTAATCTATAAGACTTTTTATCCAAAGGGGTTGAATTTAAAAGTTAATCTTAATTATTAGAGTTTAAATTACACAGAGTGTTTATAGGTTTAACTAAGTTTTTTAAGACATATTAATTGTTTAATTATTTGATGAGGGAGGGGTCCACATGTATTTAAATGGTGCATTATTTTCTTACCCTTTGAAGGCAAAAGGCCAAGGTACCAGATTTAATAGTTACAGCACGTATTAAACAGTTACTTTGCTCAGTTCATTTTTGGTGTTTTTTGTTCTGAATCCACATCAC
Source organism: Protopterus annectens (assembly GCF_019279795.1). Taxonomy (NCBI): domain Eukaryota; kingdom Metazoa; phylum Chordata; order Ceratodontiformes; family Protopteridae; genus Protopterus; species Protopterus annectens. The sequence goes on from NC_056735.1 coordinate 1,298,453,469, forward strand.
TCTCAGACCCTTCTCCCTACATCTTCACTGCAACACCACACTGATGTCATCCTCTAGAACGTGCAGTCTCACATCATAAAAGAGATGTCTGCAGTGTTGCTTGCCTCAAGTACTGCCTTCTCTAGATTGTGTGGCTAAATAGTTAGGAATTTCTAATCTCACAACAGTTGACCTGTGTTTGTAAGGAGTTATGTAAGTATGGTCTTAACTACTGCTGGCCTCATTAAAATAGTAGCCAGGAGTAAAGTTTGCACTGTAGGGTGAGGCCTCATCAGTGTAAAACCTATCTCCTAACATTATGTTCTCTGCAACACCACACTGATGTTATCCTTTAGAAAGTGTAGTCTCACTATAAAGACAAACTTTTGCAGTGGTGCTTACATTAAGTACTGTGTTCCCAAGATTGAGTAGCTAGATAGGAAAGTGTTTCAATCTAATGCCAGTCAACGTTTGTGTCTATAGAGTTGTGTAAATATGACCTTAACAACTGCTGGCCTAAATAAAATAGTATGCAGGAGTATATTTTACACTGCAGGGTGAGTCCACATCAATGCCAGACCCTTCTTCCAACATTATTTTCTCTGCAATACCACACTGATGTCATCCTCTAGAAAGTGTAGTCTCACACTATAAAACTCAAGCTTCTACAGTGGCACTTGTGTTAAGTACTGTGGTAGCTAGATAGGTAGGGGGTTCTATTCTCATGGCAGTCAACTCATTTGTGTGTGTGTGTATGTGTGTGTGTGTGTGTGTGTGTGTGTGTGTGTGTGTGTGTGTGTGCGTGCGTGTGCATGCGTGTGTGTGTGTGTGTGTGTGTGTGTGTGTGTATATGTGTGTGGAGTTGTATAAATATGATATTAGCTACTGCTGGCATCAATAAAATAGTAGTTTGAAGTAAATTTTCCACTGCATGATGAGTTCACATCAATGTCAGACCCTTCTCCCAACATAATCTTCTCTGCAACACCACACTGATGTCATCCTCTAGAAAGTATAGTCTCACACTAAAAAAGTCCAATTTCTGCAGTGGTGCATGCTTTAAGTACTGTGTCCTCTAGATTGTTTAGCTAGATAGGGAGGGAATTCTAATCTCACAACAATCAATTTGTGTATGTGATGGTGAGGCCATTGCATCAATGGAGGATTAATTCAACAGGTATGCTCATTTGACACCAGCTGCCGAGAAACATTTACATGGTCAGATCAATCCCACATCCCATTTTCACTCTGTCCACAAACACATACTGTCTGCCACACACTGATGAGGTCATCATTTCAATAATGCACTCTCACATCACCAAAGTCAGACTTTTCTTGCGGCGCTTGCATATAATACATTTGTGTGTAGACCATGTCAGTCAATAAGTAGGGAGTTCAGATACAGCAGTGAAACTCTCCTAATCGCGCGCGCGCGTGTGTGTGTGTGTGTGTGTGTGTGAATGTAAATGGATGCAGGAGTGTATTACACCTCTTGGTATTAACAAAATTTAGAAGATAGCTGTTGAAGTAAATTTTGCACTCACGTTCTCTTTGCATGACACAGCTGATATCTTTTCAAAGAGGCAGTGTGGCTCACATGCAATCAGACTTAACCTGGGGTACGTGCATATAATACATTTATGTATAGATTTTGCCAGTCAATATGTAGGGAGTTTGAATATAGGAATGACTGTCATCTCTGGTCCTTCCTCTTACTTTGCAGAAAATGCTGCAAATACATATATGAGGTATATATGTATGATATGCTTATGCTGTGTTACCACTTTTTAGTGGAAACATGACGGTAATACACAATGGCGATTTCATCCATTGAAATGTCATAGTCATCAAATAAATCAGAAGTTGTGCTTGTGTTTCAGCAAACCTTCATAAGCTTGTGATGTTAGCCATATAGCTCAAATCCTGACATCACTGCTTACAGTCATTGTACATGTCATTAACAGTGTTGTTACCCACATATGCTGTGTTCATGTGTAGATGTTGTTTCCTGTTACAAGTGTTTAATCTACATTTCATTTGGAAAGGCTGTATTAAAGACTGATGCTGTCATTGGAATAGATTGGTATTCCATCACAGTTGTAGTGAAACACCCCCTCAGGACTGAGGACATGAAATGATGTAATGTATTTTGTTGCATAAGTAAACAATATATTCCAATACATGATTATGTCCACATTGGACATAATTGTTGTTCTACCATCACAGTGACAGCAGCATGGGTCTGCACATATGTTTGAGTATACTTAGCATCAGGCAATGTTGTCTGACATAAAGGAAGTAATTACAGAGACACACATTCCTTGATTCATACACTTGATGTAATGCTTTCACATAACCAGACATAACCGCACATATGGCAATTGGTGATGCACTTATAGCATGGCACATTCATTGAACCCACTATGGTGTTGATTTTCTTAATGCTTAGGCAACTGTTCGAAAGCAGCAATGAGTGAATGCAAACATTTATGTCCTTAACTGTTCAGCATGAAAGACTTCCCTCCAATTATACTTTGTATATACAAGTGGTGGAGGCCTCCCCCATCAATTTTAGAAGATAAAAGCTATGGGCAAATACAGTACAGGTGATTGAATGACTTCACATATGTGGAATTCAACAGCTGTGATAACAGTTCCATAATAGCAAATGTGATTAATAGCCATATTGTTATTTGGAGTTGTACAGCTTGATGTTCACTTCTAGCATAGTATTTTGTGTGAAAGTACTGATGTCACACAACAACCATTACATCACGTCAGTCTTATCCCTAGATATGTTGCATGAACACATGTGAACATAGCTTTGGATTTCACAGTAGTAGACATTTGTTCTCCCAAAGGCATGGTGAAAGTACTACTTTGGCACATGCATTGAGCCCTGTGGTGTACACGACTGTGCTTCAGTTCTTGGGTGGTATATGTACAGAGATACAAAGGAACCATCCTAGACCACAGAACATTGATACAGGACTGATCACAACTGTATGCACATGAGCATACTTATTTAATTGCCATCAGTCTGACATGCTGATAGTACATTCATTATCAGGGATCCGTTCTTAATTCACAAATTAATTTCATTTGCTTGTGACAATACCCATTGTTACCTCCTGTGGCACGTGCTGAAAACACACTGCTCTGTGGAATACATTGCATCACTGTGTGGTGTTTGCATCTCTTCTTATCTGTTGGCACAATAACTGTGTTAAACAGGAATGGCTTATACAAGAGTTACACTCTGCACCCACATTTGTGACACCAAACACCTACATATGGGCTGCATAACCATTAGAATATTAAAGAGCATAATTCTCTTCAAGGGTGATCCTCCTCATATATGTGTTAGACCTGTTTCTGTGGCATACACAGTTAATACACAGGTCAGTGTTAACAATGATGGCATGTGTTTGATCCTTGCAAAAGGCAATTGTGGCTTCTGAATCATGATTATTTTCCAGCATGTTATATTGGCAGAATGCACTCTGTGCAAAAATTCCATAATGTATATGCCTTTCTTGCAAACTGTAATCTCAACACATAGGATCATAAGAAGTCACTAGGCTATTGGCCCTGAGGCCCTTATATGCCTAGCCAAGAGTTTAGCCCATGCATAACAAATCAGCACCCGATGCCCATGTCCAGCATGGACACTGGTGGAATCCCAGGGATGGGTTTTCTATTTCCCATCCAGTTATCCAGATTGCGCTTAAAAAGTGGTAAAGAGGTACTCTGCTTGACGTGGAGAGGGAGTTTATTCTATAGATTGGGGAGTCTCTGGGACACAAATCTGTCCCACCAGTAAGTCCTATTGATGTCACAGACCAGGATGAGGCCGTGTGTGTGGGTCAATGACATACACATGTCATTTCACTCCCCTCTGTTACAGTGTTAATCTGTGTAACTGTCACATCCTATATGTCTGCTTTTATTTACCTATATTTGCTCAGAAAGTGCGACTTCCATTAATTAGCATTACAAGCACATTGCAAAATGTTATTACAAAATTGTCTTTGTGACATAAGCACATTCACATCAGTTACCTTACTAGATTTTGAACATTTGCCCTCCCCTCTTACATATTTCTGTATACAACTCTTTCCTTTCTCTGCACATTGTTTTCAGTACACATTACTGTTATTCATAATAAATCAATGACAATTCGACTTACCTTGCAGATGCATTATGTGTAGTCTTCCATAAACATTAACATCCCTGAAGGTCCAAGGAATACATTTTTAAACCTGTAGTTTTAACTATGTTAGAAGTATTTTTGTAAAAATAAAGGTGGACACTGATAACACAAACATCTCTTTCTCTGCTGCTCCTCAAGCCTGTGCATATGCTCTTGTACAGTGTGCATGATTTCAGGCGCAATCTTCATCAACTGCAAATGTGAAGACAGGCTGTATTACAGCAACAGAAGGATTGTTTCAGGTCAATATATAATGGCTTCTATATGCAATAAAACATTGAAAATATGGTGTGCATTACATGTCAGCAAGCTTACTACATTTTGCACATTCACTCATTGCAGTGACACTCTCAATACTGCCCACACATGAGGACTACTATATACAAACTGCAGGAACCTGAATTCAAACCTTCAACTGTCACCTATGTTTGCATTACAAACCTGATCCATATCTGCGTATTGACTTCATCTTGGCTGTGATTGCATGGATGGATATAAGCTAAAACCTCTCCTATATAAAGTATTACACACATTAAAATGTGACATTGTGTTTGTATATTACATGACAAGTAAATGAAAAGTACAAGTGCTGCAGTATGCTGTGCATCTGAACAACAAAAGGAGGCAACTGTGAATGCAAGTCAGCACATAGCTCACAGCAATAACACAACTATAACACTTCAGAGTTCCAACTGTCATACTTTGTAATAAAACATGTGACTGCACTTGAAGCACGTATGTACATATTAATGGAATTACTGCTTGTTCATCTGTAGGATTTAATACATACACATTTAGTTAGGTAGGAAGTCAGTCAATGAAAAAATAATGGATAATAACATAATATTGTGTAATTCAAACTGAATAGATGACATATGCATTATTCAGCATTTACACATATATCATTATGTTGTTTCTCAAAACTTTATTGATAATAGAGATATCCTTCCTTCATCATCTGTGGTCTCAGCGCTATAGGTGTCAATGCACCAAAGCTATACGAGATGTGTAAAAATCTATATTGCATAAGTTACCAACCAAGTATAGATCTCCCATATCTGTTGTTAAATAGGAAATGCCAAACTGCAAAAAAGATCATGCAAAATAGGTTACACTGAGATTCACACCCACACATATTCAAGAGATATTTACATTGGCATATTGCTTAACTATTATTTCTCAAAAACTTGGAATAGTTTTTTTATAAAAAAGAAGAAAGAAAAAAGATTAATACTATAAACCCAACAGCCTAGATAGAGGTATCTCTTATTGGGCTCAATAATTACTAAGCAAACTCCATGTTGCTCACAAGGCACTAAATCAACCCAGGATCGTTAGCAATATATAACCCATTTTAAATAAACACATCTAACACTGAAGCTATCAACTATAGGAATCAGCTCATGAATGTAGAGTGAACCCCAGCAGGCAGATCTAAGGAAGGTACATGAAAGTGCCACAGAATCGGCTCCAACCCCAGCAGACAGATCTAAGGAAGGTTCACGAAAGCAACATAGAATCGGCTCCAGAAAGTTGAGACTCTCTTTCTGTTTTTGCATTTATGATAGGTCAGCATAACCAGCAATTTTTATTCATTTTTACTTTTACCAGTTTGTAGTGGTTTAAGCTAGGAATGTAATTTGTTGGAAGGCATTGTCCATGCCTAGGCAATACTCAGATTGATTTTATAATAAATAAAAATAACTGTATGGTAGAAGGTGATAGATTAAGGCACAAGGATTTTTAAGAAAAACAGATGTGATTTTGATTTTCAACCACAGTTTGCTGCACTTATTTTTAAGATTTTTTAGCTAGATTGGTTATCTTTCATTAGATGCAATCGAAACATAGCTGTTAAGTCTTGGAAACAGGTAAAACTTGTTTTGCAGGGCAGCATTCTAGACCACACCCCAGTGGTGACCCATCACCCACCAAAGGCACTACACTTGAAGGTGGCCATATCTCGAAGAACACCCCCCCCCCGAACAATTGAAATAAGTTCATCTTTTTACAAGCTTTAACACATTATCCAAGCAGTGCTCATCTGCCCATTAAGTAGTATTTAGAAAAACAGAGATGTCTTCAGACAAGAAGCAATTTAAGAACCCTACTTTCATTTTTAACCACCTTTCATAAGGGTGATACTGGAAAGGATCCTTCCACCACTGTAGTCTTTTGGAGAATGTGGTACTTCAACAGGGACACTGCTAGTTTTTTTCTATAAGCCATGAGTTTTTAAACTGGTGAGGTTTTTCACAATGGCACTTTAAGGTATATCTGCTAGCTTTGTTGTGATGTAATAGATTGCTATTATAACATCCCTATGTTATCATAATTCTGTATAACTCAACTTATACATGTTGTCAGTCATTTTTTTAATTGTCTGCATTACAATCTGTTACATAAAGGAGGAGGGTACAATTAAACAATATGCATATATACCGGGAAATGTCCATCTGTAACAAGGAGACTTTCCCCATATGCAGTTGTATGGATAATAGTCCCCGTGAGATATAGATATGGACGGAATGAAAATATATCAGCAGTTATTTCTGCTTAACCTGTAAAGTCTGTGGTATATTTATGGAAACTGATGACATACAACTATTTCTGTTCTGTAAAGTTGTATTTTCAGTGATGAATTTCTGGATACTGTTTGATGCTTAGTAATATAGTAGTAGTTGTTACTACTTTCAGTCTGATAGAGGCAACATGAGGATGGCTTTGAATGTTTACTGTTTGTTGTGTTGATATTTAGCCATGATTGCATAACAGTTCATTTTTGTATGCTGACTTTTTTCACCACTGTTTCTGTATAACTTCCAGTACGTGTGTTGCTTTACCATATAATGACAGTAGCATTTGTTATGATGTGTGTGACTGACTGCAGTAACATATGACATGCATCCAACATTCCTGAGGCACACATGCTCTTTCTATATGGATGTGCATGTAACTGCGGCAATGTAATTGCTATAGTACTGGGTTTGTGGACCATTGGTTATATGTCTTTCTCTTACTTGTTGTAATACCCACTAACGTGTTCAAATACCACCCCTGCACATATGGTCTATACAAAATTGTTAAATGCATTGGTAGACGGATTAATGTTGTTTGCCCATATTGATTATTTATACAGGCATGTTTTTCATTTTCATACAGATTATCTGTACATAACAGTGGTATACATAAAATGGATTGTTTTGCATAGCTTTGCATTGTAAATGAGAGGTGAGTAATTCTGTTATCATATGCTTTTAACATTATCATGTTAATATATGAACCCTTACATAAAGTCTAACATGTGTGTATCACCCTGTCTTCCAGATTTAATCAGAAATAAGAGAAATGATTTACCATACAGAAGAATGAAATTATAATCAAGGCTCAGCTCCAACATGGCCACAACCTTCTTAGATGGACAGACAATATTGTCTGGAAGAATCAAGTGTGAACAGACATTACAAACCTGATCAACATGATCCTCCATGTAGCTGACAGACTCCATTGCTAGGACAGGGTGAGGAATGCCACTGGAGTAGGGCCACCTTTGCTTCACTGGATGGGATAACAGTGTTCCTGGCCTCACATCATGCCACCAGTTGGGATCATCAGATGCCCATGGGAAGTATTGAAGGAGGTGTTTCAGGACATACGTATGTCCTATCTTCCCAAACACTGCAGCATACACCATTTATTATTAAAGAACATTAATTCACAATTATTACTGTACAGTTCTATGTATGTTCCAGCAGCAGAAGTATGCTGTGAATGTGAAAACAAACCTGTGTGGATGCACAATGTAAGTGTTACAACCTCTTATCTTACCAACACAGTATGTATATAACACTCTCAGCAACATGTGTGATGCTGGTTTTTTTTTTTTTTTCAATTGCAAAGGTCCCTCAACATCTGCACAGCAGTGACACATCAGATAAGTGTCCCAATATACTGTTAGTGTGATCCATAGTTGTTCTGTGCCAGTCCTCCTGTCATGACTGTAGAGTATAGTCACGTGTTGATGTTTCTGTGCCATTTTAACCTACAGATACATCATAGCAAGACATGAGCCTGGCAGCTACTTGCACAGACAGACCAGGTAAGATTGTCCATCTTGTTGATATAATCCAGCACTGATTATTCATTAAGGATATCCACACCTCCAAGCTAGTTGCTCAGCATAATGCATCCGAGATTATCCAAGTTCAACTAACTCTGGGTAAGACCGCAACCCAGAGTGTAGCTTCTACAAACCCCACCATGCCCCAGGATTCCCACTCCTCTTTTCTTGATACACTGGAAAATATTAGGGTACAACCCAACACCCTAATAATGGGTGATTTCAGCTACCCCACCATTAACTGGGAAAACTACTCATGTACCAACTATTTTGCTCAATGTTTTCTGGAATTCATCAATTCCAATGCCTTGGATCAACTTATCCACACCCCCACCAGAGGCAGCAATATCCTAGACCTGGTCATCACCAACATGGGCGACCGGTGTTCCACACCAGAGGTCAATTCCTTGTTGGTCAGATCCGACCATAAGCTAATCACCCTAGACATCCTGTAATCACGACTGCACAGGTAAAAATCTCACTCTCCAAAGCCAAGAACACAGCATCCATGGGACCTGACAACATCCCAGACTGCCTTCTACATGAAATACAGAATGAACTGGCACCCCACTTAAGTACTATGTTCAGTCATAGTCTCACCTTAGGCTTTGTGCACATTGAATGGTGCACTGTGACGGTTATCCCACTCCACAAAGGGGGAGCCACGACAGACCCCGGGAACTACCACCCCATTAGCCTGATTAGCCTCGTCTGCAAGGCCATGGAACGTATCATCATGGAACTCATAAGCAAAGACATTGGAGATCACTCTGGACCCCACACAGTTCGGGTTTGTAAAAGGCAGATCATGTCTCCTAAACCTGATAGACTTCTTTGAAGTAGTCACCAAAGCCATAGATGAGGGTAAGGTGGTTCACAAAGCCTATCTAGATCTCGACAAGGCATTCGACACCATTCCCCACTCTGGAATTATCGATAAACTCACTAAACTAGGTATAAAGCCCTATGTCACAAGATGAGTTGCCATCTGGTTTACTGACAGAACCCACTCTGTGAAAGTAGCAGACTCCAAATCAGACTTCAAACCAGTGACAAGTGGAGTACCACAGGGTTCAGTCCTGGGTCCCCTCCTGTTTGGTATCTACATCTCTGAAGTACAGGCTAACACAGAAAGTCTTTAGTTAACTAAGTTCACAGATGACTGCAAACTAGGAGCCATAATCGAAACTACTAACAATGTGGACATCCTACAAAAGGGCCTCACTGAGACAGATGCCTGGTGTCAAAGCCATGGCCTCAAGCTCAATGCCAAAAAGTGCACTGTCATCTCCTTTGGTAAAAACTCTGTACACATGAACTACCACATAGGCAGTAGTCTACTTAACACAGAGAATGTGATAAGAGACCTTGGGACACAGGTGGACAGTAGTCTCTCCTTTGAAAATCACATCGCCACAGTGGTCAGGAAATCCTTCTACATGGCACACCTCATCACAAAAGGTTTCTCATCCAGAAAAAAAGAGGTCATTGTTTCCCTCTACTCATCACTCATTAGACCCATGATAGTATACAACGCCCCTTTTGGTATGTACCTCACAAGACCTCTACAACAACTAGAAAGGCCACAGAAATACCTCACAAAGTGGATTACTGGCCTCAAACTGATGCCCTACGCAGACCATCTCAAAAAACTCCAGCTTTACTCCATCGCATATCGCCTACTCAGAGGCAATCTCCGCCTAACATACAAAGCTATGCCAAACCCAGAGTTGTTGGACATGCTCCACTTAAAGAAATCCCAATCCCTCCAAGCTACACGCTCTAGAGACCTAAACCTTGTCACCACAATTAACAGAACATGTTGGATGGACAGATTCCTGTCCCAGAGACTTCCCATACTCTGGAACAGACTACCTATATATGTCAAACAGAGCTCCTCATTAGCACTCTTCAAGAAAAATCTTGATGATTGGATGGGTAATAGGAAATTCTCCCCCGGGATCACTTCTGTGACTCTGCTTGAGTGGCAAAAGCCAGGGTACCTTTTTGGCTAGGCTTGTATAGGCTCTAGGGCCAATAGCCTAGTACCTACCTATGAACCTATGAACTGTCTAACACATCTGTGATCTAGGATTTATGTTGCCTTGTTCCCTGCACAGGTACATCTGGCCAGCATGTGCACTGTATGTCATGTAAGTGTCTCCCTATCCTGTCAGGGTGATCCATAGGCGTTTGCCTCTTCCTCCAGTTATGACTGTGGAGCATACTTACATGTTGATGTATGTATGCCTTGTTATACTACAGGATCCACATTATAACAGATGATACACTCCTCAAACAGAGAGGATGTACCCAGTAAGGCAGCATATCTGTTTGCAACATTTCAATACTGATAATCTCATCTGTGCCCTTGATGACTACTGTAGTCTTGTTCATCTGCTTAAGACACCTGCAAACCACACATAATCCTTGCCCTTCTAGCATGTATCTATCTAATTTCATGTTTGTTATACCTCAATGGGAATGCTACATGGTTCTTGGTGTATGCTTAATAATGATGTTTTGTATGTCTACCTTTTCACATGACAGTGGCATTTCAAACCTCACTTCCAGCGGCGGAGCCCCAGGAGGACATATCAGGTAGGTTTTAGCATTTGTATTAACCTCGTCTGTCATAAGTGTTTGATATGTAACTTACATGTCATATCTCTGTTGGATAGGGTCCCTGAACTACCTCCAGGCATGAAGTCCATATCATCATTAGCACGGTAGTCATATGTGTAGTCCCATATGTCATTACTGTGCTGTATCATTTGATTTCTGTGAAGGTATGTGACATGTATCATTTGTCTCTTTTTGCAGCATATCCACTGCCTGTCTGCCTGTCTCCCTTCTCTAGTAGCCCATCCAGTAATCCTGAGGCGAGAACTGATGTGCCTAACTATACAGCCTATAGCACAAAGGCCACTGCATTGGTTTCATTGCCCAACTTGGAAGGGGAGAGCCATGTGGATCATGGTGTGGCCTCATATGAAGAATACTGCAGCCAGACTTTCTGATGATGTGAGAACATCAGATGATGAACATGATGATGATGATTATGACACACTGCCCCATGTAGAGTCTGCTAAGGATGGTGACTCTTCCCCATGATGGACCGATACTGCCTGTTGGACTACACATAGGAGTGTAGCTGATGTGCATGGAAGAGTGTCAGAGGATGTCCTGTCACTATTACAGGCACATGAATGTTCACTGTGACATTGTGGCTCTGACCTCTGTGCACTTGCCCATGTCCACTGATTGTGTAGCACAAAGTTGTGCATGTTACATGAAGGTCAGGAGCTCAGACATGTAGAGGTCATAGCAGCACTGGTTGCACAGTGTGAGAGTGTGTTCTCTGTGATATGCACTGTTGAATGCCTAGAGTGGTGCCATTGTACTATCTGGGTGTTATGTGCCTTAACTGTACAACGCAGATAACCTCCAGCGGGGAGAGGCAGACCCCCCTCATTAGACCCACACATGGCCCTCAGACATCAATGGCTATGCTCTAACATGCACATGCATCTGCTGTTGGTCACCCCTCTGCCCAGCAATCATATCCATACTATCACATTGCAGTCATGCTCCTACCCACACTTTCTTCCAGAATGCTAGTGTCACCACATTCAGCTCCTGGGTATAGCACCATGGACCATGTGTTTCCGGATGTGGCAGGGGCAGCCAGGACCACTGTGTGAGCCATCATCATGAGTGCCCTAGACTGCATTAAAGTAACACTGACAGTTGATCCAATGTGTGTCTAGTTGTGTCATTCTGACCATGGTAATGATGTCCACTGTGCTGATCACTGACTAATTACTCTATATGTGTTTTTTTAAACATCTAATACCACAAAAATTTTCTGATCATTTATCTGACCTATGTGACTAGCTTCAACTTGTGAAATGTAGTACTTCTTTGTCACTGGCATATGTTAGCACAGGTATTGATGGCAGTAATGCTCAACGTGACTTCATATTTTCATGTTTCTATCACTTACTAGTGGATATATAGCACATATTTACATGGTTAACAGAATATCATCTTTGTTATTCTGCATTGACTGCTACATTATACATTGTCTTGTTGTCTGCCACTCTTGCATGCACAGGTATACCTCTGTATGCATACCTATATGAATTATGGCATTTTAATATGGTACTGCACATGCCTCACCTTTAGAACTCACTGCTTTCTGTGTATCTGTTGACATTTTCAATCCTTGTCCTGATATATACTTCCCATATGTTCTCACTGACCTTGCACACATATATACCCCTGTGTTGCTGTAGCCTCAACACAGACATGCTCCATGTATGTTGTGTAGTCATTGTCATTGATGCTGTACATGCTCACACATATTATTACCTGAAACTGAATCATGTTGCAGCAATAACCTGTGCATCGTAGCATTACCTTCTGTGTGACATTCCATACCATGGATGGGATGTGATGCTTGCTCGTGTTTATTTTCTTTCTGGCTTGTCCTTGGGATGTTTATAATTACTCCTGCTGCTTTACAAGTTTTATTGTGTTGTGACACACTGTTACACATCACAGAATGCTGTGTGTGAGACACATCAAGTTAGAGTACAGGCCTTGTTTTGGGGTATAATTGTGCTGATACATTCTCATAAACTTCATGGGCCTAGATTTCATAAATTCATAGACTGCTACTAGGTTAGTGACCCAGGGGACGTTTCTAAGCCAAGCCACATTTTTCCAAAATAATAATGATGTACTGTCCAAATAGGACACTGAGGGCCAGAAATTTATAAGCTACCTCTGTCCATAAGGGACATGGGTGCCAGGTGCAGTGTAAATTTCCTATTCCCCATCCACTAGTCTAGGTTGCACTTACACTTGGTAATAGACAAACTCAACTTCACATGAATGGGAAGCCTGTTCCATAGGAGGGGTAGTATCTGGGACACATATCTGTCTCCATCATGTACTGTGTAAGTCACAGACAAAATTCAGGTCCCTAGACCTTCTATTTCTGGTACTCTGACTTACGAATATGAATGAGATTCATAAGCATGGGACTTGCGGACACTTTATAATACAAGTATAGATCACCCCTCAGCAACCTATAGGAGCCTGAATAGAGGGAAAGGGGCTTTAAGGCACTCTGCATAAGGCAGGGTTTTTACACCTTGTTTTTTTTTTGTACAGAACTCTTGAGGTCACTCTAGTTGCTGCATTATGCCTGGTCAGGTACATTCTGGAGAGAGCATTGTACTCTATGATTGATCTGATAAGTGTGGAGTACAGTGGGATAATGACTTCTTTGGACCTAGATGCCATGCTCTTACTTATAAGTTGTCCAGCATAAAAGGATTTCCTCACCACTGTGGCCACAGGGTGGTTGAGGGTAAGGCCACTGTCTATGTGTGTACCCAGATCACTGACTACTGGGTCGACTCTTAGGGGTGTATTAGCAACATGGTAATTAGCTAGGATGGTTGACTTCCCAAAGGGAATGTATTTCTTAGCATTGAGTTTAAGACCATGGCTTTGGTACCATTTGTTAGTCAGAAATAGACCACCTTGAAGAATGCTAGTGTCTGCACGGGATGATAACCCCACAGCTTGCAATAATCTGCAAACTTAATCAGCCATAAATCTTCAGCATTTGCTTCCATTTCAGAGAAATAGATGTCAAAATGGAGTAGGCCCAGTACCAAGCCCTGGGGGACTTCACTAGTAACTGGTTTCTTGGTGGAGGTGGCCTCACCTATTTTGACCTCCTGGGTCCTATCAGCTAACCAGTTGGCATCCAGTGTTGATCAAATGGTTTATACCTCATTTAGTGAGCTTGTCTGTAATGCTTGAATGGGGTATTGTATGAAAAGCCTTGACCAGATCAAGATAAGCTGTGTGCATATTCTTGCCTTAATCCAGTGTTTTGGTGACCCTCTCAAAAAGGTTCCCATATTTAACAGGCATGATCCTGAACTGTGATGTGTCCAGTATTGGCAGGTTACATATGTCCTCATTTATCATGCCCATGATGATTCTTTCCATGGCCTTACATATGAGGCTGGTAAGTCTTATGTATGTAGTTACCCAGATCAGTGGCTGTACCTTGTTTGTGCAGGGGAATGACTGTAGCCATCCACCATTCCTTGGGCACAACATTTTTTGCCATCTTCCATTCCTTAGGCACAAAACTTATTTATTTATTTATTGTATTTATTTGACATTTGGTTACAGGGAAAGTCTGACTGAGTAAGAAACCAATTTTCAGTGGTGACCTGGGGAGAAAAGCTCCAATACAAAGAGAATGGAAAAATAACTTTTATATGATAAACAACAGAATACAAAACCAGCATATTAAAGGAACCCTCAAAAAATCATATACATAGATTTGCAAAAAAATATTAGGAAGCATAATTGACAGGGAGGCACTTTTACAAAGATAATTAACTATCATATCTGCATACATGCATATTTTTATGGAAGCAAAATAAAGTATGGTAGATAAGCTATTTGTCTTAAGAGGCACAATATCTTCATTAAGGGGTAACATAGAAAGGTATTCTAAAGATAAAGAGAGGCTGTATAATTTGTCTGATTATCCAAGTTTAATACAGAGATAGACATTTGTAAGAAGTAATAGCAGGAAAAAAATATACCATTGGAGAAAAAAGGTTGTGAAGATAAACAATAAAGAGAGAAGTGAAAGATTTAGATATTCAATAAGAAGAAGGTCAATAAAGTAAACAACAGGGGAATTAGTGATTTGGTGGTGTAGAGTAGGAGCCATGAAATGGAGAGATGTAGGTGAGAGTTAGTAGAAGTGGTGGTTGCAGTAGAGATAAAAGTGAGTGAAAGGAGACTGGAAGGAAGGAAGAGGGAGAGGGCTAGCTAAACAGGAAAGGAAGCTGGATGAGAGGAGGTAAGAGGAAGGAAGGAAATAATGGGGTAGTTGAGTGGGGTAAGTAAATGGATAGGATTCAGCTTGGACTTGAATAGGGATTAGGTATATAGATGTGGAGTATAGAATTTAAGGCAGGGCAGGTTTCAGATTTATAGATAATTTGATGGGCCATTGTTAATTGGAGGTAGTTTAGATGTTGGGGAAGTCTGAGCCAGTTAAGGGAGCTAAGAGCAGCACAATGGTGTTTATAGAATGGTAAGCCTATTGCAAATTTAGCATTTTTTATTGTAACAGGATTCAAGTTTATTTTTTAGTGTGGTTTGAAGGTTGTTTAATATAGGGGCACCATAATGAGAGTAGTAGGTACATTAAGGCTAATGTTATTTTAGTGGCTGAGTCCATGAAGTTTTTGTGCCGAGAAAGCATTCCTAGTCAGACTGTTTGGGGTGTGTTATTTTGATAGTATTATGGATAAGGAGGTCAAAGTTAAGTCTGTTGTCTATTGTTACCCCTAATAGCTTAGTGCATTCAATCACTTGGATTTCTGTATTATTAAGAGAGTATACTTTGAAGTCAGTTGAGAGTGCCTTTGGTGTAGAAAGAAGGAGTTTGGTTTTATTAGGGTTGAGTATTAGTTGAGTAGTATTGAGCCAGGATTCAATAGACGAGATGGCAGTCTGGGTTATTTGTCTAAGGTATACAATGTTATTGGAAGAGGAAATGAGAGAGTCATCAGCATATTGGATGAGTGAGCTTTGACAGGAAGCAGTATAGAGGTTATTTATGAAGATATTGAAAAGGAGGGATCTGAGGATGGAGCCTTGCGGAACTCCTATTTTATTGGTGAGATAATGTGAGGGAGAAGTTTGCCATTTTACACATTGTTGTCTTTGAGATAGGTAGCTCAAAAAACACTGTTAAGAAGCTTGAGAAAGGCCTTGTGAAGAAAGTTCCTGTAAAAGTCAGGGGTGTGAGACACTGTCAAATGCTTTCAATAGATCAAGAAATATTGCTGAGGTTAGTTGGCACGAGTCTCTAGCTTTGTTAATTGTGTCCATGAAGGATATTAAAGTATTTGTTGTACTATGCACTGGTCTGAAGCCATGTTGGGTAGATGTAAGTAGTTTGCTATGAATAAGGTGGTCAAAGAGTTATTTATATATGCATTTTTCCAAAATTTTGGAGAGAGGAGACAGAATGGAGATGGGGTGGTAATTAGACAACTCATCAGATTTTCCTCCTTTACATAGAGGAATTATTATTGTTTTTTCCAGCAGGAGGGGACATAGGAGTCTATTAAAGAGAATACTAACCAGGTAGGCAATAGCATCAGCTGCAATTTTTAAGTATTTGGATGGGATGTTGTCAGCAGAGGGAGAGCAGGGTTTTATTTTTTTAATAAGCACCATATGTAATTAGTGGCTACAGGATGCAATGAAAGGGATGATGGTTGTGGGGGTATAGCTGAAATGCTTATGGGATGACAGTGGAGCAAAAGCAGTATGTTTAGAAAATGTTTAAGAAAGCAGTGAGTTTAGCTTGAGATTAGTTGTGGGGTTTGTACAGAGGGGCTTATTAGGATCATTAACCAAGCTTGCTATATTTTCTATAAAGTGAGTATTAAACATTTTTGCTATTTGTGGTGGAGATTTGTCTGTGACTGGGGCAGGATTTTGTTTGAACCCTGGGATGAATAATGATGAGATGGTGGACCAACATTTTTGGGGGTTGTTTTTGTGGTTGGATAGTTGTTGTGTGAAACACTGTTTCTTATCGATGGCTATAAACTTCTTTGCTTAATTATGTAATCGTCTGTAATTTTGTAGATCTAGTTCATTTCTGTTTTTCTGCCATTCCTTCCATGCTTTGTCTTTCTTTACTAGTTACTTTTTTGTGGACTTTGTAAGCCAGGGTGCGTGATTGATTTTATTTCTTTTTGTTCGAAGTGGAGCTAGGCTGTTAAGGGTATCTAGGAATAGCTTCTTGAAGTAGTTGACTGCATCATCTAGGGGTAGTGTTTTTAGCATGGACAAATTTAGGTATTGTAGTATATTAACAAAGAGCTGTTGACTGAAGTTAGTTAGATTGTGGGAGTTTTTGTAGTTATGGGTTTTATTTGATTAGGAAGTTGTCCTGCAAGTATATGCAGGTAGATGGTCTCTTACAGTGCCTGAGAGAGTCCCAAAGTTAGAATATATAGGGTCTGTGACTAGGATCCAGTTTAGAATAGTACTTTATTTGTTACTTTTATGAATTCCAGTAGGAGTTGTAATAAGTTGTGTGAAGTCAGAAAGATTTAGACTATAAGTTGGGAGGTCAGAGATTAAGTTTTGCCAACTGATATTGACATCACCCATGATATATATCATTGGATATATTTTAAGACATCCAAGATAAAATATTTTCTAGTTTAAGAGAGCTGTGACCAGGGGGATGTACATAATTGTAATGTAGACTTGTTTAGTTTTACTGAGTTTTGAGAAGGCTATGAGGATTTCAGCATTATTGAATTTAGGGATGGGCTTACAGTAGGGTACAATTGTATATGAAGAGGGGTAAATTAGAGCTACCCCTCCTACTTTTTATGAATTCTATCAGATCTTATGTTGAAGCCTGGAGGAAGCAGTTTGGTGTCCAGAATGACTGGCTTTAGCCATGTTCCTGTGACTGCAAGTATATCAGGGGAATATTGTGATAACCATACATGGAGATCTGTTATTTTGTTACACATGCTGCATAGATTTAGTGTAACCAGAAATAGTGAATTGGAAGATGGTCTACTATAACTAAGGGAAGTTGAGGTACGTTCTGGATTTGGTGAATGTCCCCACATTGGGATAAACCGGAGATGTGGGAGAAATAGTGGCATACACTTGTAAATGTTTCTTTTGGCTTTACTTTTATAAGGAGGTTTGGGTTAGAATTATTGGAAAGTTATAGAATTTTATATTTTGTAAAATGGAGGATATTTGACTTCAGTAGGCTGGGTGATATATCAGAATAGCTATTTGTTTGTTTTTCAAAGCTAGTATTGGATGTAATGGATTTATTGAAAGTATTGATGTTTTAGGAATTGTCTGATGTGCTATGAATTAAAAGTAAGAGAATTAGTGTAAGGCAGAGAAGTCGAAGTCAAAACTTATAAGACGAAAACGCATTTTTTATGTTTTAAAGCGTTCATGGTTTTTATGTATGTATTGGTTGCTTTTACATTTGTGGCTTAAATAAATGAACTAGTAAATACCTTTATCTCCACTCCGTTTTCTTAGCACCTTTTAGGGTTATTAGTTGATTCGGTGCTGGTTCTACTCTTATTTTTTGGTAAGGCAGAGAAGGCAGATTAAGGCTAGAGAGGGGTATGCCTTTTAAGAGAGGATTAGTAAGAGTGAGAAAGCAGGGAGAGGAAAGAGAATTGGTAGGCATGGAATCAGAGAGGAGGTCCATTTATTAGGCAGGAAGGAATTAAGTAGCTGTGGATATTACATTGATTGGTTACTTAGGGGTGGAGTATAAGATTAATATGGAATTGAATGTGATTGGTTGGAGTAGTTGCAGGTGGAGTAACAGTTAGTATAAATGTAGTTGAAGTGGGGTTGGTGAGAATTGGGGGTAGGGGAGCATAGTGAGCCCGAGCGAAGCGAGGGTCAACAGAGCAAGCTGGACTTGGTCACGGCTGTTCATCAGGCTGTTTATAGCACTTCAAACAATTCCCAGTCAGTAAGCCACTCAGTTTTTTTCCTGCTATTGCTTTGCATCAAAAGAAAACTGCCTACTAGGAGAGTGGTTGTGGGAGAGGGGAGTTCTCTGGAGATAAACAGCAAATGTTTAATGCGTATGCTTATCTATGCAGTGTGCCAATTACAAAATATTAGGAACCAAAAGTGCAAGTCCAAAAACTCACTCGCTCCAAAGCTCAATCGGCTTTTCGTGAATTAAAAAATATTAGACACATTAAGAACAGGAGATCATACAGGACTTGTATGGCCATAAATATTGATAAAATAAATATATAGATTTTAATTGCAATAGTCAAACAGAGATAGGCTGAGGTCAGAGTACCTAATGATGCAGAGGTGGGAGTGCAGGCATTGCTATTGGCAACTATTAGGAGAAAGTTCAGCCACTATTTTATAGCTGATATTAAATAAGAAAACCCGTCATATGTTCAGTAAAGTAAGGCTACAGAAACAGATGTCAAAGGGGTGGGAAAGAGTAGTTGGATCCGGTGATGTTCAGTAGACAATTATGGGTAACAGAATAAAGTTGTTACACTGTTAAATCTGAAAACATGCATATGTTTCTGGCAGTAACTATGCCACAAGGTGTCCACAGTGGCTGAGCCACAATGTTTCTTAGTACTCAACCAAGTAGCTTTTGAATGGTTAGAGTGAATGGGCTTAGCACGTAAGATTCTGGCAGTAACTGTGCCATGAGGTGTCCTCAGTGGCTGAGCTGCTAGGATTCTTAGTACTCAGCAAGTTGCTTTTGAATGGTTAGAACAAATGGGCTTATCACCTGATCATGGTACAAACTTGCATTTCAGAGCAAAAATATCCCCATAAGCATCTAATGTACATCACCAGAATTATACTTTAAAACTAGTAGAGGCACAGTGAAAAAAGATCAGGATACTTGACTGCGGGCTGCAGTTGAAAAGTGATTCAAGTGGACCAGAGAGGTCATGTTTCATGCTATTTAGTAAACATCCCAGGATGTTATTAGGGCCCATTGATGCAGTGTTTTTCGCCTTGGAAAGTGCATTGATGACCTGTTCCCTACTAATTGTTGGGGAGATTGTTGTTTGCAGTATTTCCTTTGGACTGTTAGGGTGGAGTGTGGGGGGGTTTGAGCTGAACCTGACAGCCAAAATGTTGGCAATGGCCTCTGGTTCAGTGTGTGTGATGCCATTTACAGTAAGTTCTGCACATTGTTGTATAGTTCACTTGAGGTTACAGACATAGCTGTAGAAAGCTTTGTAATTCTCCTTTGCCTAAGAAGCTATTTTTTCTTCATATTTAACCTTTGAAATATGAATTATCCTTTGAGTACAGTTCCATGCTATTTATCTGTTTGATGATATCCTACCTGTCCTATGACATCTTCTGTTGTGCACCCATTCTGCATCCCATACATTTACCTCTGTGGTCCTCTTTGGTGATGTATCATGCAGGGAGACTTCTTGCATTGGTGTTTCCCCTGACTGTTGTGTATATTTTCTTACTGGTACAAATTATGTTTTTATTATATATGATGATCACTATGGACAAGTAATGGTTAGTTGTGATCTGTGCAACTGTTGTGGAACAACGCATGAACATCACTGTTTAGTCTGCATACATTTGTATGAGTGGCTTGTCATGACTCAAGGGTATGTGATGGATGCTGCCATGTTGTCTGAGCTAGGACATATAGAAGCATCCTCTGTCACCCAAACCTATTTCTTGTTACCCCTCCTGATCATCCTGTGACAGATCTGATATGTCATCATCAGCCATCCAGTGTTCTTGGAGTAGATCACCCACCCCTGCAGCTGGCAAGCCACCATGTTTTGCTTTTATCATGTCGTGTAACATGGTACACATGATAACCATCTCTGATGCCATTTCTAGTTTATATTGTAGTGCACCTTTGATGTTTTAAGACATTTGAATCTTGCTTTAAGCATACCAAGCACACGCTGGATGGTGTTTCATGTCATGTTTGTGCTCTTTTGTATGCATCCTCAGTAGATGTTGATGGGGCTCTGTTGGCATCATTAGCCAAGACTCCAGTGGATAATCACAAGCCAACTGCATTGTTATGGGAAGGAGATAACACATACGTTGTCCTTAAGCTTAATGTTGACAGTTCTAGATTCTGATTACATTATAACTGTGGTGGTCCTGTAATAGTTAAGTAGCAGGTTCACCACCATGTTGAAGTTGAAAGTAGCCCCCTTCTTTCCTCCTCCTCAATATTCAAGCATCATGCATAGTATCAGGCTGTGTTGTCATGATATTGGTAATGGGCCGTCTGCTGAGCACACCTGACAAATGACCAATAGCCACCCCTTTCTATTAATGTATCATTCAGTATCAGGTACAGCTGGGGTTTTAATTGAAACATGAGTGCAGTATACTGCACTGAGGACATGGGGGAAGTTGGTTATGGTACAGAACTGTTGCACAGCAGTTCCACAGTCCATGACTGCTGCTGGGAAGTGGATAGAATTATGTGACAGGATGTAACTGGAAGCTGTTTGAGGCACTCCTATGATGTCTTCCATATGCTGCAGAAATGTCCCAGAGGACAGTATATCTAGACTCAGACACAGTTTTGTGTTACCCCACAGACTATCACCATACATGTGTAGTGCAGACATCCTACACACAGCCTCCACCAGCTGTATGTCTAATCTGTGCCTATCTACTATTTCCTGGTCAGTGAGCTGACTTAACTGTAACCTGGCTTGGTGCCTAGCTGGTTGCTTTCTGGGATGCATTTGCAGATTGTCATCTAGTATGGCTTGCAGTACCCAGCCTGCTGTAGTATATTAAATACTGGTTGCATTTGTTTAAGTAAGGTTTGCGGATTCCATATGATTCCCTGTGAATTAAGATAAAGCACATATGGCCTTCACATAGTACTTTCATAAAGTTTTTGGCGAAGTACTTTGTCGCATTTAAGTTGGGCTGGGCATGCCCATTGTGTTTTGGAATCCAGCAGGCATGCATGGAGTCTGTAATTATCCTATGTTAAATAAGTAATTATTTGGTTTTCTTTTAGCTTACATTATAGACTTGTTTCCACCTCTGGTGAGCTGATGTCTTTCTTCGACTTGCTTCACTGTCAATAACTTTCTTTCGGAATACAGCCATTAATCTAAATCAAGCAGTTAACACAGAAATGCATCTACTCCATTGGGTAGACAAACTGTTGTCAGTCTTTTCACAATGTGGGCTTAGCTTATCATCTGTGCTGCTAGGTAGTAAATGTAAAAGAAATGTGCTGTTTAAAATGTACAAAGGTTTATTTATTTACTAACAGGCTGCCTTTAAGGAACAGAGCATCTCTTTTCAGAATTATGGAAACTCCATGAATTCAATAAAACCAACAAAGCACAAACACAGTAATAAAACCTTTACAACCAAGCAAAAGTCTTGTGTGTAAGTATTCATACACTAAAGTATTACATTGTATGGCAGTAGCAACAATATTTGATACATAATAATTACAGTCAGTTTATACATAAGTTGCCGAAGACAAAGTATTATGCAACATTTTAAATATATTAAACTAAAGTACATTATATCCATAAAAGCACGAAAAGAAAGAAAGAGGGAACAACTGAAAATGCAAATATTTTCTAACATAATGAAACATGAGAAATGGCTGCATATAACTTGATGAATTATTACAACTGAAGAATACTTGCACAATTTGCTGGTCATGGGAATAACTAACTGTTAGCACCTGTGGAATTTACTAAAGATAATTCATGATCTTCAAGGAATTAGACTTAAGAGTTAAAAGACTGAAACATGAGCCTGAAAAAAAATCAACAAAAACAAATGAAATGTCTCCATCGTGTGTTAAACAGTCATGGAATCCTTATTTCAGCTTACAGTTAGACCATTAAAAATGCACTGGCCACAGCAATTTCCAAGGAGGTATAACCATGTCTAAATTTATTGTACTCCTATGAGTGATTTGTTCCCAGTCAGAGTATTATTTTACCAAAGAAATAAACTGCTGGCTCCTAGTTAATCCACAGATATTTTATTCAGAACGAAGTGTAAATAAGTCCTTCCGTCTTACTCTAATAAGTAAAACCTACTCAGACAAAGAAACGAATTAATTAAGTAGCTTATATATGCACAATTAACAATCACATGATATTAAACCACACAATTCAAAATTTAAAAGGTGTACTGTCCCTATTTCAGGAATATTATAATTTTGTAATCATCATAACCTATATAAATGTATGTAAATAAATATATGTATATGATTTTCACAAAAAAGAATTTATAACATTGAAACATATATGAGTTCATAAAACATATATATATATATATATATATATATATATATATATATATATATATATAACATAATATAATTTGTATTTTTCATCTCTGAATACTCTTTAATTTTAATATACAAGCTAATGACCTCATATAATTTAAGCTTGGTGGGTTATAGACGTTCACTCTAATCTGCCACAGGAGTTCAGAAAATTCCAATATTAAACTCAATGCCCCCCCCCCCCCCAGGGTTATATTGTACTTGATCTATAATTCGAAAAGTAAAACTATGCTGGGGGTATTCCTGAACATGTTTTGCTAAAGCATTATCCATTTTTACTCTCCTGATACTATACAGATGTTCATATATCCTGTCCTTGAGTTTACGATCTGTTTTTCCTACATAAAAACAAGAACAGAGTTTACAGGGTGCCAGGTATACCACCCCTTTTGATAAACGGTTAAATCTGTTTTTGATAGTATACTTTCTCTCCCTAATAATAAAGGTCATACCTACCTCCATATGTTTACAGTATGCACAACTTTTGCATTTGTACATACCCGTAATTCTTGCTAAAGAGGTTGTGACATTCTCTAACAATTTTTTAAGGTTAGGACCTCTTCTATAGGTGACCCTGGGATATGGTTCAATAATGGATATTAAATCGTTATCTGACCTTAACAAATCCTAATTTTTGCAAAGCATTTGACTTATAATAGAAGCATCCTGACTGAAAGTTGCAATAAAGTTCAATCTAGATGGAACATCCCTGTTGTCAGGCATAGGGTTAGTATCCTGTATTGGTACCTCATTCTTATGCCAATCAGATGTTAAAATAGGTCTATATTCTCCTGCAGCCCTTTTATATTGGACTTCAATGGTCAGCTCATTGAGTAAATAGATTGGGTAACCACATTTCAAAAACAAATCATATAATGTTTGACATTCAAGTTTAAATTCATTCTCCTCAGAAACCATTCATGCTGTTCTCACCAGCTGGCCCTTTACCACAGATCTTTTTTGTTGGAAAGGGTGGTAACTGGTGAAATGCAGGAACAAATATGAGTATGTTGGCATCCTATGTATATGAGCCTTAAAGGATCTGTCTTTCTCATGCCAATATAATTCCATGTCTAAATAGGCTATACTACTATACCCAAGCTGTGGGTAAATTTAAAAAAAAGTAGTTGACCTGTTTAAATAAGTAACAAATTTAGGGATGTCCTCTATACAGCCATCAAACATGATAAATACATCATCCAAAAATCTCGTATAATAATAAATATTATTCCTAAATGGATTGCTATTGAAAATATGATAGAGCTCCCAATGTGCCATCACTAAATTAGCGAAACTTGCACCACAAGGGGAGCCCATAGCTACTCCCGATTTCTGTAAATAATAACTACCATTAAACATAAAGTAGTTATTGGTTAGAATTAAATCCAACAATACCTGTAACAAGTCAATTTCCCTTTCGGGAGCGCCTTTTGTTCGAATTAAATTAGTTACCCATTCTATACCTACATCTATAGGGATTACCGTATATAGGTCTTTAACATCAATGGTCAACAATATGATGTTATCTCTATATTCCAGGTCACTGATGCTTTTTAAAAATGACCATGAATCCATACAGATATCTGTCTGTTCAATGTATTTCTTCAATTTCACATCTACAAATTTCGCTAAGGGATAAGTTATAGAGTTTCTACCATTTACTATTGGTCGGAGTGGTGGGTCCAACAGATCTTTATGGAATTTCGGTATCACGAAAATCACCGGAGTAAGGGGGACCAAGCATGACATATAATTATATAATTCCATAGAAATCTGTGATTCTATAAATAAATCGTTTAAGAACACTTATTTTTTGATGAGCTTGGTTCATTTCATTAAGAGAAGCTACATTATAGTGTTCTGAATCAAGTAATCTTTCCATGCGTATAATATAATCTTCTTTGTCAAAAAATACTAGGCCTCCACCTTTATTTGGATTCACCTCTCTTACATTCTGAAAGTTCAATCTATTTAAATTCTCCCTCTCCTCCCTTGTAAAATTATTTTTGTTTGGTAAACTACGTCTATTAGTCTCGAGGCTGTCCCTTAGGTCCACTTCACATATTTTTTCAAATACTTCTAACCCAGGTGGTAATGGTGGGTTAAATGTACTCAACACCTTACATTCATTATGAAATCTAGGATGATCTTTGAACAGAAATTCCAAATTAATTCTATGAACAAACAACTTTAAATCAATTATTGTTCTGGATAAATTAGCCCTTATATCAGGGACAAACATTTGTCCTTTTGCCTTTTACTCCTCTTTGCAGACTGTAGAAATGAAAGAAACAAGTGCATGCTAGAAGATTCTTGTACGTTATGATCAGAAGTTGTCCCTCATCCAACTGATAATGGTTCAGCATATGGCATTCAAGCCATGATTTGGCATACCATGCCCATTGACAGGACCATCTAGAAAAGAAATATTCGGAGATAGGAAAGGAGGAATTAGCTCTTTATTCTTTTATATATTTTTTTGAGGGGGTGAGGTTCCATAAGCAGCTATGAGGAAGAAAATTCATGATGATGACAGATCATAAGTCACTGATCGCCTTATTTTGGAATAAAGAACCTACCTGCAATGGCTGTCCTTTATGTCCAGACATGGTCAGTTATTCTGTTGGCTTTTGACTGCCAAACAGAGCATCAAGCCTCTGAAGCACATAGCAGTGAAGGCAGATACTCAGGATTCCCCTGTCTTCAACATCTGATGGAAAACACAGGCAAACATAGCTCTCTCTCTCTCTCTCTCTTTCTCTCTCTCTCGATATATATATATATATATATATATATATATATATATATATATGTGTACATTATTAGAGATCTTTTCAGGAAAGCATCCCTAAATGCAGAAGAGAAAGCACAAGTGACAGGTACTGACATGCATCCCTCAAGGGGTTTTAGTTATGTCACGTAAGGTTTTGAAGTATGTCATGTAAGAGTGGCCTCACTGGCTGGGTGAGATTCTGAAAGTATTTCATATGCTGTAGTATGAACAGTTGACTGAGCACAGCTGCATCTGGGCTGGGAAATGCTATTTCATAGAAACTTCTTAGAAAGGTGAAAATGAAAGCTGAAGCAAATAGAGATGTCGAATGGTCAAAGCTGACTGAAAAAGTGGACTGTAGTCTGTTGAGTTCCTGTTGCCATAAGGTCTGAGACCTCAAAGTGAAAAGTGGAATAAAGCAAGCCTTTGAGAAAATAAAGGACATCCTGTTTTAATAAGACGCTATGATTTTGCACATCTGGATTGATGCCATTATTGACACAGTTATATGGAAAGAACACAGAGATAAGTACAGAGCAACATTGTCTTCAGCGTCTTCCTACTTAATTCTGCTGAGAAAGTGAAGAAAATGTTTCAGTTTGGAGACAGTACTACACTGCAAGTAGAAAACACTGGGAGATATAGGTGAACTGGGAATCTGGGCTAGGAAATATACATAGCTCTATAGTAGTGGATAAATGTGTGCGTTAGTGTGTGTGTGTGTGTGTGTGTGTGTGTGTGTGTGTGTGTGTGTGTGTGTGTGGTGTGTGTTTATATGCATGCATATGTGTGTGTGCATGTCTGTATGGGTGTCTGCGCACAAGTGTATGAATGCATATGTGTGTGTGTGTGTGTGTGTGTGTGTGTGTGTGTGTGTGTGTGTGTGTGTGTGTGTGTGTGTGTATGCGCGTGCACATGTGTGTATATTGGGGAGCATTTTGGTGCATATGCATGGAGGAACATGTCAAGAATTTTCAAAAGAATGCACTTTCTTTCAAAGTCCCAAAGTCCTATGAGGGAAGAGAATCAGTCTCTTACACAAAGTCCAGTAAGTGTCTTCCTGGGCAGCAGTTAATGTCCATGATACATTGGTGCTTCTAGGTAAATGGTCTTCTCTCTAGATCACTTTGTATGAGACTGTCCATGTTTCCTCAGGTATAATCTGCAGCAATTCTTACTACAGCACAATACCCAGAGACATTGTTCTTGGCACACAGTCCCCTCTCTAAGAGAGGCCAACTTCTCTGCACTGGTGGGGCTACAGCCATTTGTCTTAAACATCGCATAATTACACATTAGGTCTGTTAAATGCATATTAACTGAAATATGCAGCAATCCTTCCTGTATAATACATTGTTTTATCTAACTTTAAAAGCAACACTTCTGTTTACTTCATTCTTTTTTATTTGTGATATTTACATAATTTTTAAAGCATCAATAGCACTTACAATGTTTGTTTACACTATTTACATAATTTTGATAAGCCATTCTGGTGAGAATAACCATGCTGTGTCACAATGCACACACACACACACACACACACACACACACACACACACACACACACACACACACACACACACACACACACGCAAACACACACAGTATGCAAAAACATTTGAAGTGCTGCATCATATTTCTCAACTGTCTGTAATTTGGGGAACATCCCTGATTTTTGCTCAAAGTTTTACACCATGAGTCCTAAAATTTCAGATACTGTAAGAGAACAGTGACGATTACATTAAATTTCTCTAGAAAATACACATTTGTGATAGCTATATTACTCTAGATGCATTCTGACTGAATAGTATTAATATTTAGAAACTATCCAACATTTATAGCTTTTGTTTCATTATTTCTTGTTTTTCTTCCTAATTCTTTGGGGGAAAAATGAAGTTTGCTACTGTAGTCATGCGGGTAAGTTGGGCTTTTGTATTGATGCTAACAGGTTAAACATAACCCAGTGTAAGACCACCAGTATGACTGAAGGGTTATGCAAAGGTCAGCATGAATTAGGGCAATGAATCCGATCATTATGAGTTGTACCATAAGAAAAAATTTAAAAAAACGTGTCTCGTGTGAGTGTTTAAAGTACAGCCAATGTTGTGGGGAGCATCAGTGGATAAAACATATATAAGACATGCAGTCATGGTCTAATGGTTGTTGTTGCTCCCTTCCCACCTAAATTAGACTGTCATTGATTTCAAATTTCACTTCACTAACATTAGTGTTAGAACAAACACTAAACTTGTATAAACACTTTATGACTTGTACTTTTAATTATATTACCTGTATTACTTTTGATTTTATCTTTATTTTAACATTTGTGTTCTTTAAACATATACTCCCTGATTCTGTATTCATAGGTTCATAGGTTGGTACTAGGCTATCAGTTCTTCCCACATTATTTACTTTCCTGGACCCCTGTCTAGCAGGGCGACTCTGGGGATCCCTGGGGTGAATTTCCTTTCTCCCATCCAATCGTCAAGGTTCCTCTTGAAGAGGTCCAAAGAGGCACTCTGCTTGACATGTATGGGCAATCTATTCCAGAGATTTGTATTTTAAGCTGTATATTTATGCTTTTGTACACTGTATATTCCATACTTTGTACTGCGGTGGTGGTGTTGTGGTAGCATTGTCGCCTCACAGTTAGACGTTGCCCGTTCGATTCTCAGTTAGAGCGTCTTCTGTGTGGCGACATGCATGAATGGGCATTCCTTCATTGAAGGTTGTGCGTTAGGCCCGGCAAGCCAGCACGTAAAAATCTACTGCCAATCATTAGCGGACCGGAGTTCCGCTGTGGTGACCCCTAACCGGGAAAAGCCAAAAGACACAAACAAACAAACACTGTATATTCCACACTTTACTTATGTTATATTCTGTTAACTGCTTTTGGAGCTTTTCTCCTCCACTGAAAATGGGCTCTGCTTGGCTGCTTGGTCCAGTGGACTTCCCCAGTCATCAAACTAGAAATAAATAAATACTTAAGGCTGTAAGAAAATCCTTTATTATAGGCAATGCATGTCTACAATAGTACATCAGACAACATGGTATAGTTACACATACTGGGGAGCTGTACATTGCACTAGGTTTAATGCATGGACACAAATAAAAAATAGCAGACAAATAAAGTATATGCCTGCATAGCTATCCAAACATAGCAGACGTCAGAATGCAGCATTACTTCAAGGACTATCTGATCATTTCTAACAATACAGTCCATGACTGGGCATTATCAATGCTACTGGAGTCTCATTTCTTTCATTCTAGCAGTAAACTTGGAATAAAGCCAAAGCCAAATGCAAATTAAGATTCTGCATTCCAGCAAGAGTAGTCTCTTTGTAACCTACTGCAAGGCAAACAATAAAGGAGCATTAGAAAAGTACAGAGAGAAAAAGAATGCAAAAAGGGAAATGAAGTGCAGAGAGATTATAAATAAGCCTGTTTTGGACAAACATGCTAACAGTATTTCTTATAGGCTAAGTATGCTAAATACTAGAAGGACAAAATCTAGATTAAAGCTCTACCATTGTACTTTAATTATCACGACAGCTGCTAAAGAAAGCAGATTTAATGTCAGTGCTGTATGGTATTGCCGTAGCTGTGTGCTGTTTCTTTCCTGCATGGCAACATTATTTGTTTCTTACAAATGGTGCTAGCCCAGCCACACCTCAGAACATTTAGAAATAGAATCAGATATTCTGAATGTTGTGGCAAAAGTCCAGGAAAAAGCAACTAACAAGCAATCAAGATGCAAAGTGATGTCAGAACATATTATGTCAGCTCAGGCAGACTTGTATGATGAATCAGTAAAACTGATGCAGTGCACGCCCAGCCCCAGTGTTTGCATTCTGTTCCAGCATCCATATTCTGCAGTACTCATTTGCCTTTTAGTCATTTCTGAATGAACCAATGGTGGATTTCTAAACTAAAAAAACCACTCAAATGTGAATGAATATTTTTTTGGGGAGGGGGTCATACTACTCATTTGTGAATCAATATTTCTGGGATGATATAAGTTTAGATTCACTTCATAGAATCTGTACAAGTGTAAAGATTACAGCAAAAGTACAGAATGAATTATCTGACCCCAAGTGTAATGCATTTACTTAAATGATATATGGAAATGTGAGCTAGAGGGGAAGTTAGTGCTGTACTTTAATAAGATACAGCAACTATTTATATAATACTATTTCAACTACACCCTGCTTAAATTCTGGTCATCCATTAAACAAATTTTACACCCAGAAACTAATAATATCATTAACCTTTGTGCCAACAACCCCCCCACCACCACACTTAGAAACAGCCACCACGTTTAACTCTTAATTCATTGACAGTATAGCTGACTTCGCCAAGGAATCCTTCTTTTCTTACTTCCCTGGCTCAGGTCAACCCCCTTCCACTAATACTCCCACCCTCACACTAAAACCAGTTGCTAACTCCTTCATAAAACAAATTATTATCCAAACTTAAACCCTTCTCTCCCTCTGCAGATAACCTTCCTGCAATATGGTTAACCACCAACTACTTATTTCCACTTTGAAAGCAGTTCCTTAGACAATCCATCTCTCCAGTGGTTCCAATCATATCTCTGTGATAGACAACAAGCTATCCTATGGCAGAACAAACTATCCACCCTCCTTCCCAACACCCTTGAAGTCCCCCAGGGATCCATTCTGGGTCCTCTTTTGCTTTCCATTTTCATTAATGACCTCCATACAGCCATTCCAAAAGCTAATTGTGTTCAATATGCAGATGACTCTACTTTGAGTTGCTCTTCTACCTCCCAACCAGTATTGCAGACACTAACCCAAAATACATTTAACATAGCCGAAAACTGGTTTTCTGGGCGTCATCTAATTTTAAATCTGAACAAAACAAAGCTTCTACTTTTCTCTTCCACTCAATGGTCCTCTGTATTACCCTTCTCCATTAAATCTAATAATGGTACCACAATTTCCCTTGACGATTGCACAAAACTTCTAGGTGTTTTGGTTGCTAACAATCTTAAATTTGATAGGCATGTCAACCAAACTATCAAAACCATCAACAAAAAACTTGGTACATTATATAGAATTAAACCATTTCTTACCCCACCTGCTAGAATTGCCATAGCCCGCTCTCATTTACTCTCTACCCTTTTCTATGCCTCCCCTTTACTCATCAACTTAAATAGAAGTGATCTTAATAAACTCTCTTCCTGTTATAACCACATAGCTAGATTTGCCACTGGTATGCCTTATAGAACACATCACTGTAAAAACCTAAACTATCTTAGTTGGCTAGAGCTGCCCAGCCTATTAAAGTACAACCAACTAATAATGGCTCATAAAGTACTTAACCAACCAGATAATACACCTACTCTTAAAAATATTATCTGCCCCCACTGTAACTTTAGACCACTTCACTCATCTAATAAATTGGTAGTCCAAACTGTTAAATGCAAAAACGCTGCCGGTGACTCTATTTGCCAATTCTGTTGGTAAAACTTGTAACTCTTTGCCTGCTGACATCACTCTAGAGACCTCCCTAACACAATTTAAGAAAAGTCTCAAGCAGTATTTTAATTCACATTCGCTATGTTCTTGCTCTAAACCTGACTAAATCTTTGGAAATACTTGTGTACTAATACTATTCAATCTGCTATTTTAAGTGTGCTATACCATAAATGTGTTAGACTGTATAACTCAAATGTCGACTGAGTCTGTAAACTTAGCTAAATGTGTATTTTTGTCATGTTTGCTTTTGTAATTATCTTTGGAGCTTTTCTCCCCGGGCCTCTGCTGAAAATGGACATGTATCCAGTCAGACTATCCCAGTCAACAAATGTAAAATAAAAATAAAATAAATAAATATCTAAAAATTGCTGCTTTTGCCATTGTATGTCCAGTCGCCATCCTTATATACAGGTCAATACAGGAATTGTATATTCCTATCATCTGGAAAAAATGCTATACCATCCCTTTCCACAAAGGTAGTACTTCTGCAGAAATATCTAATTTCAGACCCTTTGCCATCTTATCCACTCTCTCAAAAATTTTGGAAAAATGTGTTCATAAACAACTACTGCAGTGTCTTTTAAAGGAACAAATACTAACCAATATTCAAAATGGTTTTAGACCTGCCCATAGCAAGACAGCTGCCCTCCTAACTTTTACAGATGACATAAATAAAGCCAGGGATATCTTCCTTATTCCAAGACTTATCAAAAGCTTTAACACTGTTTTTCATGAAAAATTCTAATTCTACAACTATCCACAATGGAGAATCTCACAACCTCCTCTTCAGTGGTTTAATAATTGGTTGTCAGAACACTAGCAGGCAGTCAAATGGAGTTCTGTTCTTTCTCCTTATCTGCCCTTCATTACAGGTGTCCCACAAGACTCTATCCTTGGCCTTCTACTATTTAATATCTTTAAAAACAATCTTCATACTTCTATACAACAAACATCTCTTGTACAGTACATAGACAATTCCATCTTTGTCTGACTCTCAGACAATCTAGAAAATTTAGAAAATATTGCACAACATGCCTATAACTATATTAAAAATGACCTTGTAACTATCAATGCTTTCTTAATCCAAAGAAAACTAAACTTCTTTTATTTTTCCTCAAATTACATACCTGTGAGAAAAACAACTTTACGATCACATTCCTAAACAATATGCCAACTGGTGTAGTGCCCCATACAAAACTGCTGGGGTTTACAATAGATGACAACTTCAAATATGACTTTCTCTTACAGGGCAATATTAAAAAAAAAAAAACTAGGAATGACCCAGATCTGCTCTGAGTTACAGCACAAAGGCACAAAAATTACAGAACCAACTGATATTGCCAACATCCTGGCAGATAGGTTCAGTGCTAACTTTACCCCCCTTTCACCCCCTCAAGGGCCCATATCTATACAGGAAGAATACAGAGTCCCTGTAATCACAACTACGCAGGTGAAAGCTGCACTCTCTAAAGCCAAAAACACAGCATCCATGGGACCGGACAACATCCCAGGCTGCGTTTTACACGAACTTCAGAATGAACTGGCTCCTCACTTAAGCACCATGTTCAATAATAGCCTTGCATCAGGCTTTGTGCCCACTGAATGGTGCACAGCAACAGTTATCCCACTCCACAAAGGGGGAGCCACCACTGATCCCGGGAACTATAGACCTATTAGCCTGATGAGCCTGGTCTGCAAGGCCATGGAGCATATCATCATGGAACTCATAAACAAAGACATTGGTAACCTCCAAACTCTGGATCCCACCCAGTTCGGGTTTGTGAAAGGCAGATCATGCCTCCTGAACCTGATCGACTTCTTTGAGGCAGTCACCAAAGCCGTAGATGAGGGTAAGGTGGTTCACACAGCCTATCTTGACCTCGCCAAGGCTTTCGTCACCATCCCCCATTCTGGAATTATAGCTAAACTCAATAAACTAGGCATAAATCCCTATGTCACAAGATGGGTTGCCAACTGGCTCACTGACAGAACCCACACTGTAAAAGTTGCAGACTCCAAATCTGACCTCGAACCAGTGACAAGTGGAGTACCACAGGGTTCCATCCTGGGACAGCTCCTGTTTGGTATCTACATCTCTGAAGTACAGGCTAACACAGAAGGTCTCTGGCTAACAAAGTTCACAGATGACTGCAAACTAGGAGCCATAGTCAAGTCCCCAAATGATGTGAACATCCTACAGAAGGGCCTCTCTGAGACAGATGCCTGGTGTCAGAGCCATGGCCTCAAGCTCAATGCCAAAAAGTGCAGTGTCATTCCCCTTTGGTAAAAACTCTGTAGCCATGAACTACCACATAGGCAGCAATCTGCTTAACAACGAATGCGTGATAAGAGACCTTGGGACCCAGGTGGAAAGTAGTCTCTCCTTTGATAGTCACATCGCCACAGTAGTCGGGAAGTCCTTCTAAGTGGCACACCTCATCATAAAAGGGTTCTCATCCTGGAAAAAAGAGGTCATCGTTCCCCTCTACTCGATACTCATTAGACCCATTATAGAGTCCAACGCCCCTTTTGGAATGTACCTCACAAGACATCTGCAGCAGCTGGAAAGGCCATAGAAGTACCTCACAAAGAGTTTTACTGGACTCAAACAAATGCCCTACACTGACCGCATAAAAAACTCCAGCTTTACTCTGTAGCATATCACCTACTCCGAGGTGATCTCTGCCTAACATATAAAGCTGTGTCAAACCCAGAGCTGTTGGACATGCTACACCTAAAGAAATCCCAATCCCTCCGAGCTACACGCTCTAGGGACCTAAACCTTTTCACCACAATAAACAGGACATGCTGGAGGGATAGATTCCTATCCCAGAGACTTCCCATACTCTGGAACAGGCTACCCATCTATGTCAAGCAAAGTTCTTCATTAGCACTCTTCAAGAAAAATCTTGATGAGTGGATGGGAAATAGGAAATACACCCCGGGGATCACTTCTGTGTGTCTGCTCAACAGTGGCACAGGAAAATAACTTTCTTGGGTGGCGTAAGTCAGGGAACCTTGTTGGCTAGGCTTACGTAGGCCCTTGGGCCGATAGCCAAGTACCTACCTATGAACCTATGAACCTATATAGAGCCAAAAAATTCCTTACTGCATCTACCAAAGTCATTCTCGCCACTACATACCTACTCCCCTTTCTTATAGGGCTCTCCCATGCTGACTAGCCTACAGGCCACCATAAAATCTAAACTAGAACATTGTCACATGGTACCAAGATTTGCAGTGGATACAAGTCACAGAACACATCACTGTTCTGCACTAAAAATGATAAATTGGCTAGAGATAGCTCACCAACTAAATCATATTCATCTTCTCTCGCACACAATTATACTTAATCACACTTCCTGCCTACCTGTAGATCAGAGTGTGTGATATATCTTTAAGAAGCATGCCAGTCAGTGGGCATGTACATATAAGTACTGAGCACATGCAAACAAGAGAGCCATTTTGAGTGAGCTCAGTGTTTATACTGAGCACGTGCAAACAAGAGTGCCATTTTGAGTGAGCAGCCAGTGTGAATGCATGCATGTATGTAGTAGTCAGTTAGAGAGTTCAAGTTTAGTGTTCCTGCTATCCATCCTAATGTGTTTGTATGTAATAAACACTTAAACAAACACCCAAGCCTCATCGTCTTCTTATTATACACAAGATGAGCGACACCAGCTATAAGTACAATTCTTCACCACTACCTCCCAAATCATTACCTTCAATCTTCTAACAAAAATCCATTTTAAAATTCCATTTTTCCATAAGCTTTACAAAAACTGCAGTCAAAGTTTGTATTCACACTGTGTAGCAAAACTCTGGAATACAATCACTGCACCAATAAGGCCAATAATTAATTTATTTAAGTTGCAATTAATAGAACTCTTCTCTGACTCCTGGCTTTGCACTTGACACTTTCCTGATGAAAAAATTTGTTCCTTCTCCTCTATACCTATATACAGCCTATCTCTCATTTTCCTTGTTTTTATTTCTCTTACTCTCATTTCCCTCACTCTTAAATCTTGCTTTTAGTCATTATTTCTCCTGCCACCCATAGGTACTCCACTTATTACCTCTAGCAGGCAATTTTTCCCATGCTCCCCTATCTTCTTCTCCTCATTCTTATGCACTGTTTAAATTTTCTACTCAGACATTTGCCTTACGAGTGAGCAGTAAACCCTTACACTTATATAACATGCCAACACATTTCAGTGCTACATAATACTGTATTTATCTTGTTTTAATGATAGTATATGTATTATTCTAAATGTCATATGTGTATTAATATTTGTATTCATCTATATATTTACAGCATATTGTAATATGATGTCAATTTTCACCTTTGTATGTGTATTTTCTGTTCTTTTATTTGTGGAGCTTTTCTTCCTGGGCCTGAGATGAAATGGATAACATTATCCAGTTGGACCTTCCCAGTAAACAAATGTCAATAAATAAATAAATGATACAGAGCCAGTGCTGAGTGCCTGAAGTAACATCATTGTAGTGTATGCAGTTGGGAGCCCTTTAGGACAAAATGTCTTCTTCCCAGACTGATAATGATGACGATGATGAAATCTTCACATTCCTCACCCCAAGTTACCTTCCTCCCTGCCTATGTCATAATTTCTGCTGACCTTACTACTTCTTACCTTTTTTAATTTCTCCAAGTCTTTTGGGTTTCTAATACCATGACGGGAATGGACCCCATTTTTAAGTCAAAGTATGATTAATGTTCATGAAATTAGTATTGTTTAAATTTTTGATGTTAGCCAGAAGTGCTCTTCACAGGACCCGCAATGTGTCCAGTAATGACTCCTTCTGCAATTCGTACAGGGTTACATGTATTGGTAACATATCTAAATACGATTATAGATTCTTTTTTATAAGACCTATTGCTCCTACTACTATTGGAACTATTTTGGTATCTTTCTTCCACATTGCTCTCGCTTCTACCCGTAAATACTGATATTTTATGACTTTGTGTCTCACTGTATGCAAGACACTGTAGTCAATGGGTATAGCAATTTCAATGATAAATGCTTATTTCGTATTCTTTTCATGGACCACTATATCCATTTTTTTAGCATCTATCTTTTTAACTGTTGGAATGGGTAATCACATGTGATGCAGACTTCATAATTTTCTATGATGCTTTATGGCTCATGTTTCCAGTGTTTTTTGGCCACTTCAGTACCATAATGTTTACACTCCCCAGTGCAACAGTCTTCCCACATTATTATGCCTTTCAGTATACAGTCCTTCTGCCATTAGCATGTCACAACCAGCAACAAGGTGTGCAACTGTTCCCAATTTAATTTTGCAAAACCTACATTTGTCTGTTTCACCCACATGTTCAATGGACTTTGTAAACCAAAGTATGCATAGCCCACTATCTTGGACTGCCAATATTAACCTATTATCTCTTGGTTTGAATTTGCCTCTCATTAACCATTCCTATGTTTGATCCTGATCAACATGAGGTTCTTCCAGAAGTTTTCTATACTTTCAACTATATTTATGCATTTTACACATTTCTTGCCTTCTCATCTGGTCCTTCACGTTATATTCTTTCTTTTGTTTTTTGTCACATTCGGTTGCTGCCTCATTTTATCTACTACTGGTTTGATTTCCATTCCTGCTTGATGCTGATATGCTTCTGCTAGACTAAGCTGAGAAGTCACCTTAGATTTATTTTCCTCATGTTTAATACTTTCGCTATGTTTGGGTATGTGACGTCAGCAGATATGTATGTAGTCCCACGACTGCAAATCTATACATGTAATCAATTTAAAGGAGGCCCATCCCTTCTTCAGAACAGGGAATATATATTCTTGGTATGCGCTGATTTTTATAAATCATTTGGTGAGCATGAAGCATCTTTCTTGTTTTCTTGTCTAATCTAATCAACACATTTTAGGGCCAGTCAATCAATCCAAAACTGTAGGCTAGGACAGGAAGGGCAAATTGGTTTATAGTTTGGATTTTGTTCCTAGATGTCAATGCTGTTTTCAGGATTAATTTAAGTCTTCTAAAGTATTCCTTACTAAGTTTTATTCCCATTTGTTCATATTTTATTGTTGATCCTTCATAAATTCTCAAATATTTATACACTCCCTCTTGCTCAAGTTCTTTTATATCATATTCTTGTCCCAAACTGATGTTTTCTTGGTGCTGCAGTTTTCCTGCTTTAAAGCTTGTTTTTGCACATTTATCAATACCAAATGAAGAGTACTTTGAGGGGTTGATGAATGAAGAGAATGAGAGGGAGAGAAGGTTGGATGATGTGTAGATAGTGAATCATGAAGTGCAGTGGATTAGCAAAGAGAAAGTAAGGATAGCAATGAAGAGGATGAAGAACGGAAAGGCTGTTATCCAGATGACATACCTGTGGAAGCATGGAGGTGTTTATATGAAATGGCAGTGGAGTTTTTAACTAGATTGTTTAATGAAATCTTGGAAAGTGAGAGGATGCCTGAGGAATGTAGAAAAAGTGTTTTGGTACCAATTTTTAAGAATAAGGGTGATGTGCAGAGCTGTAGTAACTACATAAGGATTAAATTGATCAGTCACAGCATGAAGTTATGGCAAAGAGTAGTGGAAGCTAGGTTAAGAAGAGAGGTGATGATTAGTGATCAGCAGTATGGTTTCATGCCAGGAAAGAGCACTACAGATGCGATGTTTGCTTTGAGAGTGTTGATGGAGAAGTACAGAGAATGTCAGAAGGAATTGCATTGTGTCTTTGTGGAGTTAGAGAAAGCATATGACGGGGTGCCTAGAGAGGAGTTGTAGTATTGTATGAGGAAGTCGAGAGTGTCAGAGAAGTATGTAAGAGTGGTACAGGATATGTAGAGGGTAGTGTGACAGCGGTGAGGTCTGCAGTGGGAGTGATGGATGTGTTTAAGGTGGAGGTGGGATTACATCAAGGTTCAGCTCTGAAACCTTTCTTATTTGTAATGGTGATGGACAGGTTGACAGACGAGATTGGACAGGAGTCCCCGTGTACTATGATGTATGACATTGTGATCTGTAGTGAGAGTAGGGAACAGGTTGAGGAGACTCTGGAGAGGTGGAAATATGCTCTAGAGAGGAGAGGAATGAAGGTCAGCAGGACTAAGACAGAATATATGTGTGTGAATGAGAGGGAGGATAGAGGAATGGTGAGGATGCAGGAAGTAGAGGTGGCAAAGGTGGATGAGTTTAAATACTTGGGATCAACACTTCAGAGTAATGGTGAGTGTGGAAGAGAGGTGAAGAAGAGAGTTCAGGCAGGATGGAGTGGGTGGAGAAGAGTGTCAGGAGTGATTTGTGACAGACGAGTACCAGTAAGAGTGAAAGGGAAGGTCTACAAGAGGGTAGTGAGACCAGCTATTTTATATGGGTTGTAGACAGTGGCATTGACAAAAAGGCAGGAGTCAGAGCTTGACGTGGCAGAGTTGAAGATGTTAAGATTTGCACTGGGTGTGACAAGGATTGACAGGATTAGGAATAAGTATATTATAGGGTCAGCCCAGGTTGGAAGGTTTGGAGACAAAGCCAGAGAGGCAAGATTACATTGGTTTGGACATGTGCTGAGGAGGGATGCAGAGTATATTGGGAAAAAGATGCTAAGGATGAAGCTGCCAGGTAACAGGAAAAGAGGAAGGCCTAAGATAAGGTTTATGGATGTGGTGAGAGAGGACATGCAGGTGGTTGGTGTGACAGAGCAAGATGTGGAGGACAGAAAGAAATGGAAGCAGTTGATCTGCTGTGGTGACCCCTGACAGGAGCAGCCGAAAGAAGAAGAAGAAGATCAAGACCAAATGGCATTCTTATTTCATCTGAAAATTTTTGAAAATTTGCAGTTGTACTTTCAGTTCCTCATCTGATAAGCTATACAGTTTTAAATCATCGACAAAGAGAAGACAGACGGCGCTGTTGTGCAGTGGTTGCATTGCCGTCTCACAGCAAAGTATTTTCCAGTTTGATTCTCAGCTGGGGTGCCTTCTGTACAGAATCTGCATGTCCTCCCTGTGTCTGTGTGGGTTTCTTCTGGGTGCTTTGGTTTCCTCCCACATTACAAAACATGTCTGGAGCATTTCTCCTTGGGCCTCTGTTGAAAATTGGCTTTGTTCTAAGTTGGACTTTCCCAGCAAGCAAATGTTAAATAAATAAAAGATGAGAAGTCATTACACATTGTTTTCTAGGAGCCAAAGTATAGCCATGGCCTAAGCTGTTAAGTAGACAGCTTAATAGGTTAAGGGCAAGACAGAATAGCAGTGGTGACAGACAGTCACCCTTGAATATCCCCCTTTGAATTTTTATCCCTGGAATAATAATTTGTCCTTTATCATGGCTTAATTGCAAAGTAGTCTGCCACTGTTTCATGGTCACTGCAATGTAGTTGATCAGAGTAGTGTGTATCTTATACATTTTAAGCACTCTTTTATCCATGAATGTGAGGTACTATCAAATGCTTTTTTGTAGTCAATCCATGTCATACTTAGATTCTTCCCATTTTTACAGTTCTCCACTATGACGTTTTTTAACAACAAATGATTCTTTGTTCCATATGACTTTCTTTCATTGCCCTTTTGTTCTATTGCCATAATTGAGTTTTCTTCTAAATGACTATAAACTCTGTTAGCATCAATTCCAGTGTATAGTTTCTACATCGTCGGAAGGCAAGTTATTGGTCTATAATTTTTAGGGTATCTTGCAGGTTCACTCTTAAGTAAGAGCATTGTTTTTCCTGTTGTTAGGCAGGTTGGTGTCTGTTTGGGGTGTACATATAAATAGTTCTTACTCATGCCTAAATCTTTGTACAAAGATGTTAATACTTTTAATCAGAAGTTAAGTACTGTATCTGGGCCTGGGGTTTTCCAATTAGAGGCTTTTCTTAATTTTGTTTCAGTCTCTCTGGCTGTTACTTCATCTCTTTTCATATCCCGTACCTTTAAACTTCTTATTCTTTCCTTTACTTCCTCTCTCCATTTAGCATCTTTGTTATGTTCCACAGGATCTTCATAAATACTTCTCCAAAGTGCATCTACTTCTTTTTTGGTGGTCTTTAAATTCCTTTTACCTTGTTTTTCAGTTCTCTATAAAACTTTTTTGGGTCATCAATAAATTGCTTATTTTGTACTTTTCCTTTATATTTATATGCGTATTTTCTAAGTTTTTCCACCTGTGCTGAAATGTTTAGGTTATTTGAAATAGTGCACGATAGATCCTCATCTGTTCTAATACTGTACATTGCTTTTATCACATCTATCTTTCTAAGTATTTTTGTTGATATGTTCCCTCTTTTATACTCTTTTAACAATGACACTTCTGGTCTTAATTGCTTTATAGTTTTCTCTATTCTGTACTTCCATGATGGTATTCTATTTCTCCCCTTCCTTTCCCTCACTACCCTGTGTTCTTGAGGTAGAACTTTATCAGTTATTAATTTAGCTGCACAGTAATATATCCTGCTTACTTGTGTTATATCGCATGGATCTCTGTGGACAGTCTTAATTACTGTGTTCGTTTTATCAAACTTCTGACTTTTTGGGTTTTATTGACCTTCTGCAGTCTATTTCTTTCATTGATCTTAATATGTTTATCTCTATTAAATCAAGTAACTCTTTTCTTAGCTCATTTTCTTCTAAATTGAGGGCACAGTTTTGTTTTCCATTTCCTGTGAGCATTCTATAGAAAGTTCTATAGCATCTTTCTGTGGAACATTTTCTTCAGTTTTATCATGTGCCATCCATTGCTCTGTCATATGGGAACTCACTGGCCTATCACTCCTCAACATTGACTGCATCAGTTTCCACAGTTTCTGTTCCTTCCCTTGCTGTCCAGCTTCAAATAAACTTTTATACTGGTTTCCTGTGGAAGGCTCCAAAATATCTTTATATGGCACCTCACCAATTGCTTCCTGTTCCACTGGTTTCCCCTTAATTTGGATGTCCATTGCTCTATCCTGTTTTGGTACTTTCTGAATTAGATTTTCTACACTGAATCCTTCACTTCGCAGGCACTCCATAACCTCAGTTTCTATTCCTTTAACTCCTCCCTTACTAATCTCCTTTTCTACATTTTCTCTTTGTCTTATTTTTTGTATTGTAAAGTTTTCCATGTCTGGGTTCCTTTGCCTGTATTTCTCTTCAAATGTCTTTGGTGCTGCTCTTTTTGTAATTATTAGTTTTGCTTTCTCCTTTGTATGTAGATATTATACCATATTAAATCTCTTTTTCTTTCCCATGTCCATATTTCTTTTTCAGGTGTTTCCTGATCTTCCTGCTTCTCCATACTTTGGGGACTCATTCCATCATGCTGTGATGTAACCTGTGTTAGACCTTCTACACCAAATCCTTCACTTCAAAGGCACTCCATAACTTCAGCTTCTATTTTTTTAACTTTACTAATCTTCTTTTCTACATTCCCTCTTTGTGATATTACTTTTTTATTGTGGAACTTTCCATTTCTGGATGCCTTTGCCTGTATTTCTCTTCAAATATCTTTGGGATAACATCTTTATATTGATTAATTTGGCTTTCACCTTTGCATAAATATTGCACCATATCAAATTTATCTTTCTTTCCCATGTCCATATTTATTTTTTATACTTTCAAAAATTTCTAGGTTTTTTGTTATTTATATTTTTCAAACTTCCTTAGATGCTTCTTTTTACAAACAGATCAAAGTTTCTTGGTCTACATACTGTTTTTAACAAATCTTTTGTATTAATGAACACAAATTTTTATTTGAAGCTTCTGACAGTTTTTCTTGTGGAAGTATTTTTATTTCCTCTAATTTCTCTCTTAATCTTTTTGTATATCTTGTGTCTGGAAATTCTTGGCTTTTTACATAATAGTAACAATATATAATTTCTTTCTTACCCTCAGTAGTCCATGCTATCATCTTTATGGCTCTTCTCTGACCTATCAGCTTTTGTGATTTTTGATTTTTGTGGACTGCTACTTCCTTCTACAATAGGGGGAACATTCTCCCCCTGGGCCTGGCCTGGCCCTACTGGAGGAATATTTTCGTATTCTGAGGAGTCTACACTGTCAATTTTTCCAGTCCTGGCACCACTGCTCCTGCCATGATTGGGCACTTTTTTATCCTGGGTCTTGTGCACCCAGCTATCTTTTTTAATTTTTGACCTACTGACCGACTTCTGTACATGGTATATGCTATATAAATACAGTCTATGTATCAGTGTCTTCTTGGTGAGGTTTTGTGAAAAACAGGGTGAAGGTACTCACCAAGACTTGAGGATGAATTCAATTTCAGCAATACTACTCTCCTTTGCTTGCTGACCTATCATTTCTCCATTCAGACCCCTTACCTGTATGACTAATGTTAAGTTCTAGTAAACTAGGGCAGCTTAAAAATAAATGTAAATACCTATGTATAATGCCACCTGATAATGTTTTTTTCTATGTGCTTCTCTATACATTGTCTGTAAATGGCATGTAATATTAAAGCAGGCTATTTAGAATCAAGCATAAGGCACCTTTTCAGAACAGAGCACCAAGAATCACAATTTGGTCTCTACCTGTGTCAAGCAGATATACAATTCTGAAATATGTTTTTCCTTTTGCTAGCCATTACAATTTTAAATATGGTGCCCAGCTACTTCACATAAATACCAAGTTTTTGAACAATCTAAATGTACTTCTTTTTAGTATTCAGTATTATAGTAGCAGTAGGTTTCTTTCTAAAAATATGTTTATCCATAGCCTCAGAATAGCAGAATTCTCACCTCAGCATCAGTCAGGATGTTCGCACATCTTGGTAGCAGTAGCATGTGACAGAACTGACAGATTACACACAGGCACACACTCACATACACTATGCCCACAATTTCTCAGATATCTTTCATCAAAGATCCTTCAAATTCCCATTATAATGTTTATTTTCTTCTTTTAATAAATTACCATCACTAAATCTTCTCAAGTTTGTAAGAAAATTAGCCAGAAATATAAAAAAGTAAGGCTTTTCACATAAAAATAAAAGTACAATAAAGCAAGATTTCCCTGTTTTAATTTCCTGATATTGGATTTGTTAGCATTAGAAGTAATCCTGAGTCACTTGGGCATAGTCAGGGCTTCATCCCGCTACATCAAGACAGTCTAATAAAATAACCATTATGTAAGTTATAAAATGGTCAGATTATATTTTGACCATGTAACCATGTTTATTACATCTTGTCATATGGAGCACATAACACAGAGGATTATGATCAGGCCTGCAATCATAACCCAATTATGTACTTGAGTTATTTATTTGAGACATGGATATCAAGAACTTCATCATGACAGTGAAGATCCAGAAGTGAATTTCAACATTTGTGTTGAGAACACATAAAAATCAGGTTATGATTAGAGAGACCCAATCATAATTCTTCGTAGTGACGGAGCTTTACTTGCTCTGATGTAATACAAAAGTTAAGAAAAAAAGGTAGTAGCACTAAATGTTTTACAGCTACCACAAGAGTATTGGGAAGATGTTAAGCACTTTATTCATTTCAAGCAATGTATGAAGTTTTTAACAGCTTCCTCTCGTTCTTCTGTTGTGGCAGCTGACTGATTTTACAGAGCAATCATGGCATCCCATGGACTACACGTATTTCAGCTATAATGTTTTATAAATTTTCGCAAATACATTAAGTGAATGATGCATTTCATGTTTTTAAGGTTTTTTTTTTTACTTTTTTAAACAGTATTTATTATATTTTACAGACTTTTTAACATATTTCCTATTTCATTTATTGTACTGCATGCTTTATATTATGACTGTGCCTCTGATATCCATGAAATAATAATATTTGGCAGTATAACACAGAGATTTGAGGGTATAATGCTTAAAAACTTCAAACTATAGTAATGGGTTTGAATATCTCAGTCTCTTGTTGCATATTGTGTAACTCTGACTTACTTAATCAGATACTGCCCCAGTATCATCACCGTAAGAAGGCAGCCATGTCCAGTAAGTCTACTTGGTTAATAAATTAATAATAAATAAATAAATAAATGAATAAAATGTATTAACTAGAGCATGATATATTCTATGCAATTAAAAAAATATGAGCTGCTGTGATGGCACACAAGGAAGAAGCCATGACTTCAGCCCAGGTGTCCCAGCTTCAGTTACTGACTCATATGACTGGTGGAGCAGCAAAGAGGGTGGGTGTACCTATCCTTGTTAACCTATGGTGGAAGCTGGTAATTGAAGCCATAATGGGGCTAAATGTGCAGGATTGCTGAAGATGCAGGGCTGCACTAGGGTGCAAGGACAGATATGTCTAATAGACTATACCTCTTTGATCATCCAACCTCACAGATATTATGTTTCTATTCAGTTGACAGGACCAAACAAAAGCTCTGTTATGCAGGAGAGCATATGTGATGCTGCTGGCTGCTACTTCCACTCTGTGTTT
Organism: Protopterus annectens; assembly: GCF_019279795.1. Lineage (NCBI taxonomy): Eukaryota > Metazoa > Chordata > Ceratodontiformes > Protopteridae > Protopterus > Protopterus annectens. The sequence goes on from NC_056735.1 coordinate 1,298,498,425, forward strand.
TGACGTTCCCTTTCCAAACTGTTGAGGACCAAGAGGATTCTAGCCCCTGAGGTCAGTATCATGGAGTGGGGGGCAGTATCAGCAGTACTGATCAGCTGACGGTCAGCTGGGGACATGCTAAGAGACTTACAATATAAAATAAAACACTAATAAAGTGTGATGCAGTGGTCATTACTGCTGTTGGATTTTATGTTAACTAATAAACTTGTGATGTTGTGGTTACTGTTGCTGCTTCAAATGCATGGTTCTCAAGTTCAATTCCTGGATGAGGTACCTGCTGTGTAGAGTCTGCATTCTTCATTGTTTCCACATCGGTGTCTTGCTCAATTCCATATCCAAAGACATATTAATACATCAACTGGCAAATGTATTAACTTGCCTATCAAAGTATAGGCCTGATTATGTATATTCATCCTATGATGATATGGCATCATATCCACGATTAGTTATTGTCTTACACCTGCTGCTTGCTGAAATAAACTCCAGTTCCTTCACAACTATAAAGTGAATTAAGTAGTTATCAGAACATTTATAAAGAAACAAATGAATAAAAGAAGGAAAGAATAATAAAATCATCCCTTGTGTTCCTGATTTATTTTCCCAGGTCACTTCTGCAAACAAATTATTATCTGGTATGTAATCCATACTTAATTTTGTAATTATTTTGTTATTATTTAGAGTTTTGAACATGGTTCAAATTTATAAGAGCAATATTTTCCTTACTTTATCACAAAAGACCTGGTTCATTTCAGCAATGGTCTATTATGCAGCCATCTGCCACACAATTATTAAATGATAAATTAATGTTGTGTCTTTCAGCTTTTCCTGGTTAGGGGTCGCCACAGCAGAACTCCGGTCCGCTAATGATTGGTAGTTGATTTTTATGTGCCGAGTTACCAGCCCTGACGCACAACCTTCAACGAAGGTACGCCCATTCACGCATGTCTCCACGCAGAAGATGCTCTAGCTGAGAATCGAACTGGACAGCATCTTACTGTGAGGCGGCAACGCTACCACAGCACCACCACCGCTATTTTTAAAAAAATATATCACAGAGTAGTCCATCGCCAGTTATCAAATGGCAAATATAATAATATCGGAACAACCTCATGGACTACCCTGTATCGCTGAACAATATCAAAACTATTCTACTGTTGTTCTAAGCTTCTTTCCCAAAAGATGCCGTTCAGACATCCTTCTGAACAAATATGAACAATAAAAGTTCATTATTTATTTAGATTTTTATTTATTTATTATTTGATGATTAGGTGGGTGCAGTGGTCAATGTCATGATTGGGCTCATATGAGCATACCAAAACCTGTACATTTGATAAATGCATAAATTTCAAATGCCTGCATAGTATTTGCAAAAAATTATATTTAACATATTTCTATTGAGGTGCACAAATCATTCAAAAATAGGAGTATATAACAAAGTTTATCATAACTATTTATATAATATTGGCTGGAATACAATGGAAAGATATCTGCAAAGTCCATTATTTACATAATATCGGATGCAGAAGTTTAGGAAGGACTGTCAGCAAGTAGAAATATTATCAGCCAAACCTCTGAAGGAGGTTTGTGCAAAATATTTACAACAGTACAACAGTTTACTAGATAGTGTCTCACAGAAGGCATGGTGAAAGATGAGAAAAACAATAAGACATGCATAACCTAGCATTGTCTTGAAACTTCAGCAAAATTACCAAGTAAAGCACAAAAGCATTTAAATTATTTACATTTGTACAAAACTCCAGACATAAAAAATTAAACCCAAATGTATTTCTATAGTGCACATAACACAGATGTCATATGTATTATCATATTTTCAGAAAATGGATGGAGAAATATGCCATATTAATGCAGAAGAATGAAGAAAATACGGACATGCTGACACTGTTTTTTTTTTAATATTATGTTCTTCTCTGACAGTTTCAACCATGGCCTGTCAAAAAACGCTGTTGAGAAATGTAGGGAAAATTGAAGGGAAATTGTGGAACCTTCTTTGTCTATGTTCATGTCACCTGGAATGGACTGTGTAGCCACATTATATGCATATCTGACCAATTTTTATGCTTCCCCATGTTGAGAAGATATTAACGGAATATGCTAGTCCCATCCCCATTCTATAAAACTAAGGAATTGTAAACAGCCTTCCTGATTGCCAGCCACTCTCCCCTCAATTACTTAGTACCATTTCCCTAACCATTTAGGATTAGGGGCAGGGGTGGGGGGATGAAATCCTTCTGCCCTCCTTACTTATGCATGCTAACCCCAACCCTAACCTTACATCTACCCCAAACCCTATATGTTACAAAAACCCTTTCCATAATAATACAACTATTCAGATGATGCATAATCTGGGTTTTGTAGTTAGGGGTTACTGACAGTGGGAGAGAAGCTGGCAATGTTTATGATTCTCTTATTTTCTGTCACACATTTGTGTTTTAGCTCGTACTTGTGTATTTTCTACCAGTAATGATATAATTTTACTCACACACACTACAAAAAATCAGTACATAACCTATCAACAGTACACCACATGATTTAAATTAATTGAAAAAAAATGCAGCCACCAAACTTGCAGGTGACAGCATGAAACAAAACTATTTTGCAGGGGGCTTGCACCCTATAAGCTGTACCCACAATACCCTTCATTTAATCATACTAACTCCACAATTAAACAACCATGGTGAAAAGAGAAACACCTTTAAAATATTAAAAATGCTTGTATGCACTGCAGTCTCCCAGTACAACAAACAAATATAAAAACATCCCAGGACTGCTCTATTTGGAGAATTAGGATTCAGGAGACTGCATTTGATAGATACTTTCAGTTTTAGAGCTCTTCCTAAAGCCTTTCCCTCCACTCTCTAAATAATGCACTCCACTGTCACTAAGTACTACTCATATGAGATAAAAAGGTATGTTAGTTTGTCTATGTATTTAACCTGAAACTGAATGCAAATAAAGTTTATACTTTACATATCTGCTTGCTTATTTAGTTGTCTATTTGTCTGTTTGCTTATTTATTTATTTATTTATTTATTTATTTATTTATTTATTTATTTATTTATTTATGTAGTTATTTATTCATTTATCAATGTATCTGTCTACAATTTGTTGTCTAGGTTAGTCCCACTAGGCTAGTGGTCTCTGTTTAGGGAAGACCTAAAGTGGTATTTATACTACTGGGAGAAATTTGGCCAGAGAATTGGGGAACCTCCCCTACTCTGTTTGATAGCTGACATGGGATCTTTTACATCAACATGAGCTACCACCAACTCAAGCAGATGGGACTTCAGTTTAATGTCAGTTCCAAAGGACACAGTTATTTAATTCCTAATGGCTGCTAACATAGCACTATAATTCAGTTTATTTTCCTAACCTAAATCCTTGAATAATGTATAACATTTTGCTCTCTTTGTTTACACCTAGGTTCATTCTTCTGCTTTTCTTTAAGGCTGTGGCTGAAATCATTCATCTGGATGAAAGTTCACTGTGTCAGTCACCAAGCAATAACTAAATGTTTATGTAAAAAACAAAGCTGTAGTATCCTGCACCAGGGCCTTAGAGTCATAAAGCCCTTACTACAGCCCAGGTGTCCCAAGACTGGCTTCTGACTTGGATGCCTGATAGTGCTGGCAGGAGGATAGGTCATGTCCATCTTGGGGAGAAGGGATAGTGGTTTTCACCTAGCTCATATCACAACTGTGATGGCAGGGCCTTGGCTAGAGAGCTTTGGATGATTGTGAAGCAGGGAGCTCGTGTCATGAAAGAAGTGGTTGCAGTAATGCTTGCCTAGGCACATATGAAGCACGCATGCAAGGCCATCACCACCACTGCCTAGGCACATATGGAACATGCATGCAAGGACATTACCAACACTGCCTGTGCACATATGGAGCATGCATGCAAGGACATCACCAACACTGCCTAGACACATATGGAGCACGAATGCAAGGACATCACCAACACTACCTAAGCACATATGGAACATGCTTGCAAGGACATCGCCACCACTGCATAGGCAAATATGGAGCATGCATGCAAGGACATCACCACCACTGCCTAGGCACATATGGAGCATGCATGCAAGGAGATTACCAACAGTGGCAAGGTTAGCTCATAAAACAAAAAAGCTCTCATGGTCAGTGTGAAGACTGGTAGAGAGGGGTGAAGGCTGCCAGCCTAGCCAGATAGAATTGAGCAGATAATTCTGTCATTTGTAAATATGAATGTTGAACTTAAAACAATGTGGCAACATTGCCATCTGCAGTAAAGAAAGCTAAGTCAAGCATTTCTTGTTGGTCCTTTGAAATTAAAATGATTTAATCACTGCCTTTGATGTTTTACAAGTCGGCTCCAGTCCGGCTAGATGAAGGCTTCCTGCCTATTGTTTTAAGGCTAAAGTTAATGACCAGAATTTACATGTGGAATGTCCTTTATTGCTCTAAGCGTAAAATAATGTAAATGCAGTTTCTCTCAGCCTGGGAACACCAGGAAAGTGTAAAAGATTATGTAATGTTTAGCAGGACTGCAGTTTCAGTTTAAACAGTGAGAACCAGAGAGTATTTATCATTTTTGTCTGGACATCCAACTCAGCACTGCCTTATGCTCTCTTTATGTAAGTAATATGTTAGAACTGTGTTTTCTCCTAGAATTAGCTAGGAAATAGAAAAGATTAGACTAAGTCTTTTCTGTGATGTCAGAACTGTACTACTGATTTTTTAAGTATTTCTGTGTGATCTCTAAACTTTTGACTAGCACTTTATAGTAGAAAGCATTGCCTTGTGGTTTTAATTATTTATTATTAAATATTTTAAAGCCGTTTAACTCTGGCTGGTTTGTGTAAAGATAATTTAAGCTCTTTAGAATACTTGTATGCCATTGGTAAAACTGTACATAGCCACTCTAATAAGCCTTGACTGTAGTCACACTTACCAATTGAATAATAATATTGCACAGTAATTATTGGACACCCTTTTAAGGGCCTTTGAGTAGCTGATAATTGTTAGTGGGTCGTGGCAGCTGGTGCTACAGTATAGTCCAGGAAAAAGGGGCACATCTGGAGAACCTGTGCCAGCCTTCCCCAGAAGTGTCTGTGTGGTTGTGTAAACTCTTATCTCAAAGTGTGTGTGTGTGTGTGTGTGTGTGTGTGTGTGTGTGTGTGTGTGTGTGTGTGTGTGTGTGTGTGTGTGTGTGTGTGTGTGTGTGTGTGTGTGTGTGTGTGTGTGTGTGTGTGTGTGAGCTACTTGGGCAGGGACACGAAGCACTGGTTGGACAGAGGGGGTGCTGGAGATTTTAGCTTGCCCACTAGGCTGAGATCTGGACCCTATAGCTGTGCCAGTGTGGAATCTTATTGGGAACCTGGGGAGCAAGGGAGCGACCAGCCCTGGACTGACTGTTATCTCTGTGTGCTCTTAAGGGAAATTGCACTTTACTGTGTATATTTGTTATCCTTTCCTCCTATATGAGACACCCTCTCTGGTGTTAGTGGTGAGGATTGAGGCTCCTTGATTGCTGGGCCAGGGCACGGGCATCACAGTCAGTATGCCACGAAGTTCACAAATCACCCTCTTGGCAGCCTGGGTGAATGGACTACATAATGTCTGATGGAAGGGAGGCCTGAAGGTTTGCAGGCATGGTGGCAACAATGACAAAAAAATGGAATAAAAAGTTGCTACTTATGCTGGGTAAGTATGTTTATAAGGAAATTTGAAAAACAAATAAACCCATTCCCCTACTATAATGTGCTACACTATTTCCTTGGTAGTAAAATGGTGGGATACAGAAATTAAATATATGTAACAAGAAAAACATGCAGTAAAGAATTGTGCTATGCCTTATTCCGTATAAATATTTTTAAGGGGCAATTGACTGAATATAATTCTTTTCCCTATCACAATATGATACACTAATGTCTTGCCACTAAAATAGTGTTGAACATATTATAAACTACCAAAAAAACTGAAAAATGTATTTTATTCTTCGGCTAGAAATTATACACACTGTAAAATAAATAAAGACTTCTGCAAACTATGTTGTGATATTGTCATTCTTTTCAACCTATACTAAAAGGAAAAAAAGTTTCCAGTTCCCTGAGACAAATATTTTATGGAAATACTGATATTCTGAGCTTGAAGACATATTAGTAAACCCACACTACATTTCAGTCTTGTCAATTAAAAATACAGAAATAACCAGTGCCTGATTTGCAGAAAAAATGAAATTTTGACTTAATTGGTTAATTATTTTCCCTTCCCAGACAACACATTCAGCATTAATATTTAATTCCCTGATACTTTAAATGAAAAGAACAGGGCATGCATGGTGATTTTGTTGTACTCAGTTTTGTATTTTTCAGATTTGTTATTATTATGGAGCATTTTAATATGATTAGGAGTCATACAGCAGTTACTTGCTTAATCCATTTTAGGGTCATGGGTGAGCCAGATCTTAGCCTGAAACTCAGTGGATTGAAGGCAAGCAAACATATCCTGGTAGCATGCCAATCTATAGCAGGATGCATACATATAGTCATTGAAATGTGGGGCACATACCTACTGGCAATATAAAGGATCACAAATTCACCTGTGGCATGTTTTTGATTGGTGGGAGGAAAGCAGAGCACCTAGGAAAAAAGCACTATGTCTGATAGTTGAAGCATGTTTTTGCCCCTCACCCCACCATTGTGTAACATTGAAGTTGATTTATAGAAGTGATTTACTCAGATTCTCTTTGTCTTATATAGTAACATTTTATTAAACTGTTGTCATCTTTTATTAGGTTTTCTTAAACACATATGTAGTTCATGTGATAAGATATAAAAATGTGTGAAAGCTGATGAAAAATATGAACAGATGTTAAAAACTTGTGCCTATTGATTTCTAGTGCACCTCTTTTTTACTAAAGGATATAGGCTGGAATTATCTGGCATTTTTTATCAGAAGTTCAACATGCCATCTGTGGGATTCCTACACCATAAAATGTGTTAATTATAGTGCAATTATCTCCCAAAGCATCATTCCACACAGTATTTAAAAGGTTATCATTCCTGGCACAGCAGCAGAATGACATTTATATAGCTGAAAGGTGGAGTCCCATAGACTGCAAAATAAAACTTGAAGACTAAAGCCAGAGTGATGGAGCAGGGGATAAACACCATTTTGCAATTCCTGGGACCCAGATTTGATTCACAGTCTGGGTGCCACAATTCCATACGGAGAGACCAAATAAGCTAAAGCATAACTTTTTTGGAATGATAGAAAATATAAGTAAACTTACCATAACAGTAGATGTTTGAATGATCACTGTTACAGTAGACAGATCTATATGGGTTATATCCTGCCAAGGATATAACAATCAGCCAGCTTCTAAAGCAGCACCATAGAAGAAGGGAGATTTTGGCATAATGGTTAAAGGCTTCACCTCATAGACTTAAACTACAGGGCTTGATTTTGACCTCAGCTTATTGGCTAGGGTTAAAATGGCCCTTCAGGGCAGTTAGCCTAGTATTCACCTGTGAACATATGAAACTTCCACATGCCCAAACTGTCAGGCAGCTTGAGTGGAGCTTGACTAAAAGACAAGTTTGGGCACCAAGCCCTTGAGAGCTTTCTGCTGACAGAGAGAGAGACCCTAAAAGACAATGCTAGGAAGAACTAAAAAAATAACCAAACCCTGGCATGAACAGCATACCAAAAAACAGGGGGGATTTGAGAGAAGGAATGGCTACTGCAGCAGTGATCATTTGAACATCTATTGATATGGTAAGTTTATTTACACAACTCTGCTGTGTTAATCATATTGATTACTGCTGCAGTAGCCTTAGGTACATGGGTAGATTACTCTAGCTTACTATATTTGGGAGATGGAAGGAGAAGAGTCCATGATCCTCTGAAGAATGGTTCTTGCAAAACTTGATCTCTACCTATGAAAGGAATTAAGTTGATAGAGTTTTGTAAAAGTATGTGGAGAGGACCAAATAGCAGCTTGTAGTATATTTCTAGAATCCAGCTTTTTTTAAAAAGCCATAGATGGAGCCAAGGCCCTGGTAGAGTGGGCCTTGACCCTGCCTAGTATAGTTTTTTTGTGGTGCGTATCACAAAGGCTAATAGCCTTAGACAGCCATTTGGAAATAGTCTGCTTGACACAGGTTGTCCTTTCTTTTTACCTTCACAAGAAAGGAAAAAATTAACCAAAAATCTGAATGATTTAGTTCTGTGAATAGTACTCTAGTTGTATGTAGACATCCAAGGAATGGAGTATCCTTTCTCCCTAATTTATGGGTACAGAAAAGAAGAGAGAGAGAGATGGATAATTTGCCTAAAAGTAAACTTGGATACTACTTTAGGTATCAAAGAAAGATTAGTTCTCAATAGAACCCCATCCCTGCGGAAAATGAAGTATGACCAAGTCACTATAAGAGCTTGCAACTCAGATACTGTTCTTGCAGAGATCAGAGCCATCAGTAAAACTGTTTTCCATGTTAAGAACCTCAAGCTAGCTAGGTTATCTGGTTCAAATGTTTCTCTAACACAAAATTAAAATCCCAAGGAAGGGCCACCATTTTTCTTGGACCCCAACACAACTAGCCCTGAATGGGTTATGTTACTGGCACCAACTAGAAACCATTTCCATTTGCTAATGTATGATTTTACAGTAACATTTTTTCCCTACATTAGTACCTGCAGGATATCCTCAGTAAAAAGATACCTAAAAGGAATTAAGACCCTATTATCCAGACACTCATTTGAAGTTGATTGGTGTCAGAGTGTATCAAACACCCTTGTTCTTGTGTGAGTAGATCCAATCTGTGAGGGAGCATGTGGTAATTGCCCTTGACCATTTCCAAAAGAAGGGAGAACAACTTTTGCCTGGACCAGAAGGGAGTCATTACAATAATCTTGGGGATTCCTTCTTAATCTTTAAAAGTATCCTTGATATTAGTGGAAAGGGTAAAAAATCATACAGAAACATTCCTGTCCAAGGAAAAGAAAATGCATCTGTCTAATAGGCCTTCTTGCACAGAGTCCCGGAGCAGAATAGTGCCAGCTAATTGTGCAGATAGGAGGCAAAGAGGTCTAATTGAAGAACTACCCACAGATGGATCGAATCTTGGAAGACCCCTTGATCTAGTTTCCATTTGTGAGAATCTGCCCTTGTCTTGCTCAGCTTGTCTGCCAAACAGTTATGCTCAGACAGAATGCAGGATGCTTGTAGAAAGAGACTGTGCTATGAAGCTATATCCCAAGCTTAAATGGCTAGCCTGCAAATGGGGTATGATCTGGTTCCCTCCTTGTTTGTTGATGTACCACATGATAGTAGTCTTGTCTGTAACAACTTGAAGAGGTCATGCAGGCCAAAGATGATTTAGAGAGTTGGGTGCCTTGATCAGGGCAAGCATCTGTTTTATATTTATGTGCTTGCATCAGTGTTTGGTGTCCCACACACCTTAAACTTTTATCCCTCTGGCAACTGCTCCTCAGGCAACATCTGAGGCATATGTGGTGACTGAGTGCTTTGGAACATGGATGGAAAGGTGAGACCTGGATTTAGGGATACCTGTTGTCTCCACCAAGTGAATTTTCTTCTGACAAAACCCAGCACTGGGATTTGCAAAAACAAAGGATGTTGGTGCTGGGACAAAAAAGTGATTTCAGAAGTCATTGTATCATTCTTATATAGAGTCTTCCCAGGGGTAACAAGAGAATCATACAAGCTGTGAGACCCAAAATCCTGAGGTATTCCATCTCAGTGACCAATGTCTGAGTGGAAAATCCTAAAAAATAGATCCAGATATAGGTCGATTTTTTTTCCTATGGAAGAAAAGCTCTTTGAACTGTAGTGTCTAGTTGACATCCCAGAAACACAATCCTGTTAGGAGTCAAGAAATGTTCTCTTGGAATTCCAGCTTGTGTAAGAAATCTCTCACATAAGAGAGAGAGAAAGACAGAGAGAGATAGAGCCTCCTGACATTTTAAAAAGACTCTGCAAAGATAATTAAGTTGTCTAAATATGGAAAAATGTAGATACACTGTTGCCTGCAATGAGCTATAACTGAAGCTAGACATTTTTAGAACACTGTTGATGTAGTGGATAGTCCAAAGGGTAAGACACAGAACTGATAATGTGAGCCAGACATACAAAACTTTAATGCCTGAAATCTGGATGAATAGCGATGTGATGAGCATCTTTTAAATCTAGTGTTACCAGGAAACTTGAATGAGGAAGAAGAGATAAGAGGTTTTGAAGTGACATCATATTGAATTTGGGAGCTATAACAAATAGGTTTATTAAAGAAAGATCCAGAACTGGTCTCCAAGTATTTTCCTTTTTTGGCACTAAAAACATCCTTGAATAAAACGTTTTCCTACCTGGGAAGGGGGAGTTGCTTCAATCACTCTGTGGGATGGTATGCAATGAAGAACCAGTAGAAATAAAAGAGTCTTGTCTGGAGGATGAGGGGATTACCTCTTTAGAAAGGGAGGAACTGCTTCCCATTGACATCTGTAACCCTGATGAATGATCTTTACAACTCATTTGTCTAAAACTATATATTGTCAAAGAGAAAAGTGGAGATTCAGATTTTCTGGAGAAGAAAAGGGGGTACCAGGATGGGAGGGGGGAACAAAGTATCTTAAATAGTCTTTCTGACTTATTGGACTGTCTTGGGTTTTGGAAGTTTCCAGAATTCTTCTTGGAACCACCTTGTCATTTTTTCTTAAATGCCTGTTTATCTGCATTATTTGGAGACTTGACATGGAGTTACAGAATCCCTTGGGAAATTTGGAAAAGGAGGACTGAAAATCTTAGAGATTCCCTGGTCAGGTTACCCTTTACATCACACTTTCTGATAATTTCTGAAGTAGAGTGGCCAAAAACTAAATCTATATTCAAAGGAGAATTTAAAATCTCATTTCTAATATCATCTGGAAGGTTCTGAGAACGCAGCCATGGACACCTCCTTAGAACAGTACCAGTGGCATAGCTCTTGAAGAAGTAACAACACAGTAATACACACATTCTGTATGCAATGAGTAGTGATTTGAACAATAGAATGAATTAAATTATTTTTTCCTTCCAAAAAGAAACTGCAGACACAACATTCCTAATACCTACTCAGTTAGTCAAGACAAGCTTTAAAATATGAGCCTGATAATTCAAACTTCTGAAAAATCAAAGTTGCAGAAGCATATACGTTTTCCTATACTTATCAATAATCTTCACATCCTTATCAGGAATAGTAGAAGTGTTTATCAGCAGAAGGATTAACTAAAGCTATAGCTTCTGGATCAGGTTTGTGAAGAGTGTATAAAAACTTAAAAGATTGAGGAAGTTTATACATCATATCTGCCTTTTTAGGAGCAGCTGTCTGATTGTCAGGAAATTTGCAGGAAGTAACACGCACACATATCCTTCAAGGTAGACAAAACTGGAGGAATGTGTGCAGGTTCTAGAAATTCCTTCTGTAACAGCTCATAGTAGTTTCTGAGAGGCTGTGAAACCTCAGTGTTCTCCCACAAAAACACTGGCACATTCCAGAAATAGTCTTGGAAAAAGAGAAACTCCCACAGGGAAAATCAGAAACTGAGGTGTCCTCAGATTCTGAATCAGAAAGCTCAGGAGAAAACCTTACATCTGTCCCTTAGGTTCATAGGTTCATAGGTGAGTACTAGGCTAATGGCCCTGGGACCTTTACAAGCCTAGCCATAGGATTACCCTGGCATAGTGCTACCCGACCTTAGTTCCCAGTGCATCTGTCGAATAGAGCCACTGGAGTTATCCCCGGGGTGAATTTTCTGTTTTCCATCCACTCATCAAGCTTTCTCTTGAAGAGGGTCAGCCAGGTGCTCTGCTTGACATGTATGGGAAGTCTATTCCATAGCATGGGCAGTTTCTGGGTTATGAACCTGTCCCTCCAGCACGTTCTGTTAGTTGTGGTAATGAGGGCGAGGTCTCTGGAGCATGTGGTGCGGAGGGATTGGGATTTCTTTAGCTGTAGCATTTCTAATAGAGCTGGGTCAGACATGGCTTTGTAAGTCAAGCAGAGATCGCCTCTAAGTAGGCAATATGAGACAGACAATGGAGTCTTTTTTGAGTCTGTCCATATAGGACAAGTGTGTAAGGCCTAGGATCCTCTTTGTGAGGTACTTTTGCAGCCTCTCCAGTTGTTGCAGGTGTCTAGTGATGTACATGCCAAATGGGGCATTGTACTCGATGATTGGCTTAATGAGGGGAGAGTAGAGGGAGACAATGACCTCTTTCTTCCTGGATGCAAAACCCTTAGCAATGAGATGTGCCACATAGAAGGACTTTCTGACCACAATGGCAGTGTGGTGGTCAAAAGAGAGGCTGCTGTCAACCTGTGTTCTGAGATCTCTTATAACGCCTTCTGTGTTCAGTGGACTACCATCAATGTGGTAACTCATGGGAACTGGGGTTTTTCCCAAAGGGGATGATGACACATTTTTTGGCAATGAGGTTAAGGCCATGGTTCTAACACCAATCGTTGGTCTCAGTGAGGGCATTCTGTAGGATGTCAACATCACTTGAGGAGTTAATAATAGCTCCCAACTTGCATTCGTCTGCAAACTTTGTCAACCAGAGTCCCTTAGTGTTGGCCTGCACTTCAGAGAAGTAGATAACAAACAGGAGAGGACCCAGGACCGAACCCTGTGGGACTCCACTCGTCACTAGTCAGCAGTCTGACTTGGAGTCAGCTACTTTCACACTTGTGGGTTCTATCTGTGAGCCAGTTTACAACCCACCTTGTGATATAGGGGTTGATGCCTAGCTTAGTGAGTTTTTCCTATGATTCCTGAGTGGGGAATGGTATCAAAAGCCTTGGCCAGATCAAGGTAGGCTTTATGAACCACCTTGCCTTCATCCACAGGTCTGGTGACTGATTCAAAGAAGTCGACCAAGTTGAGCAAGCATGATCTACCCTTCACAAAACCAAACTGTGTGGGATCCAGAGTTTAGAGATTCCCTATATCCTTGTTTATTAGGTCCATGATGATGCGTTCCATAGCTTTGCATATCAGCTTGTCAGGCTAAAGGGACGATAGTTCCCAAGGGTCTGTAGTCGCTTGTGGAGAGAGATGACTGTAGCAGTGTGCCATTTGGTAGGGACAAAGCCTGAGGTGAGGCTGTGATTGAACAGGGGACACAGGTGAGGTGCCAGTTCACTCTGTAGTTCATGTAGAACACAGCCAGGGATATTGTCACGTCTCATAGAAGTTGTATTCTTGGCCTTGGACAGTGCTGTTTTAACCTGTGCAGCAGTAGTACTGGGTGCCTGGCAATCTACTGGTATTGTGATTGGTCCTTTGGGGGGGTGAGGGGTAAAGTTGGCACTGAATCTGTCGGCCAATATCATTCTCCCCTTACACAAAGATGGCATCAACACAGACACCACAAACTTTCGACCCATAGCAATTCTCTCACCCCTCTCTAAAATACTGGAAAAATGCATCCATGCCCAACTCCTCAACCACCTGCATCAAAATAAAATCTTATCACCCACTCAGCATGGTTTCAGACCAGGACACAGCACCACTACCGCCCTCCTATCCTTCCTTGATACAGTTAGCCAGGCACGGGATTCTGGTAAAATAATTGCTTCACTTTTCCTTGACCTCTCCAAAGCTTTTGATACCATTTACCACACTATCCTACTCTCTAAACTATCCACCCTCCACATTTCTCCCCCTACCCTACAATGGTTCAACAGCTATCTCTCCAATATGCAGCAATTCACCAAATGGCAACAGCCTTGCTCTCCCTTCCTCAATACTTCCACAGGGGTACCCCAAGGCTCCATACTTGGTCATCTCTTATTTAGCATCTTTATTAACAACTTTCACACCACTCTCCCACAATGCTCAGTAATCCAGCACGCTGATGACTCTACAATAATATGCACTGCAAATTCCAGCTCTGAACTCCAGCAAATTACCCAGAATGCCCTCACATCTACTGAATCTTGGATGCTTAACAATCATCTTGCCCTAAATCCAAAAAAAAACTAAACTAGTAATTTTTACTCCTAGGAAAACCACTCCATTTGATAAAAAAACTATTCACTATACAAGCACAAGACAATACCACTATAGAAGTTGTCCCACACACTAAATTACTAGGCATTATTATAGATGAAAACCTTAACTTTGACCTACACATAAACAATAACATCAAAAAACACAGCAAAAGCTTGGTGTGCTCTACAGGCACCAACACTTTCTTAGCCTCTCTACTAGATAAACCCTTGCAACTACCTTTTTATTGTCCTCTCTCCTTTATGGTGCCCCTCTCCTCACTAATATCCAAAATTCTTCAAAATCCAAACTTGCTATGTATTACAACAGAATAGCAAAATTTGCCACGAAGGCCAAATTCTCATCCCACCACTGTAAGTCACTGAAACAATTAGGGTGGCTGGAACTCCCCCACCATCTTCTCATTCACCCAACTAACTACTGTGCACAAAATAATCTACAGACCCACAGACTGTCCTACTCTCTCAACTCTACTTGCCAAATACCATTCCAACAGGCATCTAAGATCTGAAAATCATCTACTTCTAAAAGTAGATAAGCCCACCTTACCTGATGGTCAACTCCTCTATTCCTTCACCGTCGCCAAACTATGGAACTCACTTCCACCTTCTATAAGAAAGACAGGCAACACCACCACCTTCAAATACTGAAAAATCATCTCAACTCTTCCTGGCTATGTTTCTGCTCTATAACCTAACCTCCTCACTATCCCTATATGATTACTAAACTCTTATGTCTTTTGCTACTAGTGACTGATGATAATTTTTGTTGATACTGGTATAATAATACTGATCTCTGTTTATACCACTCTGATTGAATTCATTGAATTCTGCTTTAATGTATATTTTCTGTATATATTACTCTAATCAAACTAGATTCCTGCTTTTATGTATATATTCTGTGTATGTTACTACATTTACTAACTGTAACACTGTTTCTGCTTCTGTACTAATTAATATTTATATTTTTTCTGTATCTCAAAGCTTTTCTCCCCGGGCCTCCATTGAAAATGGGCTCTTTTAGGCCCAGTGGACTTTCCTGGTAAACAAATGCAATAAATAAATAAATAAAATATGTTGGCTCGGTATTGGAGGTACCATTGTGCAGTAGCTCAGAGCAAATCTGGGTATTGCAGTGGAGATTCTTCAAATAACTATAGAAGGCCATGTGGTTGTCTTTACTATCTGCTGCAATTATGTTTTCATAGCTAGCTTTAGAGGATTTGATGAGGGATCTCAACTTTTTGTTGAGACTGATAAGGGGGGTTTTCCAGTCTTGGGACTTCACCTTATTCCACTTCAGTTTCCTCCTTATGTTCTAGAGTTTGTTTATGGCAGGGGACCACCAGATTGGCTTCTTTTTTTTGGAGAAGAGTGTCTTGGTCGGGTCTTTATTAAGAGATCGAATGTTTAGGTGATCGAATACCTAAACATCGATCTTCTAATATCGAAAGCAAAAAACGGCGAATGGTCGATTTAATGCAGGGAAAGATTTTCCTTGGCCGTTCGCTGGATTTTGCCATTTCCTATACTGTAGATAATGGCTAAGGTTCTTGCCGCCCAAATAGTGCCTTTTTTAGGCAAAGTTCAAATGACAATTTCACCACCGTAACAGGAACAGGTAAGCAAAAACTGAAGGTGATGCTACTCAATGCTAGAAGTCTAAATCTCAAAATGCACTCACTCGAGGCACTCCTTAAAATGGAGAACATCAATATCTGTGCAGTGACTGAGACCTGGTTCAAGGCTCCAGAGAGCACCCCTGTACTACCAGGCTATAACTCATACCACACTTTTTGGCCATGTAACCTGGACCAGAACACCAAAGGTGGAGGTGTGTCCATATTCATTAAGGTTATCCACACCTCCAGGCTAGTTGCTCAGCATAATGCATCCGAGGTTATCCAAGTGCAACTAACTCTGGGCAAAACTGCAATCCAAATTGTAGCTTGCTACAGATCCCCCACCATGGCCCAGGATTCCCACTCCTCTTTTCTTGATGTACTGGAAAATATTAGGGTTCAACCAAACACCCTAATAATGGGTGATTTAAACTAAGCCACCATTAACTGAGAAAACTATTCATGTACCAACTCCTCCTCTCAATGCTTTCTGGAATTCATAAACTCCAATGCCCTGGATCAACTTATCCACACCCCCACCAGGGACAACAATATCCTAGATCTAGTCATTACCAACATGAGTGACCGGTGTTCCACACCTGAAGTCAATGCCTCATTGGTCCGATCCGACCATAAGCTAATCACCCTAGATATCCACATCCTGTCCCCAACCCCCATTAAGGAAACCATGGTAAAACATTTCTCCAAAGCCAACTTCATGCTTCTTAAGACAGAAGTGGTGACCTTTATGACACCCATGCAGATGGACAATACAGTTACGACTACTGAATGGATCATGCTATCCCAAACAGAACCAAGACGCTATCCTCCAAAAAAAGAAAGCCAGTCTGGTGGTCCCCTGCCATAAACAAACTGTACAACAGAAGGAAGAAACTGTTGCAAAAGAGAGTAAAACCCCATGAGTGGAGGAGCTCCCTGGTCAGCCTCAGTAAGAAGCTGCGATCCCTGATAAAATCCTCCAAAGCTAGTTAAGAAAACAAAATCGCCACTGATTCTAAAGATAACCAAAAAGCATTCTATAGCTATGTCAAGAATCTCAATGGCAACACTCAGATCTGCTCTGAGTTACAGCACAATGGCACTAAATATACAGACCTAACTGATATTGCCAAAATCCTGGCAGATAGGTTCAGTGCTAACTTTACACCTTCTCACCCCCAAAAGGGCCCATCTCTATACTGGAAGAATGCAAAGTTCCTGTAATTATGACTGCACAGGTAAAAACTACACTCTCCAAAGCCAAGAACACAGCATCCATGGGACCAGACAACATCCCAGGCTGTGTTCTACATGAACTACAGAACGAACTGGCTCCCCACCTAAGTACCATGTTCAATCATAGCCTCACCTTAGGATTTGTGCCCGCTGAATGGTGCACTGCGACGGTTATCCCACTCCACAAGCAGGGAGCCACCACGGACCCCGGGAACTACCGCCCCATTAGCCTGACGAGCTTGGTCTGCAAGGCCATGGAACATATCATCATGGAAATAATAAACAAAGACATTGGTAATCTCCAACTCTGGACCCCACCCAGTTCAGGTTTGTAAAAGGCAGATCATGCCTCCTAAACCTGACAGACTTCTTTGAAGCAGTCACCAAAGCTGTAGACAAGGGTAAGGTGGTTCACACAGCCTATCTAGATCTTGCCAAGGCTTTCAACACCATCCCCCACTCTGGAATTATAGATAAACTCACTAAACTAGGTATAACTCCCTATGTCATAAGATGGGTTGCCAACTGGCTCACTGACAGAACCCACACTGTGAAAGTAGCAGACTCCAAATCCGACTTCAGACCAGTGACAAGTGGAGTACCACAGGGTTCAGTCCTGGGTCCTCTCCTGTTTGGTATCTACTTCTCTGAAGTACACACTAACACAGAAGGTCTTTGGCTAATGAAGTTCGCAGATGACTGCAAACTAGGAGCCATAATCGAAACTCCTAATGATTATTTTTTAGAATCTAATGAATTTCCGGGTCTCCATGACTCTATTTCCATAGTACCCTATGTTAAACTCAAGTCAGGTAGAATATAGTAGTACTTTGATATATATATCATATATATTATTACATTTTTAATTGATTTTCAAACAAATGGATTTTGTTTTTTACATATATTAAGTTATACTATACCATTTAATTTATACAACACTATAAATAATAGAAAACGTTTTTAGTTGATTCTTAGTTGATTTACTAGTTATGTAAGAAATCTTTTAACTAACAATATATTTTTATACAATATATTAATTGTTACTCAATTCCATTTGGTACAAATGCATAATATTATTATTCTTATTCAAGGTACATTTACCATGTATAAGTAGTAGTATGTGGCTTTAAATGTGTAATTAGGAATTTTAAGGTATGATTGATTGATTATCTTATTGCTGCAACTAATTGTTAATTTTCTGTGTATTTAAAGTTGAGTATGATTCACGTATTTGTCTGATGAAGTCGCTTTATCGATGAAAACGTGTTTGCGCAACTATTGTGGCGTTACTGCTGTACCTTCGTGGAGTCATTAAACTTGTTATATTTGATACCTCATTGTGAGCTGATTTTTGTATGGTGGTGGCTTCTGGACTGGTTTGCTGTCTTGGTATTCCTTGGTATTTACAGCATTTTCCTCTTTTTTGTATTCCTAATGATGTGGACATCCTACAAAAGGGCCTCACTGAGACAGATGTCTGGTGTCAAAGCCATGGCCTCAAGCTCAATGCCAAAAAGTGCATTGTCATCCCCTTTGGTAAAAACTCTGTACCCATGAACTACAACATAGGTGGTAGTATACTTAACACCGAAAGTGTGATAAGAGACCTTGGGACACAGATGGACGGTAGTCTCTTCTCTGATAATCACATTGCCACAGTAGTCAGGAAATCCTTCTACATGGCACACCTCATCACAAAAGGTTTCTCATCCAGAAAAAAAGAGGTCATTGTTCCTCTCTACTCATCACTCATTAGACCCGTTATAGAGTACAACACCCCTTTTGGTATGTACCTCACAAGACATCTACAACAACTGGAAAGGCCGCAGAAATACCTCACAAAGAGGATTACTGGCCTCAAACAGATGCTCTACGCAGACCTTCTCAAAAACTCCAGCTTTATTCCATTGCATATCGTCTACTCAGAGGTGATCTCTGTCTAACATACAAATCTATGTCAAACCCAGAGCTGTTGGACATGCTCCACTTAAAGAAATCCCAATCCCTCCAAGCTACATGCTCTAAGGACCTAAACCTTGTCACCACAGTAAACAGAACATGCCGAAGGGATAGATTCCTGTCCCAGAGACTTCCCATACTCTGGAATAAACTATCTATATCAAACAAAGCTCCTCATTAGCACTCTTCAAGAAAAATCTTGATGATTGGATGGGAAATAGGAAATTCACCCCGGGAATCACTTCTGTGGCTCTGCTCAACAGTGGCACAGGAAAATAATTTTCTTGGGTGGCAAAAGCCAAGGTACCTTTTTGGCTGGGCTTGTATAGGCCCTAGGGCCGATAGCCTAGTACCCACCTATGAACCTATACATAGTCATACATACTAATGTATAAAATTCAAATGTGAATACAGACATTAACATTCCATGTCTGCAGCAAGACACACTACATTAGATTTCTTTCAATAAGACTTGATGACCTTAACATAGCCATTGCATTTCTCTAGCATGCATTTTAAACATGTCAGCTATGAAATTCCACCTCAGAAACTATGAAACATCATTACACAAGTCTTCCCTCCAGGGAGAGAGTTTAGAAAATAATTAAAAAAACACCCTTCATGACAGACTCCATTGAAAGAATGTTAAAACCATGAATCAAAACTTTTAAAAATATCATGTTACAGGTATTTTTATAAATATCTGGGAATAATCATTTTGCACTGATAATGAGAAAAAAAACTGCGTTCAGGTTCCATGCCATGAAAAAATGCAGGAAACACTTCTGTTCAATTACTACAGTAACAGAAACTGAGCTATTAATTATGCTATAGCTAGTCAATTATCAGAAAGAAGTGTCACCAGCATTTTTTTCTTAAAGACACTAACACATTACTTATATGCCTTCTCACTGCAAATTAAGTTGTACACACACACACACACACACACACACACACACACACACACACACACACACACACACACACACACACACACACACACACACACACCCACACACACACACACAGACACACGCACACACATTGTTTCTCATTCTCAGGACCTCATTACTATCCTAGTTATGAAAACAGTGAATGTCAAATAAACTGGATTCATGGTAGTACCAGGCAAAATTGCAAGTTATTTCTGACTGATATATATGTATTTTATATATATATATATATATATATATATATATATATATATATATATATATACACACATAGCGGTCTCCTTCTGTTTGTCGAAAACACAGTTTATAGAGAAACAGAAGGTTGAACCCACTTAAACAAAAGTGCACTACATCAGAAGTTCACTTTCGCAAAAGGCAATTCACCAAAGCACATTACAGTGGGGATAAGGAAATACATCCTTTTCCCCATAGTAGTGCCTTCTTGGAGTTAGTATATTTAAGTAGGGGGATGTGGGGGGTGCAGGGGGCTTGCCCCCTTGCAAAACAGTGTTTACAGTAGTCTTTTATTTCTTTTTTTTCCGATTCAGTGAATCGGCTTTCGCGAAAGTGCACTTTTGGTGCAGTGCACTTTCGCTGAAGTGGGGTTTTACTTTTCTTTTTTGAGATTGTGCAATTTTGATAAAGAAAAGTAGACCTATATATATATATATATATATATATATATTTATATATACATATATATATATATATATATATATATATATATATATATATATATATTAGATTTATATATATATATATATATATATATATATATATATATATATATATATATTACATATATTTATATATATATATATATATATATATATATATATATATTATCTCTCTCTCTCTCTATCTATATATAGATTATTTCTCTCTCTCTCTATCTATATATAGATTATCTCTCTCTCTCTCTATATATATATATATATATATATAGAGAGAGAGAGAGAATTTGCAGTCACAAATGAGTGATTTGCTTGTTGTGTGTTTAAAGTTCAAGGAAGTTCAAGGCTGTTGTATCTTGGAATTCCATTTCTGTGCAAGCTACATCAGCCTCAAAGTTAACATATTAAGTGGACGAGAAATCCTTTAAGAGTTGAATAGTGTCTTTTGTTTGTCAGTTTCACTCTCAGATCAGTACTTAGTGATTGTACTCCTTAGAACCAATCACTGATATATCAAATTTTTGTTTTGCCTCCATATCATATATATATATATATATATATATATATATATATATATATATATATATATATATATATATATATATATATATATATATATATATATATATATATATATATATATACATATACATATTTGTGTTTTTACTTGGAGAGCAAGACACTTTTGATGCTGCTAGGTAAGGGCACTTCAGTCCTTTATTGAGATAAAAAATGGTGTGATATTAGTCATATCACAGTAAATAAGTACAAAAATGGTCACTAGAAGATGTTTTAAACAATTACTAGGGAAAATGGATGTATACATTGCAGTAATTTAAATCAGCATTATAGCATATGTTTCCAGTGGGACATGTATTCATGTAAACTTAGTTTACATTATGATATGTATCTTATTATGAATAACAAGCTGTGATTTATAATTTATTTTTTAAAAAATTGGGCACCATCAGATGACTGAAAAAGGAAGCTGTTAAGCCACATAGGAAGAACAGATTAATAAACGATCCAGGAAACCATAACACTCTTAGTCTACTAACAGCACTGGAAAAAGCATGGGAGATAATTCTGTTCTAAAGGCTGGATTTATTCAAAGACAACAGTTTCATGAGCAGATGAAGGTTTTCCTGGCACTCTTAGAAGAGGATTTTGTCAAACTAATTAATTGTTTTTTTTTCTTAATTACTTGGTCACTAGGGCATTTCGCAGTGGGTCTTCCAGTGGATGTAGCATTCTGGAAATAACCAAGGCTTTCACTTTGACCCCATATGGAAGAATGATTAGAAAGTTCCAAGGATCCTGGGTTCATAGTTATGATAAGGCTGTTGATTTGGATAGATCACCATTTGTAAGCTAGCCACCACAGATTACATTACTTAGTCCCCCTTTCTCTGCAGGACAGAGGGGTCAAACCTGTTGTGAATTTACCACTACCCATCAACTCATCTAGGTTGTATGTGAACAGGATTAGGGAGTTAGAGGAGAGGAATTTTTGAGAGAGGTAACTATCCCTCCAGCAAGGCCTGTTTCTGTTATGGTGAAGGTATAAATCTTTTTAGTGGCTGTTCATAATGTTCTAGAGTTTGCAAAAGGCCATGCAGGTCTGGGTCCTTTGATGTCTTGTATGCAAGGCAGAGGTCACCCCATAGGAGTCTGTACAAGATGGAGAAGACAGATAATACTTTAAGGCAATCTGTGTAGATAATAGAACTCATATTCTTGATTCTGTTGGTGAGGAAGTTTTTTTCAATTGGGATCATGTGTTTGGAAAGATGCATACCAAAGGTAGCAGTATGTTTTATTATGTTTTATTATGGGCCAAATGAGGCAGGAGTAGAATGATATAACAGAAACCTTGAACCTAGCAGACATACCTTTGATAAGACAAATATCTGATGATCAGTTGGGTTAGACAGAAGAACTCCTAGACTTTCTAACAACAGTAGATATATGGTGCTTTAAAGAGTTTTCATTGTCTACAAAAGTACCTAGGTACATGACAACAGCCACAATTTTAAGGCGAGAGTCATTTATGTGGTATGTGCATGAGTGCTCAAGTTTCCCAAAGGATACAATACTGGAATTTTTAGCATTTAGCTTTAAGCCACAGTCCTGGCTCTGTAATTTGTTATGGGTTAGTCCCTCTTGGAAGATCTGAGAGTCCTCTGAAGAGTTATTGACAGCTCCAACTTTGCAACCATCTGCAAACTTGGCCATCAGTAGATACTTAACATCAGCTTAAACATCAGAAAAGTAAATATCAGATAGAATCAGCCCCTACAGAAATAACTGGGAGAACCCACTAGTAATGAATGAGTAAATCCCCAGTCTGGATTGTGTTCTGTCAGTGAGCCACTTCATTACCCACTGGGTTACATAAGGATTTACACTTAATTTGATTAGTCTGTTGATAATGCCAGAATGTGAAATGGTAAGAAAGGCCTTTGCCAGGACAAGTTAGGTAGTGTGTACTGATTTACCCCTACCCAAAGCCTTGATGACTTTTTCAGAAATGATCTACTGGGTTTAGTAGGCAAGCTCCTCCTTTTATAAATTCAGACTGATTTAGGTCCAGGAAATATAAGCTGTCAACATATTTGTTCATGAGCTCCATATTGATGCATTCCATCACTTTACAAATATGGCTGGTAAGTCTTGTTGGTTTGTAGTTGCCAGGATTGTGGTGGGTCCTCTCTTGAGGTGAGGGATGACCACAACTGCTCTGCACATTTCTGGCACAAAGCAAGGTGTGAGGATGAGGCTGAACAATTTTACTAGGGGGTTTGTGAGACTCTGCTTCATACTGATATGAAAGTAGACAGTCACATTGTCTGGACCCACATAATTAGTGTTCTTGGCTTTGGAAAGTGCTCTTAGGACCTGCTCCAAGGTAATCTATGTGGTGGATACAGACACAGTGACAAGTGAGGGGAAGTTTAAGAGGACAGGTTGGTAAAGTTTGAACTAAAATTATCTGCAAGTATTGTTGCTATGTCCTTGGGAGCTGATGAGGTGTTACTGTTATTGTTATTGTTACATTAACATACAAAAATACAAAAGCTGCAAATTATATCATTGGATCAACTACAGAGTAGTTAAGAAACAAGGCTCAGAGGGCACAAATGAAAGATGAACTGTTAAAAGTAAGATGGGTAACTGCCATAGTTCAGTATAAGGGAACAATGTTTTGACGTATATTACTTTTTTTCCTGATATATCTGAGGGGTAAAGCATAACACCATTACGTTTTCAGGTGGCTTTAAAACTGATACTGCAGTTGGAAGTTGGAGAAATTAGTACATTTATGACAATGTATTTTGATGTCTAAACTATATGATGGTACACACTTTGATGGAAATGACCTAGGAGTGGCTTGATAACCAAATGGGGTTAGCCTAGATGTTTTAGTTGACTCTTATATCAAGACTTAACCACAACACTCAGACCTGAAGTCAAGCTACTTAAAATATGGAGAGGCATTTAATAGAAATTTGCTGGGGATGCAACAGGGGTAATGAAAATATAGGAACTGCAATAATGTCTTACAGTTCACCTAAGTGATGCTTTCCATTTTTGCTTTTGAAATTGGATGGTTATTCACCTAGATGCAGAACTGTATATATTTGTATTTTTGTCTTGAATTGCTGAATGTGGTTAGCTGGATTTTTTGCAGTTTTATTTTTTGCATGGCATTACTGGGATTAAATGTTTGAGTAGATGTGTTACTCTGGTTTAAAACTCACCACGTCATCACATCTTTTGCAGCACATTATGTTATCTCACTTCCTGACACTATTTAGGCTTGTAAAGTTTAAAGCAGCCTCCATCCCTTAATATAACTTCCTTCAACAGTCAGACTAGTACACGTCTGATGGCTGTATAGTATAAACAAACATAACTGGATTTGCCTTAGTATCTCTACCATCTGACTCAGTCTGACACTAAACCTTACCCACTTACCCTTGCTTTGTATCTTATGTGGGTAAAGGGGCTGGAAATATAGTGACTCCTTTGCACTTAACTCAGAAAGATTACTATATGAGTTCAGTCATAACATCACTGCACACTTGGGACCAACTATTAAAATGAGGAATGAGGGAAGAATGTCACAGAGGTGTAGCTCCACCATAGCCACTGATTAACACTAAAGAAAGATTGCTGACATTGGGCAGCCATGGGTCCAACAGTCATTTTCCAGTGATAAAACTACCCCCACACACACTACATAGGTTCTCCCAACATGTAGTAATAAGCCAGATTTATCCTGTGTTTTCTCCTTGGTGTGTTCATGTTATAACACCATCATGTTTGTAATTATCACTAGTACATGATACAGTGCTCGACCAGATCTGTTGTAACTGCATAGGTGACACTGACCATTGCCATTAAACCATTACTGCATAGTGATCATGAAACTTACACCATAATGTGATATCTTCATGCTTGCCTTTCAGGTCCATTTGGAGTTTTTCATTGGCCACAGAGTCAAAGATGTGGGTGCCAATGCTTTACAGTATGTAGAACTGTGAATGATACACATGATCACACACTTATATACAGTATATAGCTTACAGTATCTGCATTAAGGGTGCAGGCAGCACCCATATTAGCCAGTAATGTTGAGTCTAGGGATGTCCAATAACATTCAGGGAATGGACACCTGTATGTACGTATGTATGCATGCTATTATTGGTAGCCATCTCACATGTTGATGCAGTAAACAGGGACAGATCGTCTTTTCTGAAGCTTTACTCACAAGTGCTGAGCACCACTTAGTTACATGACTTACATCCCATATTGCTTTCAATTCTTAAAACTGTTTTGCTTCACATCCCAAGGGTGTGATATCTGTATTTTATTAGAACGGGAAGTTAACTCTTAAGTACCGCTAAATACTTACAGCAAAAAAATATCATTAAATTGTTCTACTGAGTCATGCACTGGATACATAACAGGAAAAAAAAGATTAAACTCTGCTTTTATTTAATTAAACTATGGACAGTCCTGTCCTAGGGCAGCCATGGTGGTGCAGCGGTTAGCATTGCTGCCTCACAGCAAGAGGTTCTCCTGTTCGATCCTTGGCTGGGCCTTCTGTGCGGAGTCTGCATGTCCTCCCTGTGGTCATGTGGGTTTCCTCTAGGTGCTCCAGTTTCCTCCCACATCCCAAAGACATGCTGTAGGTGGATTGGACACTCTAAATTGGCCCTAGGTGTGAGTGCATGCGTGTGTGTGCCTTCTGTGGAAGGTTGGGCGCTGGGCTAGCAACTCGACACCGTAAAACTCCACTTCCAATCATGAGTGGACAGGTTATCCACTGTGGTGACCCCTAACTGGGAAAAGCCAAAAGAAGAAGAAGAAGAAGAAGAAGAAGAATGGACAGTCCTGTCCTGATATTGGGTAGCTTTTTGATGAATCTACCATAATGAGTATAGTAGCGATTGTCTTATTTGAGTTCTACACTACTGTCACTAGCAGCATCACTGGCAATTAATTCTCTGTAGATGGCCTATATATCTGCAGACTTCATGGTAGAGGAGGTCTGACTCACTGGCACTTGCACTGTGGTCTCTGACAGCTCCCCACTGGATCCAGTTGATGTCTTAGTTGTGTTTGTACAACTGCATGACATCATGCTAAACTAGATAGGATCTTGGGCTTAGGTGATGAGGTGGTATACCTGCCGGGATCTGTTTCTTTTGTCTAGGTTCTGACACAAAATCACTTTTACAATGCCTCCTTCCTTCAGCAAAGGTACTTTTTTTACACTTCAGTCAGAAAATTGTTCCTGTTTTTCTTAAATATTAACTCAGGAGCCAATAAGCTTTAAAACATCAGGCTTTGCTTCTGGTGTTCATGTAAGAGCAGTGGAGTTACAAGTAAGAAATTAGTGAAAAAAGAAAACACATGCATGAAAAGGAAAAAAAAATAAGTTGTAGCTAATCCCCCATAAGCAGCAGTGCCACATGTTGCTGTTCTGTAGAAAAGTCAAAAAAGTACCCTAAGTAACAAAATCTTTTAAATAAACTAGCTGATGGCTTGTCCTTCTGGAGCCCACTGGTACATTTTCTTTAAATGTCACACTCGGCATTACTATGGCAGATTGAGGCTCTTTGGGGACTGCTTGAGGTGGCATTGGAGCACTCGTGTCACACTGTGTCATAGCAAGCTGTGGGTTACAATATTCTAGTTAAGTTTCCTTAAAATGCATGGAGCCCTCTACTCAGCCTCTCATCTGGTCAACATACCTGCACATGACTCAACCATCAGCCACCGTTACCTTGTGAGGCAAAAAAACATGCCTTCAGGACTGCTGCTGACATCCACCATGAGCCAGTGGCATTGTCTCAGTCATATATGCCATTTCCTAGTTCAAAATACATTCCTAATTTTTTTTGAATGCTTGTAAAACAGAGACTGTTGTTTATGCAGCAGTAGGTCAGCTACAAGGACAGAGTGTGATCAGTCCAAACATGTTTTAAATCTCCTGTTCATCATCCCATACTAGACAATGGGGTTACATGTTTATACAGCAAGAATTTTCCCAACTTTAGGTCAAAGACACTGACAATATTTTTTTTGAGTAAATGCTTTGTGGTTTACACCATGTGTTCTACATGGCCATTATTAGCTGGATGGAAAGCGGCTGTTATGATGTGATAGATTACATTACACTGTAAGAATAACTGAAATTCCTTGGATATGAATTGTGGGAAATTGTCATACTTATATGTGGTAGGCTATGAGTTGGAAACAAATTTTTCATTTCTGTATAACAATATCTGACATTAATGAGGTAATGGGATGATCTCTAGCCATTAGAAATGTAATCTATAAAAAATGGAGATTTGTTCTTGAAAGAGGCAACAAAGTAGCTTAGTATCAGCACTCTTTTTGGATCTGTCAAAGGCTTTTGACACAGTTTCCCATCAAAAACTTCTCAGCAAGCTCTCCTCCCAATGTCTAAATAAATAATCTCTCACCTGATTTCATAGCTATCTCACAAATAGACAACAATCAGTAAAATGGCAACAAGAATTCTCCTCCTTCCTTCCAGTCACAGTTGGAGTCCCACAAGGATAAGTACTGGGCCCACTTCTATTTAATATATTTGTAAACAAACTCCATACCACCACAAAAAAATATAGTCCCGTATGCTAATGATACAACTCTCATGGGCTTTACCCCAACACTACAAATCCTCTAGGAAACTACATAAGAGTCTTTCTTATCTGTTGAATCCTGGCTAGGCACTGCAGACATACTCCTAAATGCAGGAAAAAAGACTAAACTAATGCTCTTTATACCAAAACACTTCAATACGCAAAAGCACAATTTCCATATTATCTCTTCTGACTATAAAAAAACTGAAACTGTGACAGTAGTCAAGTTACTTGGAGTACTTATAAATAACACACTCAAATATGAAACTCCAAACTATCAAAAATACATAAAAATAAGCTTCCTTTACAGAGCAAATCAATACCTTACAGTATGCACAAGAAAATACATAGCAGCAACCTATCTACTCCTATCTGTATTGTATGGATGTTAGATAAATTGTTAAAATCAGACTGTAAAAATCATTTGGCATTTTAAAATGACAGTCAATAACAAACAGTAATGCAGGTTTCTCAGGTATCTACTATACATATACTCTAATGTACATTAGGAGGCAAAAAACCATACACAAACTTGTACAGAATTGTGTCTAACTTTATTCAGGAAACACCTGACATTTTATATGTTTTACAATCAGCTTTTGCCCACCTCACTGACGTGGTCAGTGACAGGGTCTTTACATCATGACCATTCATAAGAAAAATGCTGATATTACAATTTTTGAAAAGTTACTTTCCCATGAGAATATTACAGCCTTGCAAAGCACCTGGTCAGTCACAATGCCCTTCCGAGGATGTAGCCAATTCAAGGCTCTTAGATTAGCTCGAATACAATGGATGAATGTCTCTTTAATACATTTCTTTGTCTCTCTGTTCACCAGCTGGACATTATCTCTGATAGTGCGCAAGGCTATTCTTCTGGTAGAAGCAGAAAGAGATACACATGCACACAGATTCATTATTTTCTAACTTTGCAAAATAATCTTTACTGACAGACATACGCCAGCCGAGCTGGTAACTGCCAAGGCCAAGTTTCTAATCACACTGCAGCTTATGCTTCAAGCAAGTTTATTTCTACTATCATTCTAGTAAAACAGAATTAAATGCATTACATATTATTCTATTTTTCAATCTTTGCACTTCATATATGTTCAAGTTCATTTATATATATCTGACCACACAACTTATATATGTCTGAATGTTTGAATACATGTTTCCCTAACAGCTTATATGTGAATACATATTTTTCTAGCAGCTTATATGTGAATACATATTTTTCTAACAGCTTATATGTGAATACATATTTTTCTAACAGCTTATATGTGAATACATATTTTTCTAGCAGCTTATATGTGAATACATATTTTTCTAACATTCTCCCTCCTGTTAATGCATTTCATTCTATTTGAAACATAAACAACATCATTTCATTTCTTAGCTTTTTCCTTTCAAGGACTTTCAGCTAAGTAAGTCATTGGTTTTATATTTCAGATAGGCTTTAAACTTGGTATCAACAAATTCAATTCCATGTCTTGGTACATAGTTTCAGTTACTGATATGTCAACTAGGTCTTTAACTAATTTTTTCATACAGGGTATCCCGCAGCAGACACATGCTCCAATTATGAGCAGTACTACACAAATTGCAATCAGAATATTCATAAGGACCGACCCCCACCCCCCAAATAGATTCTGGAAAAAGTTCGTCAGTGGGTTTGGGCCTGGTTCTGCCATTGCTGACACCTGCTGTATTACCTCCAGGTGATCATTGATTTCATGTTGGTTGTCTGGAATGTACGCACAGCATTCTTCTTTGATAAGCGCCGCATTACCACCTCTCGCGCTAGGGTGAAGACGAGGACCATTCGGTTCCGTAGTACGACCGTTCTCACTGCATTCATTTCCCCCGTCACAAGTTCCAGAGCGGTAAAAGTCGCATTGCTCATTACTTGAGGAGTTTTGACAATTTCCTCAGTTCCCAAATCGATTTGACTGCTCCGTAGGCTGGGAATATTCCAGCCCAGGATATAACACTGTCACTCAAGTCCATATGGGTTAGTTTTTCTTTGTCCTTCACAGCGAATGATCCTTCCAGCTTGCTTCAATCTTACCCACTGGATTAGCAGGTTTTTGACTGTATTCTCGGCTTGCTGAGCTGCATTTCTCACATTGCGATTTTACCCAGGGCAATTCTGCAGTATGTCTTATGGCTGGAACCAGATAACCCAAAAAACAACTGCCGGACCAATTCTCAGGTAACCATTTATAGGCCTTTTTCCCACAAACAAAATAACAGTTTTCTACTTTAGTACTGATGCGGGTTAACCCTGAATGAAACATTTTTTTATCTATAACAGATAATTGTCTATATATTTCAGGAGTTTTTTGCACATCTCTCAATGTTGTTTTCATCAGGCTTAAATACGAACCATAGTTCGAGCTACAACTAGTACCTTGGTCTACAGGTTTTATATAACATTTGTAAGACACAGTTATGTTACAATTACTCCAACCAACCTGGAGTGTATCATTTTTAACAAAGCAAACAATTCCTTTCTGAGTAACGGGTAAATATAATGCCACTTTGTCTTGTGATCTCACAGTACCCGTGTCAAATAATAGGTTTTCCCAAGTTTCATTTATCCCCAGGGGGACAGCAGACATTAAAAGTCCTCCATATGCTGTGGGTATTGCAGTACAAACCCAGCAATTGAAGCGTTCATAGTGTCTACATAGACTCGTTTCATACCGAGGTACGTGCTGAAGTTGGCGTGCCAGTCTATAGCCAGTTCATCATCACGTTTTATCAATTTCACTTCTGTAGTTATACATAAGAAAAACCATAACAACAAAAAGGTCACTACAAACATGGTTAATAAATGTATGATCAGTAGGCCAGTGAACCAATGTCTTTGGGGTTGTTTTGCATTTTATTCACCCTGCCTCTGGCCATCCTGTTTCTGTGGTATGTCAGTTAAAAATGTTTGTCCAACTTAAACTCTTTAAGTGGTTTACAGTCGTCAAATGAACCCAAGATGATCTCTCAGCAATTTTTACTGCAGTAGGTGTTGCCAATAGTACCTGGTACGGACCTTCCCACTTTGGACTCGCCCAGTTCTTTCGTTTGATGACTTTCAGCCAGATCCAGGACCCCGGGGTCAGCACGGCCTCCGGTTTTGTTTCTTTTTTGTCTGAAAAAGAGTTCAACTGCAAAACAGTCTTATTTGTTAACAATTTCTTCATATAACTAGCTAATGAGCTATCGGCCTCCAGCTCTGCAGGCATGAGGGCCTTCCATTGTGGCACACAATATGCTCTTCCAAATACTACCTCAAAAGGGGTCAAACCCCTTACATTTGGAACAGTTCTCATGCTCAGCAGTGCTAAAGGCAGACAGCAAATCCAAGTCTTTTGAGTCTCACTCATCAATTTTCTCAACTTGTTTTTCAAAATTCCATTGTACCTCTCCACCAGACCTGCTGACCTGGGGTGATAGGCACAATGGTTCTTCAAAGAAATCCCAAAGAATCTCCCAAGCTGGTGTATTGTCTGATTAACAAAATGTGTTCCATTGTCACTATAAATTCTTTCCGGTATGCCAAATCTAGGAATGATTTCTTTCACTAAGGCTTTTGCTACTGTTGCTGCATCCGGATTCCTGGTTGGAAAAGCTTCTACCCATTTTGAGAACATATCTATGATCACTAAACAGTATTTTTTCCCTTCACATTTATTCAGTTCTATGAAATCCATACAAATAGTATGGAACGGATAGGGTGGTGTCGGAAAGCTCCTCGCTTGGTTTAAATGCTCCCTGTGCATGATGTTTGCTACAAATATGACATGTTGCACAAAATTTTTGTGTATAATTAGTAAATCTGTATGTTTGGAATGTTTTGTTAACTAACTGTACCATCCCCTGTTGAGACATGGCTCTGCCCATGACTCAACAAAGCTGCATATCTAAATAAATTAGATGGCAATATTGGCTTTTCTCTTTGGAGATGTACAGTCCCTCTTCAAGGATTGCTCCTCGTTTTATCCACTTTTGCTTTTCTGCTTTTGTAGCTAATGTCTGCATTGTTTTAACATTTCTAAATCTAGAGTCTCAGAAGGTTGTAGTTCTTCATTTGAAAACACAGTTTCTAGGTCTGAGGCAGCTTGCTTTGCAGCTGCATCAGCCCGAGCATTCCTTTGAAATTTTGTCTTGTTGTTTGGTATGGGCTGCACATTTACAAATAGCTATTCTAGTGGGTAACTGAATAGAATCTAACAGGTTCAAAATCAATTGTGCATGATTAATCGGTTTGCCAGTAGATGTTATCATTCCCTGTTCTTCCACTGTTGTGCAAAGACATGCACTGTAGAGAAAGCATACTGGCTGTCAGTATATATGTTAACACATTTGTCTTTCGCTAGAGTGCAAGCACGTGTCAAAGCTATCAATTCTGCTGCTTGAGCAGACAGGTTATGTTGCAGGGGTTGTGCTTCTATGATTTCATTATCTGTCACTACTGCATAACCCACTAGGTTCTTTCCTGTAGGTCCTCGTCTACAGGATCCGTCCACATAAAATGTCACCTCTGCATCGGCTAAAGGTACATCAGTGAGATCTTGTCTGGGTGTGGTTATTTGTTCCATTTCCTGTAGGCAACTGTGTGGTGTGCCATCTACAGGAATCGGAAGTAATGTCGATGGATTTAATGTTGTGCATCGTTCAATCGTCATGTGAGGTTGACTCAACAGTATGGTCATACAAGAAAGATGTCTGGCAGGGGACAAAAATGCTATTTTTTCTTGCAGTAAAATTATCGCAACTGCATGAGGTACTCTCAACGTGAGAGGATGAAACAATACCACTGAGGCCGAAGCTTGCACTGCCATAGCTGCTGCAACAACTGCTTGCACACAGGGTGGCAATGATCGTGCCACCGGGTCTAACTGTGATGAATAGTAAGCTATGGGGCGTTGCTTGCTGCCATATTGTTGCGTCAGTACTGACATCATATATCCCCGCCTACAATCTACAGTCTGGAAAAATCTCTTATGGTAATTCGGAAGCCCTAAAACTAACGAT
Organism: Protopterus annectens; assembly: GCF_019279795.1. Taxonomy (NCBI): domain Eukaryota; kingdom Metazoa; phylum Chordata; order Ceratodontiformes; family Protopteridae; genus Protopterus; species Protopterus annectens. The sequence goes on from NC_056735.1 coordinate 1,298,531,146, forward strand.
GAAACTACCAGTTGCTTTAGCCTGCAAAAGGCTGCTTCTGCTTCCGATGTCCAATGCAGTGTTTCTTGTGCTGCCATTGGTGTTTTAAATATTAAATCAGCCAATGGAGCCGTTTCCAAAGCATAATTCGGTATCCAACTTCGACAAAAATTAGTCGTTCCCAAGAAGGACATCATTTCCTTTTTGGTGGTTGGTTTAGGTGCTTGTAAGATTGCTGTTTTCCTATCTTCATCTAATGTTCTACCTTCTTTGGATATCACATATCCCAGGTATTTAACCTGCTCTTTCCAAAGTTGCAATTTGTGTTTATTCACTTTATGCCCTTGCTCAGCCAAAAATTTCAACAATGCTATTGTGTCTTCCCTACATTGCTGCTGGGTAGGGGCTGCAAGCAAGATGTCATCTACATAAAGTAATACTTGACTGCCCCCTGATGGAGAAAATCCCGCCAGGTTGCTAGCCATCTCTTGTGCAAATATTGTTGGACTTTCACTATATCCCTGTGGTAGTCAGTAATGCATTATACCTTTTGCCCTGAAATGTAAATGCAAACCAATGCTGGCTGTCAGGGTGTATAGGTATTGAGAAAAACGCATTGCTAATGTCTACCACGGTGAAATATTTTTGTTGGCTTCAAATCATTTAACAAGGTATGTGGGTCTGGCACCGTAGGTGCCTTGGTATTACCGCATCATTTACTGCCTGTAAATCTTGTACCATCCGCCATTCCCGTTTGCTTTTTAACAGGAAACAGAGGAGTATTACATGGTGAATCAAGGATTCTACCAGTATCCCTTTCTTAAGTAATGCCATTATGATAGGTTTGATTCCCTGTTCCGCATCCTTGCTCAAAGGATATTGTCTTTTTCTTGGTCTAAAGGCCGATTTTGGTGTAATAATTACTGGCCCTGCCGTTCGAATAAGCCCTACATCTGATTTCCCTGTTGACCAAAGAATATTTGGTATTTTACTCAAGGCTTTTTCTTCTTCTTCTATCAAGAACGCCAATCAGCTGTCTTCACTCTGTTGTAAGTGTACAGCTGGGCGTGCTTGCGTTAACCAATTTAGTTTCTGTTTCTGTACTCCTAGGTCCGATAACTCTAAGTCAGTCAGTTTCTCCCATCTTGTCACTTTGTCACCCAAGTCTACCCACCTAACATTCCTGTTTTTGGTTAGGCTAACATGCGTAGTTTATTGGATCTGTATAATTCCAAGAACTCCTGAGGTAATGAACAACTCACCACACTATTGCCCTCAGTGTCCCAGTATAAAGTCCGTAGTATTAATCTATTTGCGGGATTCCTGAACAATTTTTGTTCATATTCTTTATCAGGCCCTGATGTGTTGCAATAATATAGGGTACAATGTAACAAATGTTGTTGATCAACATCGAGGGGAAGCATCTTGCTGGTGGCTACATTCATCAGTTCCTTGGTCACTGCCCCTGGACCGGTTGTAACCAGGTCCTGGCTGTACCAATAATAGGCCTCACCCTCCGATCGTACCACAAAAGCATCAGTTTGTCTCTGTGCCTCCATACCTTTCATGGTAGGGACTACTGCTATGCCAAAAAGTTGCATGAGATTTCTTCCTAATAAGTTCACGGGGCATTTGGCAGAAAGTACTATTTTACTTCTCTGGGTTATACCCGAGACAGGGTCAGTTATTGCTATATCATGGGAAAGTGGTTCCCTGTACAGTTGTCCGTTTGCTGCTTTCACTAATATATAATCGGGTGACTCAGAATGTTCCGGTAACTTTGAAGGGTGTATCAAAGTTCGTGATGCTCCTGAATCACACAAAAATTTGACTTCTCTCCCTTCCACCAGAAGTGTAACTTCCGGTTTAGTGTCTGCTAAATAGAGCTCCAAGCTCAGTAGTGCTAAGTCCAAAACTTCACTTTCCCCAACTTCTACATCCGGTTGCATGTCATTTGTTTCTTCTAAGGTATTTACATTATTTCCCTGTTCATTAGTCTCTCCTAGCGACTGTCGAGCAGTATAACTGCCATCTAGTCAATCCTCATCTTCCTTATCCTTTTTTCCCACAGGTGCCTTACACCTGCAATCCCTTGCCAAATGTCCCTTCTTACCGCAATTGAAGCACTCACCTCTTTTTTTCCTGTCCTCATAGAACTCTGAGTTTCTGTCAGAACGTTTGTTACCCTGAGCATTTCGCTTACCCTTTTTGGCTGTTTGTACTACAAAAACTTCCGCACCGTCTTCAGCTGTGAAGACCTGCGTTTTCTTTTTCTTTTTACTGTTAAAATGTTTTTCGGCATGCCTAGCATACTCTAACAAGGCTTGGAGCCTACTCGTTCGGTGATCTATCATATGCTTCGTGACGAAGCTATTGATAGGGGCAATGCAACCTTTTAAAAATGCATTCTTCAACTGTTGTTCATATGAGCTATCATTTTTTTGATTTTCAGGAATAGTCATACCACTATGGTTATTGAAACATTCTAATAATCTACCATAGTATGCGTCTACTGTTTCATTATCTTGTTGCACGCATTGGTTAATACAAGTCCAATCTGCTCTAGGTTTCCATTTCTCAGTAATTCGGTCTGTAAGACCCTTCAATCTAGTATCTAGTTCTGCGTCACTATGTAGGAGTGGCCTGAGTTGCGTCACGGGCATTCCAGGCGCCACAAATCATGTGCCAGTCCGGACCTAAAATTTGTCTAATTACTTTTTCTACCTCTTCCCCATTCAGGTGGTAACTCAATCTCATACCCTGTAAATCTTGTACAAATTTCTCAAAGTTAACTTTTGGATGGGAATTCCCTCTGTAGCTTTCGGATGTCTTCCGGTGTCCACGGTCTATACACTAAGAGAGTTGAGGCCTGGCCCTCCTGTCCTGCCTGTGGGTTTGGTACTTCAATTAATGGACAGATTTCCTCACTCTCATCTAATGAATTTCCGCTTGGTTGAACATCTATAAGTGTTTGACGTGTTCGGGATCTAGTTTCAATAGGTTCTCTTACAAATGGTTGTCTGAATACCCTGTTGTCTCCGGATAACGTGGGGGGTCCAGCCCGCCCTCCCGCTTCATATTCTAAGTAAGGCATCGGAGGAGGTGGTGGGGAGGGGCCGATGCTACTACTGTATTATTATCCTCTTTATCTAAAAATAATGCTTTTGCATTCTTATTTTTCTGTTCCTTCGGTTCACTTCCTCAATCCACCTATGTGCTTGAGGAACCCAACTGTCGTTGTTTTTGCCTGACCCTCTCGTCAGATTTTAACTGTTTCAAAAGTTTTACTAGTGATATTTTATCTAATTTACCATCAAATTCATACTTATTGACCCATTTTGAAAAATGTCTCACATTATCTGCTCTTTGCAATTGCATATACTTTGCGTCTTCTGTTAGGGGCGGGTCACGTGACCCTTTAGTGCATTCATTTCCCATGTCTCTTCAAAAAAAGAACTGTTACGTAACCCTTTCTCTTGTACCACGTGGTATCTTATTCCCCGTATCCACAGTAGTGTCTAGAATGACTGTTTTACTTTGCTTTGTTTATTCCCTGATCTATGACTCAAGATACAATACTTCGACTACCTCTCTCCCTGCTATCACAAATCTTAACAATAGCACAGTGTAACCTGGTCCCTGATCTAAAACAAAGACAAAGAGGGAATTCTGCTTACCCGAGCCTCCCGCTTACTGTTATGCTTCTTTTTAGGATCCAGTTTTCCGCTTTTCAGCCACAGATCAGACAAGTGGACAGCCTCTTTACGTACGACAATTCAGTCGGAGGTCTTTCCTTCTTCTGCGAGTTTCAGTGCCACCTATATACTCTGACCTGCAGCTTACCAAGGGAATTCCGGCACGATTAGGACCAAAATGTTAGATAAATTGTTAAAATCAGACTGTAAAAATCATTTGGCATTTTAAAATGACAGTCAATAACAAACAGTAATGCAGGTTTCTCAGGTATCTACTATACATATACTCTAATGTACATTAGGAGGCAAAAAACCATACACAAACTTGTACAGAATTTTGTCTAACTTTATTCAGGAAACACCTGACATTTTATATGTTTTACAATCAGCTTTTGCCCACCTCACTGACGTGGTCAGTGACAGGGTCTTTACATCATGACCATTCATAAGAAAAATGCTGATATTACAATTTTTGAAAAGTTACTTTCCCATGAGAATATTACAGCCTTGCAAAGCACCTGGTCAGTCACAATGCCCTTCCGAGGATGTAGCCAATTCAAGGCTCTTAGATTAGCTCGAATACAATGGATGAATGTCTCTTTAATACATTTCTTTGTCTCTCTGTTCACCAGCTGGACATTATCTCTGATAGTGCGCACAAGGCTATTCTTCTGGTAGAAGCAGAAAGAGATACACATGCACACAGATTCATTATTTTCTAACTTTGCAAAATAATCTTTACTGACAGACATCGCCAGCCGAGCTGGTAACTGCCAAGGCCAAGTTTCTAATCACACTGCAGCTTATGCTTCAAGCAAGTTTATTTCTACTATCATTCTAGTAAAACAGAATTAAATGCATTACATATTATTCTATTTTTCAATCTTTGCACTTCATATATGTTCAAGTTCATTTATATATATCTGACCACACAACTTATATATGTCTGAATGTTTGAATACATGTTTCCCTAACAGCTTATATGTGAATACATATTTTTCTAGCAGCTTATATGTGAATACATATTTTTCTAACAGCTTATATGTGAATACATATTTTTCTAACAGCTTATATGTGAATACATATTTTTCTAGCAGCTTATATGTGAATACATATTTTTCTAACAATGGATCACCTATCTTCATTAATCTCAACAATACCCTCAAGTCCAAACTTGTTGCATGCTATAACACAATAGCAAGATTTGCTACACATTCATCTAAAAAAAAATACAATTGCACAGCCCGAAAAGACCTAAACTGGTCAGAACTCCCAAATCGGCTAACCTATTCTCAACTCACGACTGCCGACAGTTATCTACAAGCCATGGATGAGCTACACCCCTAATTGGGGCTTGCCAAGAGAATTGGAATGAGGAGCAGATACTGACTCAACTTTCAATTTTTTCATCCCACTTAAGCTGCTGTAATAGCTTCTGACAACTGCCTTCATGTTGACATGATCTTTATGAACTTTCAAATGTATAATATACGCAGTTCGAATAAGACATTTCAGTATCTTGAAGCAAGGTCGGCAGCAGACAAATATGATGCTGTCTTGGTGGCAGAAACATGGATTTAGAAATTAATAAGCCCTCATTTTACCATCTTATAAAGATTATTATAATTTCATAACTCCTAGAAAAGGGGACAAGGTGTATCATGTTATGTCAATATGAAATTACATTCAAGTTTTTTACACACTAGTACAATATTTGAAATAATTGCTATAGATATATCACAGGAAACTAAAGGTTTGAGGTTCTGTTTATTTTATAGACCTCAAGACCAAAATAAACTAGAACTTGAAGAATTCAATAAGAATCTTTATCTTATCTACAAAGTGGTTTTGATGTAGTTTCAGGTAACCTTAATACGTCTAAGACAAAGTAGGGTGATTCACTAGCTGGTATCTGTGCCATGGGATAACTAGTTCATGACAGAGAGGAAAAAGGGCACAGTCAGACAGTCGATGTACCAAGCAGGAAGGGTAGTATTCTGGGTACTGTTTGGGTTAAGGATATTACAGAGCTTATGGAATATTCATATCCAGAATTCCACAGTTCTGACCATTGGAGTGTGTCTCATTGGTATTTGTCTGGCATAACTGATGGAACAAAGGAGGCATTTGGCTACAGGATGGCTTTTTATAGGGTAGATTTTGCTCTTTTATTGGAAGAATTGAAGGCTTTGAATTAGGAAGAAATCATGTATTCTAAAACTATAAAGGATCGATGGTAATCTTTTATAATTATGTTAATGATGTGATTGAGAAATATATATCTATGGTTTTAAATAGACCAAAAAGTTATCAATATTCTTGGTGAACTGAAGCTTTGGTTAAGTATAGAAAAGAAAGAACTATTACTGGAAGCTATTTAAAAATGCTAAGTGCAATAAACAGATACTTTAAAGACAAGCATTTCTTTAAGAGCCATTTGTTTGTCACTAGAACTAAATATAAGAAATATCTGGTAATATGTACAACAGACAATGTAAAAAAGTTTTAATTAGCTAAGTCAATAATGGAACGAATCTCAATCAAGCTTGAATCTCATAGTAAATGATAGTCCAATTATTCATCCTAATGCTAAGGTAAAAATTGTCCTAGATAAATTTATGCTTTACTTTGGTGGTAGGGGGTTGAGGAGTTGAGGAAAATGTCTTTAAGAGGCTAAAAATCAGTCTGTTAATTACTACTGCCAATATGGATAAAGCACTGAAGTTAATAAAACTTCACACATCTGGTAGTTCTGGCTATTGCTCTCAACTGTACAGATTTTCACAGAATATCCAGATTTTTGACTCCTATATTTGGTCTGTATCTTATAAAATTGTGGTTTTCTGGCAAATCACTGGCAAATCATTGAGGACCGAAGTCAGGAAATAATGGCACATGTTTGAGTTTCAGACTTCATATCATTCCGAGAATTCAAGCTAATGTTATTCTATCCACTTTTTAAGTGTGTAAGAGAAATATTTCAAAAGTGTCACTATTGTTATGCCTTTGTCCTCCCATTATTAGTGCCTTTATCCAGATTTCTTGCTCTAACAGGTTGAGAGGTATGGTCCAGACTGACTTAGTAAGATCATTCTAACAGATCCAATACAGTATAACACTTCTCGTTTGCTTTCTCTTTTTCAGGCATCCTTATATACCAGTTTTATTCCACAAGTTTGGAAGGAGGTCCTAGCAGTTCCGCATCCTCAGTGGGTAAATATAGGCCAATAAGTTTAACAAGTGTTGAGGGTAAATGCTTTGAGATGGTATTGAATGAGCTAGCATTTGATACATCAAGTGTAACTCAAGACCTAACTCAACATGGCTTTGCAGAACACTCGTCCATCTAGCTATTTAACTGAATAAACTACTTGAAGCTTCGACAAGGCATCTTTATTCCTCTGACATGGAGGGTATCAGAGAGAGAGAGTCTCCTAGATATGCTAGCTAAAGTGATTTTATCTGGACTAATCTTTTGTACTCTGTTTCAGTCTTGATATGGATAAGTAAATGTGTAGGTGATACTAAAACTTGCTCTACAATAACATCTGTGGTTGACCAGGGTAATATGCATAGTTTGGTGTCTTGGACATTGTCATGTAAAATGGAATGTAATTTGAAGAAAACCATGGTCATTCATTATATAGAATATCTAACAAGGAATATACGAATGCAACAAATCATGCTATTTAACAAGAGGTTGATACCATTAGGCATTTGGGGATAAACGCTGATAAGCATCTTAGTTTTGACCTAAATCTAAGGGATATAATTAGGAGACGTTGTTGTGAGATTAGTAATATTTTATGCACTATTACTAGCCTGGATGAAAAGGTTTTCCTTCCCAAACATCAGTCAATGGTAAGAACTACTATCTGTAGTTTTACTCTGTTGCACAAAACTTGGATTGGAAAGGATACAACAGTATTATACCAAGCAAATCAAGGATATAAATAATATGTTAGAACAGCAGGTCAGAGAGACTGTCCCTGTTTACCATCAATTATAGGTTGTTTAAGGGAGTCCTAATTTTTATCTTTAAATGTATGCATATTGACTTGCATGGGGAATGTATTTTGGGTTAATGTATTAAGCCTTAATACTGAGAAGGAATAAAAATCTGCTTGTTAATGCTACACCAGTGAATACCAGTTTACCCTCAAAATCTTTTCAGTGTAGGGCTGACTTGTGGTGGAATATGTTACCTCATAGAATTAGAAAACCGGATTTGTTACCAGCTATTAAGAAAGGTTTAGATGACTGGTTGGGATATGAGTGTCTTATGCTGTATTCCTGGGTAGCAAACTCTTTGAAAGCCATCCTAGGCTTTGAATTTGTTATTTACAGAACATTGAACACCGGACAATTCCTGGACACCCCCTCATGCAGACAGCACTATATCTTGAATTTCTGTTGTAATTATGGCTACATATCTCCATAAAAGATGGCCCTTATGTGCAAATAACTCACGATGATACCTTTGAAAAGGCTCACATTTTTCCCATAATTTTTCTTTTTGATCACCATATCTACACCCAGTTCAATACAGTGGTCATGTGAACAATGTTGGATATTTGCAATGGGGCTTTTGAGACAGATTCTAACAAGGGATATTCTGACAAACGCGGAACTTGAAACTTAGGAGTCTTCAGGGACGAGCATCAAAATGTATCTGTATTAATTAATGTCTCGTCAGTATGATACTGTAGTTCAGAATTATATGCATTCAGGAGTAATATCCATCTTAGCACATGGAGTAAAATAATGTGAGTTATAGCATCATTAGTTCTAAACAGTGTCAATAAGGGATTGTGCTCTGTTATAATACTAAAACCTCTGCCATACAAATATTCATGGATTTTTTTTTTTTTTACCTCGGACACAATGGCCATTGCTGCCTTGTCAGTCTGAGCATAATTCCTTTCAGTTGTGAAATGGTTCTTGAAACATAAGCAGTTGAAGTCCATAACTAAAACTGGATATATGGCTTAGGAAACACCAATGCCATCAGGTGAATCAGCACAGGTCACATTCAGTGTTTTTCTATATTGCAATTTGTCAATATGCTATCTGATGACAGCCATTTCCTAACATACACAAAAGACTTCTCAGAAGTATTTGTTCACTTCCAGGTGTCTTTTTATCTGCTGGTTTGTGGAGCTGCTCAGCCACAGTGAATTTTGTCTTCGTAAAGGAAAGGTTTAACATTTATCCTTCTTTAATCTCAGCTTAACCTCTACAAGTCTTTGGAACACTTTACAAAACTGTCCATCCAAAGCTTGTATAGACTCTACCCCAACTGAAATATCATCAAAATAAGACACTATACCTGAAAGACCAGACAGGGTAACATTGATCAACTTTTGGAAGATTCATGGTTTGATACACGCTCCATAGTGAAAGAAAATAGTGCTAAAGGCCCCTTATGTGTAATAACTGTGTGTCTCTGCAGCTGCATTTTCCACTTGCAAGTGCAGATTTAGTTTCATGAGTATTGTTCCTTTTGCCAAACTGGTGAGCATTTCATTGACAGCAAGGATTTTATGGAAGTGCTCCTGTAGTGCCTGTTTTATTGTATAATCGTGGTCAGCACATATCCTCACTTCTCCATTTAATTTCAGAACTGAAACCCTAGGTATGACCTATATGGGGGTGCATCACAAGTACTAATTTACTTTGATCCACCAAATATTTGAGTTATACCTGTATTTTGGTTTCAAAGATATGGATGCTATGTTAGGATCCAATGGAAATGAAACATTTTCTCCTCTGAATTTGTCTAAGCTGTCCTCAGTTACATTGCAGAAATCCTTAAGAACAGCCTGTAATCACTCAGTAGTGAGACTGTGTATTTCTTCTAGTAGAATACAGAGGGGGTTCAAACTATTCACCCCCAATAAACTAGCCTGTTGCTCTACAATAATCAGAAGGAACAATTTGCCATGATCCTTCCTACAATGGAAACAGAGCACCCTTAATATCTTGTTGGATACAAGCTAAACATTGAATCATACAACAGGAGGGACATTCACTGACCACAATATATGATACAATTCCTTCAAAGTTAATGAATACTCACATCCTGAATCCACCACCCTCATCTATGGCCTTGGTGACTGTCTCAAAGAAGTCATCCAAATTTAACAGTATGACCTCCCCATGACAAAACCAAACTGTGTGAGATCAAGTGTCTGGAGCTTGCCAATGTCCTTGCTAATGAGGTCCATGATAATCTGCTCCATGGCCTTGCAAATCAGGCTAGTTATGGAGTTGTGCAAAGAGATGACAGTAGCTGTCCTCCACTTGGCTGGGACGAAGCCAGTATTCAGGCTTTGGTTGAATAGGGTGCCTAATAGTGCTGCAAGTTCCTGCCTGAGTTCATGTAGGATGCAGCCTGGGACATTATCAGGACCCATGGAGGCTGTATATTTTGCCTTTGAGAGGGCAGTGATGACTTGCTCTCTAGAGATAAGGGGGGGGGGAGGTACTGGGGATGTCTTGTTTTACTTATGGGGGGGGGGCAGAGGAGTGAAGTTTTCACTGAACCTGACTGCCAGCAGGTTGGCTATATCTACAGGGTTTGTGTATGTGGTGTCCTTCACCACCAGTTCTGAGCAAATCTGGGTGATTCCCTTGCAATTGCAGACACATGTGAAGAAAGTCTTAGGAATGCTTTTAGTAGATGTGGCCAGTTTGGACTCAAAGTTTGCTTTGGAGGATTTCACTAGTGCTCTTATTTGCTTGTTCAGGTTAAGGATAGATTGTTTCCAATTAGACACCTGCTCCTTCTTGGTCCTGGGCAGCAATTTCTTCCTTTTATTATAGAGTTTATTTATTGTAGATGTCCACCAGACAGGTTTACTCTTCCTTGAGGAGAAGGATTTCATCCTGTCTGGTATTCCTGATTCCATGCAGCTACATAAATGCTCATATAGTACTTTGGTGTAGGTTTGGACATATGTGCCAGTTCCTGTGGAGGGGAGGGGTCTCTGAAGCTGTTTATACCTTCCCTCAGGAGGTTGTAATCAATTTTGGAGAAGTTTTTTATTTGACCCTAGCTGGGGGTGGGGGGGTTCGGGGGAGATGGTGACTTTGATAGTGACTGCTTTGTGGTCGGATCTTACCAGGGATAATGACACTGTAGGGTTGCTGCACTGGTTACTCATGTTGGTTAATACCATCTCCAACATATTTTCACCCCTTGTGGGGGTGTCATCCAACTGGTCCAAGGCATTTGCATTGACAAAATCAAGGAATCTCTGGGTGATTGTGTTTTGGCAAGAGTACTTCTTCTGATCTATTATTGGATAGTTAAAGTCGCCCAGGATCAAGATAAAGGGTTGAACCTTGATAGATCTGAAGAGGTCCAGATAGGTGGAGTGGGCATCTTTAGTCAGAGTTGGTGGCCTGTAGCTAGCTATGATTTGAATAGGGGTCTTGTCAATTGTTAACTGCACCTGGAGTATTTTCTGTGCGTCATACTGTTTGACCAGCCTAGAGGTGTGTATGTATTTTATATATATTGCGACTCCACCTTTTTTGTTTTGCTGCCCACGGTTTGGGGTCTGAGTGAATGATAGGATGAGTAACCTGATATGACTGGAGTGCTCTCTGCAGCTTTGAACCAGGTTTCTGTGACTGCACAAATGTCAGCTTCTTCCAGGATTAAAAATGCTTGCAATGAGTGTGGTTTCATGTTTAGACTCCTAGCATTTAGCAGCATGACCTTTAATTTAAGTTCTGATAAAATTTTCATGTTGGTAGTTTTGACCTCATGGAATTGCCTAAAAAAGGCACTATGGGGGAGGCAAGAGCCTTTGCCAGGATCCTGAAGCCCAAGGGAGACAGATGCAGGCTATCTCTGGCAAAGCATTGTGGCTTGTCAATCATGTCATCCCAGGCTAATATAAAATTAAAAAAGAAAAACTCTGCAAGGGATTGTAAGCTAGCTCAACTTTAATATACTTCATTGTACATATAACATGAACTTTCTGACAGTAATAAACTATGGAGAGCATTTCTTTACTAACCATATCTGTTTTTGCATCTGCCAATATTCTCAATGCATAGGCAGCATGTTTGCTCTTGTAGTTACACAGTTTGCATCTTCTTGTAATGTTATTGGCAAGGCTATAATATAATTTACTTATTTTATTTTATTTAAACGTGTCAACTAGGGTAGAGTGCTGATTCATGTGGGACTATTTCAGACTCATCCCAAGTGTGTCAAAACTGAATAATTATAGACAATAATCCATTTTAAATAATTTCACAGATCAAAAGCAATTTACAAGTGATTAAGCCTAAGTTGCTAAAGGACACACAAAAAAAGAAAAGTATATTGATAATCAGTAAATACACAAATAAGGAAAGATTTACAATGCTTAATGAGACAAAAGAGAAAAAAAGAGAATGCATTTGAAAGAACATGCAGGTATGTGAAAGGCATTTGAAAGAACATGCAGGTATGTGAAAGGCATTGTACACACGGTGGAATGAAACAGGGGTATAAAGAGTATTGAGAAAAAGACAAATTATAAAGCATATAGACAAAAAGGGTACGGCTGTTAGATATCTGAGAGATGCAAGTGCTGTAAGATTGAAGATAATCATATGTGTAGATGCACTCATTACTAGCTTGTTTAGTACTTCAAAAATTCCAACTTAATCCTCTGACTACTTCCAGACTGCATCCAGAAGCAGCAGCTTCTACAGTGGTGCAGTTATATCTGAGAAATACAGTATGAACTTGGAATGGTATTGTATCATCCTCAGGGATCACATTATTGTGGGTTTTTCTGTAGACATTTGCAGGCTTATTGCTCTATGGACTTAATTAGCATCAGTTGTAACCCATTAGCAGTTAGAAGATGACCTACGTATTTTAAAGATGTCACTCCTATTTGACACTTAGATGTATTCAGTTTCAAATATGGAAATCTTGGTCTGTCTAACAGTGTAATCAATCTGCTGCCACTTTTCTTCATCTGTAGCACCCAAGGCTGGAATAGTATTAATAATTTTCCCAACACCTTTCAGTCATATCTGCTACAGCACAATGAAATACTTTTAGATGTGATGGAATTTTAAATAGCAATCTGAGAATATCTACCAAAGAGTATATTAAAGATACATATCTTAGAATTTGTGTCATCTAGTTTTAGTTGCCATACTCCTTGATCAGCATGCAGCAGAAAGAAAGACTTTGCATTA